>NC_133658.1:903051769-903355553 GCF_037893015.1 Macrotis lagotis
GCTATTAAACTAAACAGCTAGGTGCTAATAAGAGGTTGGACTGGGGCAGCTAGGTGGTGCAGTAGATAGAACACTGGCCCTGGAGTCAGGAGGACTTGAGTTCAAATCCAGCTTCAGACACTTAGCAATTACCTAGCTGTGTGACCAGGGGCAAGTCACTTATTCCCATTTCCTTGCAAAAAATAAAAACATAAAAATAAGAGACTGAACTAGGATGAACTCAAATTGAACTAGTGAAATTGAGAACTGAGTTGCTATTGAGAATGAAACGAATATAACTTGTAACCTGACTAAATAAGGGGCACAAGGGAAAATTAAAGGTCAAGGTTGATCCTGAGGTGGCAAATAGGGATACCTGGGAAATAGTGATGCCAGCAATAGAAACACTGGAGATTGGAGGATGAAAAGATTGAGTAGAGGGAGGGGTCCTTTTTGGGTGTCTTCATTCTTTCATCTAATAAATATTTAATAAGCACCTGCTATGGAACAGGTGTTGTACTAGACTTTGGGGCTTCAAAAAGAGGCAAAAGACAGTCCCTACCCTCAGGGAGTTTACAATCTAGTTGGGGAGCTTTTCATCAGAGGTGCCTGGGGGATCATAGCTGCAGAAGGAGCTATACAACAGGAGTGGAGCTCACTAGAGAAATGCAGGTTGGCCCTGCAGAATTGTCTCCATACTTTTACATAGAACAGATCATTTAACCTGGAGAAGGTAATGAGGACCAAGGGAGGAGAAAGAAGAAGTGGGGAGGGAGAAGGAAGAGGGGGGCTCTTAAAGCCATGGGAAAACCCTCTCTGTCTTTTTTTACCTTATGGTATTTTTCCTACCTTCCTTTTCTATCATGCTCTCTGCATCTCTCTATCTTCCTTTCCTTCTATAGTTCCCTTTGTTTTTTTGTTAAAATCTTTTGTCTCTCTCCTTTTCTCTATCCTTAATCCACAAGGAGAATGGATGCTGGTCGCCAAATTTCACTAAAAGAACTATTGAATTTCATTCTCTCTCTCTCCCTCTCCCTCTCCCTCTCCCTCTCCCTCTCCCTCTCCCTCTCCCTCTCCTTCTCTCTCCCTCCATTCCTTCCTGCTTCTCTCTTATTTCTGTTTGCCTCTTTGTCTCAGACTCTCTCCCTCCCTTCCTCCTTCTCTCTTATCTCAGAGATCTCTGGCTCTGTCATTGTCTCTCTCTGTCTCTCCCTCCTCCTCCTTCCTTCCATCTCTCTCTCCCTCTCTCTCTCTCTCTCTCTCTCTCTCTCTCTCTCTCTCTCTCTCACTCTCTCTCTCCCCTTTCTCTCTCTCCTTCTCTCTTATACCTCTCTTCCTACCACCTTATCTCTGTCTCTTTCTTTCTCCCTCCCTCTATTCCTCCCTCCCTCCTTCTCTTTTATCCTTTTGTCTCTACCTCTGTCTCTCTCTCCCTACTTCTCTCTTATCTCTCTCTGTCTCTGTCTCTCTATCTCTCCCTCTTTCCTTCTGACTTATCTCTTTCATGCACACACATACATAAATAGACATTATGCCAGTACTTGGAGAAAAAGGCATCAATGAAGTCTCAGGGAGAATTGGGGTCCAGGTTCTTTTTATGCTCCTCCACATTAGCAGCAATAAAGGCATTGATGGATGTCAGATTATTTTTGGCACGCCTATGAGGACCAAGAAAGAATTCCAGGAGCCCTGAAAATAGCTCATACAGCTGATGGAAAGAAGGGGGAAAAGAACTAGATGAGCCTCCTGACTTCCATAGGCTTCAGGATTCTTCCAAACCTGGGTGACCCACCCTCTATCGAACACCTCTCCTCTGCATCCACCCTTGCCTTTCCTCATGCCCACTCTTTCCAGTGTTCTCATCACTTATTTCTCTGTATTCCTTTTCCATCTCCTTCCCTCCCTGTGTCCCTCTATCTCATCTCCATGTCTCTATGCTCTGATGTCCTCCAATGCCTCTATTTTTAGGGGTCTGCTCCTGTCTCCTCCTCCCCTTCTCTCTCTCCCATTGTCACCCTCTTCTTGTAGTCTCAAGTCCCACCTGATCCCAGGAAGAACTCAGAAGAGAAAACGTGTCATTGAATTTGTTCAACAGGTCCTTAAAGTGATCATCATAAGAGGAGAAACGTTCACCAAACACAATGGAGCAGATGATGTTGGCTGTGATGGAGTGGAAGAGGAAAGTAGGGTCCAACAGGCCTCCTGGAGAAAGGAGAGGAGGAAATGGTAGAGGAGAAAAGTTCAGGAGGTCATTGGGAAATTCCCTTGTCTCCATTGTCTCTGTTTCCTGTTTCTTCCTTACTCCATGTTTCTGCCTCTGTACAATTACTAAACTTCTAAGATTGTACCAATAATCACCACCACTCCCCCCAACTCAACATCAGGAAAAAGAAGTTCTTTTCCCCTCTCAGGGTCAAGCTTCCATGTCCAGGTTCTGTTTGATTTCTTTTCTCAACTTCTGTCTCTGGGGCTATCTCTGCAGGGTGTCTCCCTAGACTTCTCCCTCTTGATGTGTTCCCCTCAATATATTCATCTCCATCTCTGTTTCTAATTTTACCCACATCCTTTTTCTCACCCTGGGATTTCCGGAGCTCCTCAACCATGCAGTGGGCCTCCTCTCGGATGCATTCTTCAATGCTCCTTTTACCCATTCCAAAATCCCATAAGGTGGCCAAGGAGAATCGGCGCAAGGTCTTCCAGGTATCACCATTGGCAAAGATAACCCCTAAAAGCAAAGAGGGATGAGATTTGGGATTCTGCCCTATTCACATCCTTCCTTTTCCATATCTTCTTCCCATTCTAATTTGTCTCCTCTGTCCACCCTGATCCTCTTCTTTTTATCTTCAACCCCTACCTGTCTTCTTCTCTGTTCCTCAGAGAAGTCCCTCCTTCCTCATACCTTACCCACCGTCTTGGCACAGTTCCCCAACTTTTGCCATAGCCTGGCCCACTCACCTTGCCCCTGGAAGACTGGATCAACCATGGCAATAGGTCCTCGGCCACTGAATTCTTCAGACTTCTCCACCAGGGCTTCCTTCACAGTCTCAGGTCCACATAGCACTACCACAGGTCGTGAACCCAGGTAGATGGTAAATACATCCCCATACTTGTTCTGAAGCTATGGGGAAAAACCCACCTCATTAGATCCCAGTTGGCACAATGCATTCTCCTCCATTATCAGGAAGGAAATGTATTGGAATTAGGTATATGGGGTCGCTTTTAGCTCTGACCTTCTAAGTTCTCTGTTCTAAAGTCACTCCAAGCTCTGACATTTCATGTCTTAACATCTCTGGCAACTTTTAACAGTCTGGGTTCTAAGGTCTCATCCAGCACTGATATTTTATGATCCACATTCAAAGGGGCCTTCTAGCTCTTGTATTCTATGTTCTAAAGGCCCTTCCAGCTCTGATTTTCTGTGCTTCTAAGATTATTTCTAGAATCATCTTCCATTCCCATTTTACTTGGACAATTCAGCATCAGAGGAAGAGAAGTTCCTTTCCTCCCCTGGGAGTGCTTTACTGGTAGTCAGGTAAATTGATGATGATCTGATCAGATTTCTTGAAGAAATAACCCAAAGGAAAAGAATAGGTTTCTCCCACCCATCCCACCATCTACTTTTAATAGTTAAAGCTCCAAAGTCCCGATTGTTATGACTTTACTTTATTGAGAAGTGACAATTAAGAGAGAGAGCAAAGTCAATACAATAAAAATGACAATTCTACCTAAACTTTTCTACTAATTCAATATCATTCCAATTGAATTATTAAAAAGTATTTTAATGAACCAGAAAAAATAATAAAATTCATTTGAAAGAATTAAAAAGTCAAGAATATCAGGGGAAGTAATATAAAAAAATTGTAAGACAAAGACTACCAGATATTAAATTGTATTTTAAGGAGGTAAATTTTGGGTGGGGTTTTTTTTAGGTTTTTGCAAGGCAAACGGGGTTAAGTGGCTTGCCCAAGGCCACACAGCTAGGTAATTATTAAGTGTCTGAGACCGGATTTGAACCCAGGTACTCCTGACTCCAGGGCAGGTGCTTTATCCACTATACCACCTAGCTGCCCCTAAGGAGGTAATTTTGAAAGCTATCTGGTACAGGCTAAAAAATAAAATAAAATATTGAATCAATGAAATAGGATAAGCTTGCATACAAACTAGTAAATGACTATAGTAACCTCATATTTGATCATTATAAAGATCTAAGCTTTGGGCATAAGAACTCACTGTTTGGTGGAAATTTCTGGGAAAACTGGCAGTAATTAGGTAAAGACTGCTATCTTACACTGTTAGCCAAGGTCAAAATGGATGCATGACCTAAATATAAAGGGAGATATCATAAGTCAATTTGAAGAGCATGAACTCAACATGTTATCTATTAGATTTACGAATAAGCGAATAATTTGTGAATAAACAAGAGTTAGAGTGCATTGTGGGATGTAAAATTAATCATTTAATTACTGTGACCAAGATCAAAAGAAATGTAGTAAATTGAGAAACAGTTTTTACAACTAGTATTTCTAAAAAAATGATTCATTTCTAAAATATACAGAAAACTGAGTCAAATTTTCAAAACTAAAACAAGAGTTCCCCAATTGACAAATGATCAAAGGATATGCAAAGGCGATTTAAAGACGAGGAAATAAAAGCGATCCATAGTCATATGAAAAATTGCTCTAAATCACTACTTATTAAAGAAAT
This sequence comes from Macrotis lagotis, assembly GCF_037893015.1. NCBI lineage: Eukaryota > Metazoa > Chordata > Mammalia > Peramelemorphia > Peramelidae > Macrotis > Macrotis lagotis. The sequence goes on from NC_133658.1 coordinate 903,056,450, forward strand.
GCAAATTTAAGCATCTCTGAGATACCACCTCACACCTCTCAGACTGGCCAATATGACCAGAAAGGACAATGATCAATGTTGAAAGGGATGAGGGAAATCTGGGACACTGGTACATTGTTGGTGGAGTTGTGAACTCATCCAACCTTTCTGGAGAGCAATTTGGAATTATGCCCAAAAGGTAACAAAAATCTGCATACCGTTTGATCCAGAAATACCACTACTGAATCTATATACCCTGAAGAGATTATGAAACAGGGTAAAAACCATCACTTGTACAAAAATATTCATAGCAGCCCTGTTTGTAGTGGCAAAGAATTGGAAATTAAGTGACTACTCTTCAATTGGGGAATGACTTAGGCAAACTGTGGTATATGTATGTCATGGAACACAATTGTTCCCTTAGTAATTAGGAGGGATGAGAATTCAGGGAAGCCTGGAAGGATTTGCATGAACTGATGCTGAGTGAGATGAACAGAACCAGAAAAACATTGTATACCCTAATAGCAACATGGGGGTGAGGATCAACTTGATGGACTTGTTCATTCCATCAGTACAACAATCAGGGACAATTTGGGGCTGTCTTCGATGGAGAAAACCATCTGTATCCAGAGAAAGAATTGTGGAGTTTGAAGAAAGACCAAAGACTTTTACCTTTAATTTTGAAAAAAAAAAATTATCTCATTATATAATTTTGCTATCTCTTATACTTTATTTTTCTTCCTTAAGGATATGATTTCTCTCTCATCACATTCAGCTTAGATCAATGTATAACATGGAACCAATGTAAACACTAATAGAATGCCTTCGGGGGGGGGGGGAGAAAGATTGGGGGAAAATCGTAAAACTCAAAATAAAAATCTTTCTTTAAAAAAACGTTTTGTACAAATAAAAGTTATGTGGCCAAGATTATACAGAAAGCAGAAATTGAGGATAATAGGAAATTTATAATCAGTTTCTCAGATAAAGACCTCATATCTCAAGTATTGGGCCAAATTATAAGAATATGAGGCAGTCCTCAACTGATATTCAAATGATATGAACAGGTAGTTTTTGAAGGAAGATATCAAAATTATAAGTAGTTGTATAAAAAAGTCTTGCCATTATTGATTAGAAAAATGCAAATTAAAACAACTCTAAGTACCATTTCACATTCAGGAGATTAACTAAAATGATAGGAGACAATGACAAATGATGGAGGATGTGTGAAAAAATTGGGACAATAACTCACTTCGTAGAACTGTGAATGATTCCAATCATTTTTGATAGAGATTTGGGAATTATACCGAAAGAGTTATAAAACTGTGTATACCCTTTGACTCAACAATACCACCATTGGGTCTGCTTCCCAAGGTAATCAGGGAAGAAAGAAAAGAACCCATATGTTCTAAAATGTTTGTAGCAAGTCCATTGTGGTGACAAAGTATTGGAAATTGAGGGGATGACCATCAATTGGGAATAGCCAAACAAGTTGTGGTACATGATGGTAATGGAATATCAGTGTGCTGTAAGAAACGATGAGCAAGTTGGTTTCAGGAAAACATGGTAAGACCTGCATGTAACAACACAGAGTGGAAATGAGAAGAACCAAGAGAATCTTTTTTGTTCAAATAGTAACTAAACTATGAGTGATAGGATTATCCATATCAACTGTGAAGACTTAGAAAGGAAAAAGCTATCTGCCATCAAAGAAGTTCCTCTCCCTGCTCCTTCCCACTGAGTGATCGCAAAGCGCTTATCTTGCATTATGGAGAGCTCTTGGGGAAACTGAGGCAGCAGCATCCCTGCCGCCCCCAAGTGCTCACAGGAACCCAGGAGCTCCCACCCGCCCGGGTCTGCCGCCCTCACCGCCAGGAAGGATTTCAGGAGGCCGTGACGGTCCATCTGCAGCAAATTCCCCAGGAAAGGCAAAGGTCGCGGCCCTGGAGGGAGGCGGCCTCTCCGGGAAGCCGGGGGACCCCGAGTCAAGAGCAGCAGGAGCCCCAGGAGGGCAGCCAGAAGGAGCAAGCACCCGGAATCCATGGCCCGAGCTCTGACGGGCTTTGCGCCCCTGCCAAACCTTTAAGGTCAGTCCAGAAAGGAGGCCCCGCCCCAGCTCGTTCAGCCCCCTTTCCCGATCTTGCGGGGTGACAGCAGCTCCGCCTCCCCAGGTAAGTGACCTTCTGCCCATTCCGGTCCCTCTCTGGCCCCCTGACCTCACCTCACCTCCACCCCTGCCCATGGTGCGCGGGGCATCCCCACGTAATAGTCTCTGCAATGGTCTCCACCCCGACTCCACCTGCCTCTGCTCCTGCCCACCTCTGGGAAACAAACTGCCCCCGGGTCTCCTCTCTGTCTATCCCTTCCCTCCCCTCTTTTTGTCTTTTCCTTCCCTCCCCTTCTCTGCTTCTGTCTCTCTCTGTCCCCTCCCTCCATTCTCTGTTTTTCTTTATCACACTTTAGGGAGAGATCTATAAAAAGTCGAACTGATCCCCACTGCTCTCCCTCTGGGCAAGTCAACAACATAGGACAAGGGGAACTTTCCTGACCAGTGAATCCTGACCTGCCCAAACTAGCCTTTCACTAAACTTTCACACTCATCACAGATTCCCATTGTGTATATGCCCAAGTGAATCACCCTCTCTGATCCCAGCCTCCCTCCCTCCTCCACATCTGACCTGGAAGAGATTAAATGGGACCTGTATGCCAGAAACAGACATTGTTAGGCAAATCCGATGTTTAGGTCAACTTCGGGGTCAAGGTCAAGGGCAGAGAGGAACATAGATCAGGCACCCTGCAGAACAGTATTGTTTCCAGCCCCAAGAGAACAGGAACCCTGGTCAGTCATTTCTGATTCTCTGGCCCAGTCAATACTACTTGACTGCTCTTTTATCTTTCTCTCTGTTTCTCTCTCTCTCTGTCCCTCTCCCTCTCCCTCTCCCTCTCCCTCTCCCTCTCCCTCTCCCCTCTCCCTCTCCCTATCACTTTGGTTTATATTGTAACTTCTTTTAATAAATCTATACTTCTTCCACACCTGCATTCCTGGGTCAACAGGGTGATTCTTCACAGCAGATAATCGAACCCCTGCAGCTACATTTATGGAGCCAGCCAGCAGAACTCTGTGCCCAGAGCTGAGAAACTGGATTGAGTGCCATAGGTGAGAAACACACCCCCTTTTTAGAGTCAAGATTTCTAGAAAAGAAGGAAAATTACTTTGGACCTTTAGCTCTCCTTCTATGTATGTGCCCCTTTTTTCAGCCTGGGATAACAAAAAAAGGGTAGAGTTTTGAAGGGAGTCAGCTACGGTGGGGCATCAGATATGCTGATGCCATTTGGTGTTCCATTGTAGTCCTTATATGAGCTTGCCCTGTGCTGTTGACCGCCCTGATGTGGGGTCTGTGTTGTGTTCAGACCGCCTGCTGGAGGCAGTGCTGAGGTGACCACCACTGTAAGAGGATGGGTTGTTAAGGAAGGACATTGGGTATAGTCCAATTGGCATGTTGTTGGCCTATCTAGAAGTTTAGGAGAATTAAACCATGGGGAAGACTTGGTCCCAAAGACTTCCAACCCCGACTTATGTGCTATCTCCTTGGAAGGAATTAGATTTGACAAAAGCTAGCTATTAGCAAAACACCTGAGTTCCTAGAAATTATCTTGGGGTGGTACTCTATTTCTCTCTTTCTCTTTGAAATGCTCTCTCTTATTCTCTGTGTCCTGCATCCTCTGCAGGGGGAAGGGGGAGAGAGGAAAAAAAATCATCCTTTTTGGAACTTTGAAACTCAAACCTATATTCCAGCTGGAATGCTTGCTTCACTGCAGGAAGGTTAAGAGGCCCCCAAAACTATTTTGTGCCTCATTGTTTAAATGAGAGAGACCCTCGTGCCTTCTTCCTGGTTTGGGGAGGGGGGAGGCTACACAAATGATCATGTTTTCCTTAGACTACAAGTGGATATCATTTCCAAGCCCCATCCCCTAAAGGCATCAGCTAGGCTGAGAAAGCCCCACCTTTGGGAGAGGGGAGGGGAAATGGGTAGATTGATTGGGAGGCCTCATGGTCAATTAGTCAAGAGGGGAAAAAGGGGAAAAAAGAGAAGATAACTTTCTGGGACTCAGAAATTCAGATTTCATCTTTTAATTAAGCCTGTGCTATAAACTAATATCTCTGTGATAGAGTAACTGGATTTGAATTCTATAAAGTAATTTAAGAATACATTCAATTCTAACTATTGATTGGCTGTTTCAGAATCTTAATGAATACACACACACACACACACACACACACACAGACACACAGACACATATAGACAAAAAAACAAACAAAGACACATAGAGACAAATACAGAAAGACAGAAGAGGTTCCTCAAGAAATTCTAATTGATTCTAAAAATTATTTTCTGGATAATCTTAATTGGTACATTCAAAAAATATAATATAAATATATGTGTGTATTTGGTGTATGTTTATATTTAAACATCAATGGGATGTTTTCACATCTCTCCAGTGGTCTGGAGAAGTGAGAAAATGTTTTGGTATTTTATGTTTTGGTGCTGGCCAGGATGTCCAAAAGTTTCACTTTGGTAAATTTGAAATCAAAAATTGGAAAGAGTAGTCTCTGTCTTTGTGTTTGTCTCTAAACTTCCGTGTGTTTGTGTGTGTGTGTGTGTGTGTGTCTGTGTGTGTGTGTGTGTGTAATTCCGATCTGAAATATAGTTAACTGAGTTAAATGTTTCTCCTTTTAGTTTGGGCTTTGAATTTAATCACTTTAAAAGGTCTAATTTAAAATTAAGAAATTAAATGTTGGAGTTGGAATTTGAGCTAACCCCCGTATGGGCATTGGGGGCATCCAGAAAAAAAGTACATGTGGAGAGATGGAGTGTCTTAGGAAAAAGATCAGTGACACTAGATTAAAGGGTATTACATCATACGAGTGTAAGAAGACTCAAATGACAGAGGCAAGGTGTCAGTTTTACAGGACTTTGAACACCAGAGGATTTTTTCTTTGCTCCTGGAGATACTAGAGTTATTGAGTATGAGGATGACATTACTGGATCTGCAGATATAAAATGATTTCAAAATGTGAAGGGATGAGAAGCACTAATAATAGGAGAGGGAAGGCAAAGGTCTCAAGAAAGTCATTTTGAAGAACAGGACTCCTAACCCTCATGAGGCATCAATAGTAATAGGTATTCCAAGGGGCAGAAGTGAAGACAGAAAATCCAATCATGCGGGATTTTAATTCAAAAGCTAGAACAAGTGAGAATCCATAGAGAGAACAACGAAGAAGGTTTTTTCCTAATATGAAATAAATGAAGAAATAAATATGACATCATACTAGAGACAGATTATAAAGGGTGTTAAAGGCCCCAGAAGAGTTTATTGTCCACCAAAACTATCTCCTATATTCCTCCCTGGGAAGGATGAAATTCACTTGGAGCAAGTTGTTTCTGTTCTGGACTCTGAGAATTAACTCTCTTTCTTTCTAAAATGTCCTTTTCCCATTTTCTGGTAAGATCTATACTCCATTCAACACTTTAGTCAATACCACCTATTTCCTCACCCCTTATAAGAATTCAGTGCCAACCAGACTTGACTCTGAACAAACCATACTTCCTATTAAATCAAGGTATTGACTGGGGCTTAGCCACCTTGCCTATACAAAAATGTTCAATGCCACTAAAATAGCATTCTGAATCAAGACAAAGAACCACAGAATTATAGCATGTGAAAGTTGAAATGTGCTTCAGCAGCCATCTTGAAGGAAATCTCAAAAAAAAGATCATTGTGGGCCCACTTCTTCCTTCTCCTGTGACTCAATACCCCATTAATTTGATTATACTCTTCTTCCTTACTTTTTTATCCCCATGTGTCTGTCTCCACACATTTTGTTATAGGCCCTGAACTTCGCCATGGCTTTAAGCAAGGTTTTTTTTAAATTCTCATTTATTTAAATTCTGTGTAAAATAAGGTGATTGGGAAAGTGGTGGAAAGGATAATATTGGTATCTGAGGACCTGGGTTTTTCTCTAAGTTATTATCATTCTTTCTTTCTTTTTTATATTCTGGACAAGTCACTAAACCTTACTTAGGCTTTAGTTTCCTCATCTATAAAATGAGGTCTTTGAATTGATGACATCCAAAATCTCTCCAAACATAAATCTATTGTTCTATCTCCCCCCCACCCCCAGCCCACTCTCAGGACCAGACCTGTTTTATCTCTTCCCCAATCCCCACACCAGAATTCTCAAGCATCAAAGATTTTGGAATTGTTATCTTTTCTCTACCAGCAGCTAATTGTATCTTATGGAGAACTCACACTGCGCAAACACTCACAAGAGGGTCAGAAAAACCCCCTAAGCACAGGACCACCAAGCATGACATGCGGACATCAGGGCTGCACTCTATGAGCCAAGCAGAATTGAAATACTTCAAAGAACATGTGATATAGGTCAGTTTAGAGTACCCATTCCATGTGTTCACGTGGACTATTTGTGCCCGACCTGAGCTCGAATGGGTCTGATCAACCATAATTGGACACAATGTAATTTGTCTCAAACATAGAGATGTCATTTTGGTCTTCTTTGATAGCAAAAGTTAAGAACCAACCAACCAACTAAATGTATTCCCTCAATTTTAAGGCATCACTGACTTGCACCCTGGTTCTATTTATCCACTTTATATCATATAGCTGTAAAAAGGTATGTTTATTTTAAATATATGCCTGGAAAATGACAAACAATTCCCCCAAGACCTCAGAATAAAATCCCAATTATACCATATTATCTAGGAGAGAGAAAGGACTACCAAAGAGGAAACCTTACCGGATTCTGCTGAGTTTCAACTGCAGTCCCAAAGGGCACTTCAGATAATTGCTCCGTGCCCCTTAGGTTGTCAGTGCTGGAATGGCTACAATACTCAGCTAGGATTTCTAGAATTCCTCATCCTCATGAATCCCAATTATGACCCAGATTGGAGATTCCACCGTCCAACCCTAGAATAGAAGTCCAAGCACATGGGCACATTCCTAATGATACATTTAGAGATTTTTCTCTACTCTCTCAGGTATTCTCACTGACTAGCAGTGAGGGAGTCATCTCTCTCCCTCAGATGTGAATGAAGCAAAAGATAGGACCAGTGCTAAGCCAGCAGTTCTGAAAGCTAACATAGCTTCAGAGTCAGTAGGGAAGGGTTTTCTCTATGACATGGTTGACCAATGTGGAATAGAATGTATGTGGATGTGTTCAAAACAAATCCTTAGAATTGTCCCAGAAGCAGGTCTGTTGTTTCTTCCATGGGAAGGCTTGAGGTAAAGCAATCAAATGGAAGGTAATTACAGTCCAGGTATGAGAAGATAAGTAGCTTTCACCAAGGAGGTGGTGGTGTGAATGGAGAAAGGGGGACTTATATGTAAGATATAATGAAAACGACCTAACAGGAGATTAGATAAAAGGGGTAGGTTAGAAATATTGGAGTCAACGAGTATACCCAGGTTGTGAACTAGAGGACTGAGAAGATAGTGATTGGAAAGAGGAGAGGGCTTAGGGAAATGAGAATGGAAATAATAGTTTCAGCTGAAGGTTGAGGTTGAGCACCAGATTACAGAGACTTAAGAATTCAGTGAAAGGAATGGAAAGGAAATGGAAGGCCCTAATGGAGATGATTTTCTGGAGTTTGGTCAGGAAAGAGAGAACAGATATAGAATCATTAAGTAGTAAAGATAGTCAGAAGAAGTGAGAAATTTTTTAAAGAATGGAGGAAAGATGAGAATGTTTGTAGATAGCAAGAAAGCAGGAGACATATGGAAAGATACAGGAAACTGGAAAGAAAATGTGATGATAGAAGAAGCAATCTGTTGGAGAATATGGGATGGAATGGGATGAAAAGTGTATGTAGGGGAAGGTGATTTGGAAAAGAGCAGGGTCGTTCCTTTCTGTGACACAAGGGTGAAGAAGAAGATAATGGGGGAAACATCTAAGTAATGAGACAAGAAAGAGGAAAGGAGTTCTCCAAGAAAAACTTCAAATTTTTTAAGAAGTTATATGAGGTAAAGTCCTCATATCAGAGAGGGAAAGAAATGCCATGGGAAATGTGATAAAGGAAAAAAAGGCTTGGAGTAGTCACTATGGTGAGTTGGAGAGCAAATTCATAGGGAAGTATAACTGGTTTTGCCACAGTAAGCTCTCAGTTCAGATTATGTAATATAAATTTGTAGTGAACTCCGTGTCAGGATTTTATGATTTTCTTTGGCTCTGTGAAGAAGCACATGAATAGGACAGAAGGCAGCAGATTGTATAATCTAAGTCTAAGGCTTGTCAAGACTTGCTCAACAATAGGATGGGGGTGGTGAGAGATTCAAGGGCAGGGGATAGTGTAGAGTTGAAGTGGTTCATCCACAGGTCAAATCCAGGTCTGCTGACACCAAAGTCAAGGTTTTTTCCACTGCCCCACATCACTTCCTTGAGAGGAGTCAAAGACATGCACCACTCTCCTTTCCTTGGAGAATCAGAGAGTCCTTGGTTTAAAGTGTCACAGACATGATCCTGGTGTCTTGATTTTACTTAACTGTTTTCCTTTGTCATAAGGAAAGACCCAGGGAAGCATGGGAAAAGGGACGATATTCAGAAACTACTGGGATAGAAAACCAAAGGCATCAATTACATTTTAAATATTTTATTTGGAGAGCATAATATGGAAAAGAATGCCCATCTTTGTATGCCAGTTCCTAGCATATTGCTATGCATACAGAAAGTGCTTAATAATCACTCCCTAAAATTAAGAAGTGAATCAAAGTCAAGTGAGTAGATTGGATTAGTTCATTTCTGAAGGGACCCCCACCCCAATGAATAGAAAACTCTTCACCATTCTACCTTCCAAGGTCCCTTCTGACTCAGAATATCTGGGATCTGATGTTTACCTAGCACTCCGAGAGCCTGATTAACAAAATGGATACAGAGCTGGCCTGAGAGACCAGAAGACCAGCATACAAGGTCCATCTCTGACTACCCTGTCCCCCTAGACAAGTCACTGCAGCTAAGGTTGCTCCTGCAACTCCCCAAGACCATTTACTGTGAGCAGATGGTCTTGAGGACTATATCAAGTGTTCCCTACAGCCACAAAATCAAGACTCCCATTAAAAGAAAAATCATGTTACTTGCTATCAAGGGAAAAGGAGGGGGAAGGAAGGGAGAAAAATGTGGAACTCAAAACTCTTACCAAGAAATGAATACTAAAAACTAACTTTGCATGTATTTAGAAAATTTTTTTTTAGTTTTTTTGCAAGGCAATGGGGTCAAGCGGCTTGCCCAAGGCCACACAGCTAGGTGATTACTAAGTGTCTGAGGCCGAATTTGAACTCAAGTACTCCTGATTCCAAGGCCGGTGCTCTATCCACTGCACCACCTAGCTGCCCCTGAAAATAATTAATTTTTTAAAAATCATGCCGCTTTTCATATGTAATCATCCCTGTGAGATTAGTGGAAATGATAATATCTGGATGCAAGATTCAGTAAGTCAGGGTCATAGGAAGGAATTGAAACCAGGTCTTCTTGCCTCCAATGATGCTTTGTCATCATATGATTTGATCCCCTCTCCTAGGACAGAGGTTCATAAACACTCAGTTGAGACACAAGAGCACCAAGGATGGTTCTGAATCCCTGTTATAAGATAGGGTGAATCCACAGCATGAAAGAAGAAGGTTAGACTATAAGAAGGACATTTGGGACAAAAGTAATTTGGATCACTTTCTGAAAATATAGAATCATTATTGATCGAGATTGGAAGGGACCTCAGAGGCAACCCTCTCATTTTATCAATGAGAAAGCTGAAGCTACTTCTATCCCCTCTCTGATCATGTTTCCACTCATCTCAGGGTAAACAGTGCTGCATCCCCTCCAGTCTCTGTTCAGTCTGGTTGTCCTCTGGAAGAATATGTTTGATGACAACAGGGAGGTTGGCCCAGTGACTGCTTCTCTGGGGCTTGACCTTGTCTCGCATCAGCGAGGCTGGAATCGAAGCTGATAGATGGGAGGCAGTTTACCAACTCCACTCTCCCTAGGAGTGAGGTCAATGTCAGCAGGAGACATAGAGGAGCTCAGTGAGAAGTTCTGAAGGATGGTGGTGAAGAAGAGGAAAAGCTCCATTCGGGCAATGCCCTCACCCAGGCAGACTCGCTTCCCTAAGGGTTAAGAGAGGAGGGTCACAGACTTCATTGCCAAAGGGACCCCCACATTCCAAGTGTCATGGCAGCCATTGCCAAGAGGACCCCACCTCCCAAGTGACATGGAGATCATTACCAAGGGGATCCCATTCCCAAGTCTCATAGAGTCCATTGTCAAAGGAACCCCACATTCCAAGTGTCATGGAGGCCATTGCCAAGGGGACTTCATTTCTCAAATGTCACAGAGGCCAATGCCAAGGGGAACATCTTAGAAGTATACAAATTACTCCCTTCTTGACCTCCAGGTAAGAGCAGTAGCCTAATGTTTTCTCCCAATCCCCACAGGATCAGAGGGTAAAAGCTAGAAGGAACCTCAACTGCCTGAGACCCAGGGAGATGAAGTGATTTAGCATCACAGTTTTCCATATGGAAAGGGACCATAGAGATCATTTGATTCAAGTCTGTCATTTACACATGAAGAATTTGAGACTAAGAGAAAGGAAATGTCTTGTCCAGGGTTATTTTGGGGGACAGAGGGAGCCAGAGATTCCAATGCAAGGGGACAAAATTTGATCTCATGGATACACTAAGACTTGGAGAGATGAAATGGATGACCAAAAATGTGATATTAAAAGGGTGGATATATCATATTCCAAAGTAACAGAAGAGGCAGCAGAGAGGCATTACATATTAAGAAGATCAATTCATGTGAGAATATTCAGGAAATAAAGTGGAAAAGCAGGGTGGCATTTAGGTGAAGATCAACAGAGAGATATTGTTTCCTCTGCAAAATTCTGCCTTTGGCTACCTGAATAAAGGTTTGGTTTAATTGTTCTCCTTCACACTTAAAGAGTATTAAAAAGACATCACTGTTTTGAGGTCAAGATACAGTATGTCTGACTGTGACTGAGAAGACCAATAAGCATTTGGAAGGCTCTACCCTTTATAGGTCAGGCCAGAACAGTCCATGTGAACATTTGGAGTAGAGATGTCTGACATTGCACACCATTTTTGGGGGGGTGGGGGAGTTACTGCAATTCTGCTTTTTTATAGTATATATGATACAATATTATATATATATAATTATCTATTAGATTTTATATAAATATAAAAAGAGGCACAGTTTGTATGGCAAGGAATCTACTGACCCCAGGGTTCCAGTTTATCCAACATCCCCCAAGTTTCCCAATGGCCACTCACCTTCCAGAGAAGTCTGAAATAAAAGACTATAGCCAGAGAAAACCCAGGGCTGGTTGTCTTTAAGTGGCCCTTGAGGGCAGGGTGCCCCAGGGAGAGTTTCTATGGGCCTTGGGGATAATACCTACCTGAAGAAAAGGGAATAAAGGCCTCGTTCTTCTTCAGAGATCCCTGAGCATCCAAGAAATGGTTGGGGTCAAAGGCAGTGGGTTTGTCGAAGTGCTTGGGATCATTCAGGACTGTGCTCAGAAGAGGGTAGACCTCAGTGTCCTGCCACGAGAGGGGAGTGTCACCAAAAGCAGATAAAAAGATCCACTAAACCTTTCCCAACACCCAAGGCCAAACCATCAGGACCCTCCAGAGCCAGGGCATAACCTGGGCAAGCAAAGCCATACCAAGACAAGGCAGATATACCTTGACCTAGAGCCAAGGACACATGAGGGTTGAGATTTGCAGAGATGCTTGGCCAAGCCACAAGTAACAGTAGGTACCAGAATAAGCCCAAGGCACAGCAGAGTTTGGGCCCTTGGAGAATGAGGCAGGGTCAAGAAGACTCCCCATCAATTTCCACTGATCCACAAAGGCTGGAGTCTGGGATTATGAAGTCACAAGCATAGAGTTTATCTAATCCAATAGATGAGGAAACTGAGGCATGGAGAGACAGGATCTGTGCCCCAATCCTGTACTAGCTAACCTTCTAGTAGTCTTTGTTTAAGACCTCAGTTCTGGCTCTGCCACTTTCAGTGACATGTGGTTTTTATATGTGTATATAGAAGATATTTTATATATATAATTCTAAATGTGTTTGTAAGTCTATATGTGTGTATATGTATGTGTGGGTGTGTAAGCATATATATATATATATATATGTCTGTGTATGTATCATATGTCTGTGTGTATGTGAGCATAGATGCATGTGTGTATGTATGTATAATATATAGCCATATGTATTCTGTACATAGTAGACCAATGCGAGAACCTCCTTTAAAATGATTACATTAAGGGACAGCTAGGTGGCGTAGTGGATAAAGCACGGGTCTTGGAGTCAGGAGTACCTGAGTTCAAATCCGACCTCAGACACTTAATAATTACCTAGCCGTGTGGCCTTGGGCAAGCCACTTAACCCCATTTGCCTTTGAAAAAAAACTAAAATAAATAACATGATTACATTTTTATTGTAATCTTTTCTCCAGACTTCAATTTCTTCCCTATAAAAGCCTTGGGAGAAAGCTCCAGGGCCCCCATCAGTATTGACATTCTAGCTTTTCTTCTTTATGAGTTCTTAGAATGTTGGTTTTCAACTTTCAATATTATAATTCTGGAAATCTTAAGAACTTAAGAATCCTCCACATCCTAGTATTCTCTTTCTTTGTTGGCAGTGTCTGTTCTAAGGTCCTCAGAGTCCCTAGAACTCTAATGTTCTCTTTTCCATGTTTTTCCTGTCCTTCCAGGTTTGACATTCTATGTTCCATTGGATCTGGCAGGTCTACTCAATTGGGGTTGAAGTCCTCTAATGATGAGTTCCATGGGATCCTGAGTTCCATTACATGAGTTAGGAGTGAAAAGAAGAAGGAAGAGGAGGAGGAGGAGGAGGAGGAGAAGGAGGAGGAGGAGGAGGAGGAGAAAAAAGAAGGAAGAAGGAGGAAGAAGGAGGAGGAAGAAGAAGAAGAAGAAGAAGAAGAAGAAGAAGAAAGGAGGAGGAGGCAGAAGAAGAAGGGAGGAAGAAGAACATCATCATCATCATCATCTTGAGAAGGTTCTCACCTTGGGAATGAGGTAGCCCCTGAAGATAGTGTCCTTGGTCACAGAATGGGGCACACTCATGGGCATGAGGTCACTGAATCTCTGGGTCTCATGAATGACAGCATCAGTGTAGGGCATTTTGGCTCGATCTTTGAGCTCTGGAGCACGGTCCCTCCCAATCACCTGGTCAATCTCTTCCTGAACTTTCTCTGAAGCAGAAGAAGGGAAATATAAACCCAATCCATAAGAAGGGACCCAGCAGGGAAACTGAAAAATATGTGTATTTATATACATATTTCACATAACTGATTGAATTTATCCATTTAGATGGAAACAGAATAACTGAGGAATTCTTGGGTAATAACTTTCTGTGGGGGGAGTTTGAGCTCTTGAAAATTATCCATAGTACAGGACACTGTCAGGGAAAGTAGCCATATATCCCTCACCCCTTAAGGCATTTCTCAGAATCTTTTGCCAAAGACAGGAGCTTAGGAACTGAAACTGAAGAAAACTTCTCTCTAGCCTGTTTTCTTGTTGTTAATTAGGATAGGGTTCCTCCCTCCACCTGATGGCCATTTTCACATAAATCTTTGCTTGTCTCCAATCTCTGGGCAGAAGACTCATTCCCTGGAGCTGCCCCCATTTACCCACCTGCCACCCTGGGGTATTTGAGGAGAAAGAGGCAGCCATAGCGCAAGGTGGTACTGGTAGTCTCAGTGCCCGCAAAAAAGAGTGACAAGACAGTGAGGATGAGGTTTTTGTAGTGGAACTCAGTTTTAATGTCTCCTTTTTCCTAGGGAAGAGAAGGAGGAAAACAAGTACAAAAACTATTTAGAGAAGGAGAAGATCACAATTTATCCTCAGAGTATTCCTTCCATTTTCCTGAGTCTCCCTATCTCTTCACCTCTATGACTAAGACTCAGTCTCTCTGTGATTGATCCTTTCCAAATCTCTCCATCTTAGTCTCTCCTTTTTCTCTTTTTGTCTCCTTCTCCTTCTGTCTCTCTGTTTGTATTCTCTTCCTCTTCTGCTTCCACCTGTCTTTCTCACCCTCTACTTCTACCTCTTTTGGTTCTCTTTGCTGTAAATACATACAAACACACACACACACACACACACACACACACACACACACACAGACAAAAACACACACACAAAATGTCAGTACTTGGAATGGAGGGAAAAAAGGATGGCCCACCTTCTCCATCCGAAGCAGGTAGACATCAATGAAGTCTCGGGGGGCATTGGGATCCAGGCTCTTTTTATGTTTCTCCACATTATCAGCAATGAAGGCATTGATGGATATCAGGTTGTTTTTGGCACGCCAATGAGGACCAGGAAAGAATTTCAGGAAACCTGAAAAGAGCTCATACAGCTGATTGAAAGAAGGGAAAAGAGAATTAGATGAGCCCCCAGACTTCCATAGACCTCAGGATTCATCCAAACCTGAGCAACCCACACTCTGTTAAATACCTCTCCTCTGTATCCACCCTTACCTTTCCTCATTCCTACTCTTTCCTGTGTTCCCATCACCTATTTCCCTGTCTTCCTTTCCATGTCCTTCTGTCCCTGTGTCCCTGTACTCTTCTCCGTGTGCCTATGCTCTAATGTGTTCCAGTGCTCTCAAATTTTCTGCGTTTCTTCCTGTCTCCTTGTTCCCTTCTCTCTCTCCCAGTGTCACTCCCTTACTGTGGTCCCAAGTCCTACCTGACCCCAGGAAGAGCTGCTAAGGGCAAACGTGTCATTGAATTTGTTCAACAGGTCCTGAAACTTTTCATCATGATAGGAGAAACGTTCACCAAACACAATGGAGCAGATAATGTTGGCCGTTATAGAGTGGAAAAGGAAAGTAGGGTCCAACAGTTTTCCTGGGGAAAGGAGAGGAGGAAATTGTGGAGGAGTGGAGAGAAGAAGTTCAGGAGGTCATTGGGAAATTCCCTTGTGTCCATTGTCTCTGTTTCCTGTTTCTTCTTTATTCCATGCTTCTGCCTCTGTATAATTACTAGGCTTCTAAGATTGTACCAACAACCACCACCACTCCCCCCAACTCAGCATCAGGGAAAAGAAGCTCTTTTCCATCTCAGGGTCAAGCTTCCCTGATGGTCAGGTTCCACCTTGTTCCTTTTCTCAATTTCTGTCTTTGGGGCTATCTTTGCAGGGTGTCTCCCTAGACTTCTCCCTCTTCGTAGTGGTTTTTTCACTGTCTTCATCTCCATCTCTGTTTCAGCCTTTTTCTCACCCTGGGATTTCCGGAGCTCCTCAACCATGCACTGGGCCTCCTCTTGGATGCGTTCTTCAATGCTTCTTTTTCCCATCCCAAAATCCCGAAGTGTGGCCAAGGAGAATCTGCGCAAGGTCTTCCAGGTATTACCATTGGAAAAGGTAACCCCTGAAAGCAAAGGAGTATGGAATTTGTGATCGTGCCCTACTCACATCCTTCCTTCTTCATATCTTCATCCCACTCCAGTCTGTCTCCTCTGTCCACCCTGATCCCCCTCTTTTTATCATCCCCTACGTGTCTCTTTCTCTGATCCTCAGAGTCTAAATCCCTCATTCCTCAAACCTCACCACCATCTTGGCACAGTTCCCCAACCTCGGCCATAGCTTGGCCCACTCACCCTGCCCTTGGAACACTGAATCAACCATGGCAATGGGTCCTCGGCCACTGAACTCCTCAGACTTCTCCACCAGGGCTTCCTTCACAGCCTCAGGTCCACATAGTATTACCACAGGTCGGGAGCCCAGGTAAATGGTAAATACATCCCCGTACTTTTCCCGAAGCTATGGGAAAAGCCCCACCTCATTAGATCCCAGTTGGCACAATCCATTCTCCTCCATTATATGGAAGGGAATGTATTGAAATTAGGTGTATAGGGTCCCTTTTAGCTCTAACCTTCTAAGCTCTCTCTGTTCTAAAGTCCCTCATAGCTCTGACACTTCATGTCTTAAGATCTCTGGCAACTTTTAACATTCTGTGTTCCAGCATCTCATCCAACTCTGACATCTTATGATCCACATCCAAAGGGCCCTTCTAGCTCTGATTTTCTAGGCTTCTAAGAATCTAGAACCAACCCCCTAATCCCATTTCACTCTGATAATTCATCAGAGGCAGAGAAGTTCCTTTCCTTCCCCAGGGTCTAGAAGAGTGCTTTATTGGCATTAAGGTAAATTACTGATGATCTGGTCAGATTTCTTGGAGAAGTAACCCAAAGAGCAAGAGTAGCTTTCTCCCATCCATCCCAGGAAGAAACCTATCTTCTCTTAATAGTCGAAACTCCAAAGTTCCCATTCACTTTGACTTTACTTTTTTAGGAAGTGACAATGAATTTGAGAGAGAGGAGAGAGAGAGAGAGAGAGTAGAGTCAATATAATAAAAATGACAATTACACCTAAATTATTCTACTAATTCAGTGCCATTCCCATTAAATTATAATTATTTCATTGAACCAGAAAAAAATAAAATTCATTTGAAAGAATAAAAAGTGAAAAATATCAAGGGAATTAATATAAAAAGTTGTAAAAGAAGGAGTACTAGATCTTAAACTATTTTAAGGAGGTAATTATCAAAACTATCTAGTACTGACTTAAAAAAATAAAATATTGAATCAATGGAATAGAGTAGCATGCATAGACACTAGTAAATGACTATAGTAACATCATATTTGATAATTATAAAGATCTGAGCTTTGGGTATAAGAACTCACTATTTTGAAGGAAATTGCTGGGAAAACTGGAAGAAATGAGGTAAAGACTACTTTCTGACACCATTAGCCAAGATAAGGTCAAAATGGATATATGACCTAGATATAAAGGGAGATATCATAAATAAATAAGAAGAGCATGAAACATGTACTTATCAGATTTATGAATAAGAGAATAATTCATGAATAAACAATAGATAGAGCATTGTGGGATGTAAAATTAATCACTTTGATTACATTCAATTAAAAATGTCATACAAATAAAACAAATGTGGCCACGATTAGAAGAAAAGCAGAATATTGAGGATGGGGGCAATTTATAATTAGTTTCTCAGATAAGGGCCTCATATCTCAAATATTGAGCCAAATTATAAGGATATGAGTCAGCCCCCAACTAAAAGTCAAATGATATGAACAGGCTGTTTTTGGAAGAAATTATCAAAATTATAAGAAGTTCTATGAAAAAAATGTCCTGTCATTATTGATTAGAAAAATGCCAATTAAAACAACTCTGAAGGACCATCTCACATCCAGGAGTTTGACTAAAATGATAGGAGAAAATAACAAATGATGGAGGTGATGTGAAAAAAAATTGGGATAATAATTCACTTTGTAGGAGTCATTTTGGACAGAGATTTGGGAATTGTACCCAAAGAGTTATAAAACTATGTATACCATTGACCCAGCAATACCATTAGTTCTGCTTCCCAAGATAATCAGGGAAGAAAGAAAAGAATCTATGTGTTCTAAAATGTTTATAGCAGCTGTCTTTCTGGTGACAAAGTATTTGAAATTGAGAGGATCACCATCAATTAGGGAATAGCTAAACAAGTTGTGGTACATGATTGTAAGGGAATATCAGTGTGCTGTAAGAAATGATGAGCAAAGTTGGTTTCAGGAAAACATGGTAAGACTTTCATGTAACAAGAGGATGGAAATGAGCAGAACCAAGAGACCCTTGTATATGGTGACAACAATATTGTTCAAAGAGTAACTAAGCTATGAGTAATAGGATCATCCATATCAGCTGTGAAGACTTAGAAAGGAAAAAGCTATCTACCGCCAAAGAAAGAACTGAGGATATATGGAAGTATGTTATACGCATGTGTACATATATAATGTTGATCTTCTCAAATGTGGGATTGGGAGGGAGGGAAATAATTTGGAATTCAAATTTAACAAAATAAATAAATATTAAATAAGTCAATAAAACATTTAAATGGAAGAATAAAGAGACTGAAACCTCCCTTCCTTCTCTTCCCTCCCTACCCCTCCCTTCAAACCATCTTGGAGGAACAGAACTCAAGTGACCATGTCTGGTGGACAGTGAGGACAATGTAGAATCCAGATGTCATTGTGTTCATCCTCCCATGACCTCCACTCCCAGCCCTATGGAAGGTGCTTTTGGAGGTCTACTAAACAATATTTCTATCCTTTCTCCTCCTTCCCCAGAAGAAAACTGAGGTAGACTGTACTGGACATACCCTCTCCTCCAGCTTTAAAAAGCTCAGAGAAACCCAGATCCTGACTTCCCCTCCCTCTGAAAGATCATGATGCATTGATGCGTTTTTGTTTTGTTTTGTTTTTGTTTCTTAAGAAACCATGGGACTCTCCTGCCCTCCAAATAAAAATATTCTCCATATTGTCAATTCCAATACCCACATAGCACTCTGTATGATAGATCTCAAAGTGTTTATCCCTCACCAAGGAGGAGGTAAAAAAAGAAAACAGCAGTGAATCGATTCTCTAACTACTCTACATCCCCTCATCCCTCCAGAAAGATCCCTATTCTTACCTCCCACTGCTGCTAAACTCCCCCCACCCCCCCACCCCCCACCCCGCCACCACTTTACAATTATTCCTAGAGGAGAGCCAGGAGGGAAACTGAATTGAAAAGCATCCCACAAGGGCTGCGGAAGGCCCAGAAATCCCTCCCAGTGAACCATCTCGGAGCACTTATTCCAAGTCAAGGGGCTTAAGGAGGAAATTTCCCTGGAATGCAAGGAAAGCATCTAAAAGTTCCTCTCCCTGCTCCTTCCCACTGAGTGATCGCAAAGCGCTTATCTTGCATTTTGGAGAGCTCTTGGGGAAACTGAGGCAGCAGCATCCCTGCCGCCCCCAAGTGCTCACAGGAACCCAGGAGCGCCCCCCCGCCCGGGTCTGCCGCCCTCACCGCCACAAAGGATTTCAGGAGGCCGTGACGATCCATCTGCAGCAAATTCCCCAGGAAAGGCAAAGGTCGCGGCCCTGGAGGGAGGCGGCCTCTCCGGGAAGCCGGGGGACCCCGAGTCAAGAGCAGCAGGAGCCCCAGGAGGGCAGCCAGAAGGAGCAAGCACCCGGAATCCATGGCCCGAGCTCTGATGGACTTTGCGCCCCTGCCAAGCCTTTAAGGTCAGTCCAGAAGGGAGGCCCCGCCCTAGCTCGTCCCCACCCCACCCCGTTTACCCCCCTTTCCTGATCTTGCCAGGTGACAGCAGCTCCGCCTCCCCAGGTAAGTAACCTTTCTACCTATCCCGGTCCCTCCCTGGACCTCTGACCTCACCTCATCTCCACCCCTGTCCATGGTGCGCGGGGCATCCCCAGGTAATAGGTTCCAGGAGTCTCTGCAGTGGTCTCCACCCCGACTCCACCGGCCTCAGCTCCTGCCCACCTCTGGGAAACGAACTGCCCCCGGGTCTCCTCTCTGTCTTTTCCATCTCTCCTCTCCTCTTCTCTCTGTTCTTTTCCTTCCCTCCCCTTCTCTGTTTCTCTCTCTCTCTGTCTCTCTCTGTCTCTCTCTCTCTCTCTCTGTCTCTCTCTCTCTCTCTCTCTCCTCCCCTCCCCTCCCCCCATTCTCTGTTTTTCTTTGTCACACTTTAGGGAGAGATCTATAAAAAGTAAACTGATAACCAATGCACTCCCTCTGCTCTTGGAGTCATCAGAGTCCATGGCAGGTCAACCTAGGACAATGGGAACTTTCCTGACCCAGTGAATCCTGACCTGCCCAAACTAGCCTTGACTTTCCCCTCCCCTCACAGCCTCCCTTTCTGTATGTACACAAATGGGTCACCCTCTCTGATTTCAGCCTCCCTCCCTCCTCCACATCTGACCTGGAAGGGAGGAGATAGCTGCTGCAACCTTCAGTCTGCCCCTAAAGCTTCTAGGCAATGACTAGACAAAAAGAGATGGAGATCAACAGAAATCTGTCCCAAATATGGCAGGATTTGGAGAAGCAAAGAAGGAAAGACAGGTATAAGGGAGAATAAAGGGAGGAAAGAGGTAGAAAGATTTATGGGTGCAGAGAGACAGAAATAAGAACAATTAGAGACCAAAAGGTACACTATAGAGGAAAGTAAAGGAGGAAAAAGGAGATAGAAAAATTTGGGGGTACAGAGAGAGAAGTAAGGACAAGTGGAGACTAAAAGGAACATAATAGGGAATAGTAAAGGAATAAGGGAAGTAAAGAGATTTAGGGGTGCAGAGGGAGAAGTAAGATCAATTAGAGACCAAGATGTACACTATAGGGGAGAGTAGGATTTGAGGGTTCAGAGAGAGAAGAAGTGGAGACCAAGAGGGATCCTGAGAAGTAAGACAGAAAATCAGCTGGAAGGCTATCTTGTCCAACTATTACATGTTTCAGAAAAAACTGAAGTCCAAGGTAGACTTTCCCAAGATCTGAAAGAGAGATCTATGACATGGGGGGTAGAGGCTAGCTACAAGCCCCAGTGATGATTGGGACCAGGTGGTGGTGACAGAAGTAGCAGCAACTTTGGGACCTCTCAGGTCACAGATATAAAGGGGCATCTGGCAACTGATCAGAAAGAGATTAAAGGGAACCCATATGGTAGACCAGACATGGTTAGGAAACTCCAATGACTAAGTCTACTTCTGCATCACAATCAAAGGCAGAGAGGAACATATGTCAGACACCTTTGAGGAACAGTATTGTTTCCAGTTCCAAAAGAATAGGATCCCTGAGGAGTTCCTGCATCCATTGCAGTATCCAGTGCAATCCCAAGGGATCCAAGGAACTTCCTGGGTAAGGACTAGAGTGAAGACCAATGGAGCAGTGACCACAACTCTTCCCAGATCACACCACTTTAGAAAACGCCAGAAACTTTTAAACCCCTAGAAGTAGCTCTGAATACAGCAACATGAAAAAATCTGGAAGTTTGAGACTGTGCCCCTTAGCACAAGCTGGGAAAAGAGACCAACTTTAACATAAAGTTTAAAATCCTAAGCAATTCAGTTAGTTTTTTTCACAATCTTGTTTTCCAGTCTTTTTTTTTCCTTTTCCCCTCTACTGTCCACAGTAAGCATTTAATTTAGAAATTTACTAAATCTATTTCATTAGATCTAGATTTGGAAAGGATCATAAAGATCATTTCATCCAACTCCAGTTTAAAAAGAAAGAAATTGAAAGCCAGAAACATCAACTCCTACATTCTCCTACATTCAGTCAATAAAATTTATTGAAATGTTTGCTATGTACCAGTTTAAACAGTGAGAAAATAGAGAATGCTCTCTTGCCACAAAGGGCTTAAAGAATTCCTAAGTAGGGGGCGGCTAGGTGGCACAGTGGATACAAGCACTGGCCCTGGAGTCATGAGGACCTGAGTTCAAATCCGGCCTCAGACAATTAATAATTCCCTAGCTATGTGGCCTTGGGCAAGCCACTCAACCCCATTGCCTTGCCAAAAAAAAAAAAAAAGAAGAAGAAGAAGAATTTCTAAGTAGCTGGACAAAGGGTGAAACTCAAATACTTTAACTCCAAATATTGTGAGCTATGTATTACATAGTATCTCTAAGGAATGGAGAAGTAACCCATAATATAACTGGGAAATGAAATTATGCAAATGTTTTCCCCAGCTTTATTTATACTACTTTCAGGTGATGCAGGAACAAGGATATATCTGAAAAACTTCTAGTCTTTTTTCATGTGTTTGACACCTTTTTCTGTAATACACAGAGTTCCTCCTTTCATCTATAAGCTCTGTGAATTTTTCTTCCATATGTCCAAAATAACAAGAGTTGTCCATTCAGGGATAAAGGAAACAAAAACAGCTCTTGAATTGTTTTCCCCAAATAGGGTGCCAAGTACATGATTACTTCACAGGATAGAGAATGCTGTAACTGGGGTTGAACAATACCACTAACAGTACTCAGTCAGATTTGTAAGATGTTAATTTTAGGAACAATTTAGATTCCTGAAACTGAATTAAACTTCAGGATTAAAAATGTGTTAGTCTGAATGAATTTTTACTAGAACTTTCCTAAGTTTTTACTAAACACATCAATTATAGAGTCTGATTCTCAATATTCTGCAATGGATAACTTTTCCCTTCTCAAATCAGTCCTAAAAAAATGTTATTAGGGGCAGCTAGGTGGCGCTGTGGATAAAGCACCAGCCTTGGAGTCAGGGGTACCTGGGTTCAAATCCAGTCTCAGACACTTCATAATTACCTAGCCGTGTGGCCTTGGGCAAGCCACTTAACCCCATCTGCCTTGCAAAAAAAAAAAACTAAAAAAAAAAGTTATTAAATCCAAAATCCTTTTTGAATGATATCTAAATATTCAGTGACTTACATTAAGAATTATTCATCAATCCAGGATGTTGATAATCAACCTAGGTTCCTCAATTTTTTTAATTATTGATTTTATTTCCCCTAAACCCTCATAACTGATGGTAGCAGAAGCTTTGGTCAGATCTACAAACATTGTATACAGACATCTAATCTGTTCTTGGAATTATTCCTGGAGTTGTTGGCCAGCAAACACCATATCAACTCTTCCTTGACCCTTTCTGAAGCCTCACTGGCTCTCAGGGAGGTGTCCATCTTCCAGGTGAAAGATAACCTATTGAGAACTCAGACAATGATTTAAAGAGCAATACCCCAGTGATTGTTATGGGACAATCTATTCCATTTACCTTTATAGAGATGTTCAATGGAGGCATCCTTGAATTCCTGAGGAATAACCACTTCATGCCATATAACCTGGAAAATTTCAGTTAGCCTTTGGATGAGCAATGGACCCCCACCTTGTAGATCTCAGCTGGAATAGAATCAGCAACAGGTGCTTTGCCATTTGAAAGGAGCCTAATGAAATTCAAAAACCTCTTCTTCAGTTGGAACTTCAACTAGGACTGATTGATTTCAACTTGAGGTAAATGGTCAAAGGTTTCTGCATTGATGGATGATGATCTGTTAAGAATACTGCAGAGGTAGCTAGGTGGCACAGTGGATAGAGCACTAGTCCTGGAGTCAGGAGTACCTGAGTTCAAATTCAGCTTCAGACACTTAATAATTACCTAGCTGTGTGGCCTTGGGCAAGCCACTTAACCACATTTGCCTTGCAAAAACTTAAAAAAAAATACACTGTGGAAGTGTTCAGTCCATCTCTCTAGAATTTTAGCCCTATCATTAATCAATGTGGATCCATCAGCATTAAGTAATTGAGATTCACCACAGGTCTTTGGCCCATAAATAGCCTTCAGGGCATCATAAAAGCAAGAACTCTGGGATATATAGAATAGAATAGAATAGAATAGAATAGAATAGAATAGAATAGAATAGAATAGAATAGAATAGAATAGAATAGAATAGAATAGAATACACAAAGAATAAAATAGTCATCTCATTCTACTCTGCTCTGCTCTCTTCAGACCACCTCGGTCTTCTTCAATTCTTGCACAGCAATTTAGGAAAAAATGACAAGATAGATTTTTGTAGAAGAGTAGCTTCATTATGACAATGTTTGAAACCATTTCACATGGCTGAGATTGGTGAAAAGAAACTGGCCATATTTAACATGGGAAAATAAAAGAACACTTGAGGAGGACATGATTCAATTCCATTAAATAAAAATGTATTTAGTACTTTCTACATCCTATCACTGAAAATATAAAACTAAATTTGAAAACAATTCCTAATCTCAAGTAGTCTGTGTTCCATTGAACATTCCCACTAGCTTCATGTACTAAAAGGGTAGACGGACTGGATGAAGGATTGGACAGACTGACCTTGACCTGGAAGGTCACTGCTAATCAATAAAATAAACAGATATTAAAGCACCTGCAACTGTACTAAGATCTGTACTTTGATATACAAAGAAAGACCAAAAAAAGAGTATTTACTCTCAAGGAGTCATAGTCTAATTGAGGAGAGAATTGGTGGAAATAAGATATAGACAGGCTATATTTGAGATAAGATCAGAGGGAAAGTACTAAGACTGAAGAGGACCAGGAAAGACTTTCAGTAGAAGGCATGACATTAGCTGAGAATTGAAGGAAGGTGGGAAATCAAGAGATGGAGATGAGGAGGGAGCAAGTTCCTATTTGAGGAATAGCAGTGAAGCCAAAGTCACGGGATCTTAGGGGAGAAGGGGGGGGGAGGGTGGTGTAAGTTTGAAAATGACCAGAAAGGTAGAAAATCTCTAAGTTGTGAAGGGTTTTAAAAGTTAAAGATTTTATATTTAATCATGGAAGACATCAAGAAAGACTGGGATTAGATAATGGGGACTGACATGGTCAAAACTTTATATTAGGAAGGTCAATTTGACAGCTAAGTAAAGAATGGATTGACAAAAATTTTATCTTAAAAAAAACCATACTTAACATGCATTATCACATTTGCGTTTTGTAACAATCCTGTAGGAAAGGTATGGTGATCTCTATTTTTATAATGTATTTTATTTATTAGATAGTTCCCAATTACATTGAGAAAAAAATTTTAACTTTTTTTTTAATTTTGAATTTCAAATTCTCTCCTTTCCTCCCATCCCTCCCCAACCACTTGAGAGGGCAAACAATATGATAACAATTTTATAGTCATCTTTTAAAAAATGTCTATATTAGCTATGTTGCATAAAAAGTATATACACACAGACAAGCAAAATAAAGTGGGAAAAATAGCTTTAATCTTCACTCAGAGTTCATCAGATTTCTCTCTAGATGTAAATAACATTTTCCCATTTTAGGTCCTTTGGCTTTGTCTTGTTCATTGTCTTAATCAGAGTTGCCAAGTCTTTCCAAACTGATGTGGTCTTCATCTTAAAAATAAAGAAGATAAGGATCAGAGTCTTGTCAAGTGGGGTGCTCATATCATAAAGCCAATTAGAGTATGTCAATAAGCATTCTTTGGTTTCCTACTTATCATGTAGTTGGCTATATTCTAAATGCTGAGAATAAAAAGGGAAGCAAAATCCTGCACTTACTTCAAATAACTCACATATTGGGAGAGGCAACTTACAAAAGTCCTCCATCAAAGATAGAGACATTATCTCAAGGGGAGGCACTGGGGAGGAGAAGGGGTGAAAATTGAGAAGGGACTCTTGTAGAAGGTGAAGTTTGAGTTCAAATTTGAAAATGAACACGGAATCCAGAAGATGGAAATAAGGAGAGAGAACATTGCAGACATGTGGGGCACTCAATGAAACGGCATGGAGTTGAGAATGGAGTGGCTTATTTGAAAATGGCCAGGCAGTACCAATGGATGGTAGAGTTTTTAAAGTGAAGTAAAATGTAAGAAGACTGGCTAGGTCATGCAAGGCTTTAAAGTCAAACAAATCATTTCCTATTTGATATTGTGTGGGATGAATCTACCCACTTAAATAAAATTCAGAGATTTATCAAGGTATAAAGAGAAAAGTTTTATTCAATTCTCGAGAATCGAACCCCTCCCCTGAGAGAGAGGTTCAGAACATGGAATCCACAATCTATTTATCCTAAAGCAATCCCCCACCCCCACTGACCCATCCTCATTAGTGAGGAATGTAGTCTTCACAATCTATACACATAAATTACTCTAAAGAAAAAGCATATGATTCAAACAGAGACAGGTTCTCCCCCTCTGGGTCAAGGAATGTAGAAACATCTAGACTTCAATTGGGATAAGACAGGGTCACTTTACTCTTTACATTCTGGCCAAGGTAACATTAAGTTGCTTGTCAGGGGAGGAGGGGCAGAAGAGACATAACACAGCTCAACTATTTCTAATTTATAATATTCTACTGAAGAAATCTCAGACTTTATCCCATTCAATCCCTCCTCTTTATTTTGATGAGATTTCTTCAAATTTCTATAATATAGACTCACATTGCTGGTCCATCTGATCATCATCCTCATTTTCCTTGCAAGTCCACATTAACTCATAGTCATCATTTCCCTTTACAAGTCCCCATTTTGTGCATCTTTACAAGGGATCTAGGTACCATCATCAATCTCTCATGAGTCTGAGGCCACCTATCTCTAAATTGTACAGTCCAGAATATATGTACCCTGCTTCTGTACAAATGATATTTTGCTTTATACATTACTAAAATATTCTTGTTTAAGAGTAAACATAAAAAAAATTATAAAAGAGTAAACATAATACCCCCTCCCCCCAAAATATAGACCCTCATGAGCAATAAAGTAAAGGAAAAAAATGAAATTAAAATAGTAATGATAATAATAATAGGAACAGCTAGGTGGCACAATGGACAGAACACTGGACCTGGAGTCAGGAGCACCCAAGCCCAAATCCAGCCCCGGACACACAACAGTCACCCAGCTGTGTGACCCTGGGCAAGCCACCCCAACCCCATTGCCCTGCAAAAACCAAAAAATAAAAATAAAATAATAATATCAATAATAATAATAATAATAATAAATAGGTATGACTAGGTGGCGTAGTGGACAGAGCGCCAACCCTGGAGCCAGGAGCACCTGGGCTCAAATCAGGCCTCAGACACCTAACAACCACCCAGCTGCCACCCAACCCTATTTGCCCTGCAAACCCCCTCCAAAAAAATAATAATAATAAATAGGCTTCAGACTGTGTTCCAACACCACCAGCTCTGTCGCCGGTGGATCACATTCTTTAGGATAAGTCCATCACAAAAGCTACTTCCATATTTTTCCACTGTTGCCATTGCTGATCGCAACTCCCTCTATTCGTGCTTCCCTACTACCATAGACTATATTTTCTTTCTCTTTTCACTCTGTCCCTCTTCTTAAATGTGCTGTAGTGTACCCTGCTTCTGAACATGTCTAGATATTTGCTACTCCCTGAGCAAATAGCCTGGCCAGTCAGTTATCAACAATAGTCACCCTGAACTAACTTAGTTATATGCCATGGGTGTTTTTCTCCTCTGGCTCAGAATTGGTTTTCTAAGTGAATTCTTTCATGTTTGCTCAACCTCTTGAAATCTTTAACTGGCCACATTTTCCAGAGTCAAGGAGAAGTTACAGATAAACAATGTACACATAGGTAAGAAATGGTGATGATGAACTAGCCCAGTCTCTCTCCTCTCTTCTTTTCTCCCCTGGAGACATTTGATGTCCTTCTGCATTTTCTGAATCTGTTCCAAAAAGTCCTCTCCAGCTCAGGTGACTGGTTGAGACTTTGTCTTCTGTAAAGAAACTGCTTAACATTTTACTCAAATCAAAAACATATTTTCATCACAAGACAATGAGATTTTGGAAGTTATTACAATTTACATTTTGCATTATTGTCACATTGATGCACATACTTCACTTTCACACAATAAACCTTCATTAATGTTTTACTATATGAGCAAACTCCCAATGAGAATTGTCATACTGGCTTAAGCTTATAACATACATTCAACAATCATCTTAGTTCAGAGTACCCAGCATATGGTTTAAAAATAAAACAATCTTAGCCTTTGCTCTTATTACAGTAATGGCTCAAACATCCTTAACCAAAATGAAATTTTTCAAAATATTCCCAGATATACCATTGACTTTCCTTCTCCTGATATCCTCATCTGATTCACATTCCTTTTCTTAAGTTAGGCCTTAAAATTGTAATTATCCTAAGAATTTCCCATTCTTCTTCTTACCCAAATATCCTTTCTCAATAAAAGAAACTTAATTCCTATCCTAACATGTAGCTGTTAGCAGGTGTCAGAGCCCCACACCTAACATACCTAACCTATCTCTGAATCTCCAATTCACCTAAAACTTTTCTTTCTGGTTTGTTTAGTAGCCATAGAGATCCAGGGCATCAAAGGAAAATTCCCTTATAGGTACTGAATATCAGTGTCCAGGCAGAGGTCATGTGGGTAGTCAAATGTCTTAGCCCAGATTTATTCTTCCAGATGAGACATTATTCAAATATCATTCTGGGGAAATCAAGTCAAAAGGGTTCAACCTCAGACCATACTGAGAAGCCGTCCCTTTGGCTGCACATCCCAGTCATCTGACATCTTGGCTTCCCTGGCTCCAAGAACATGATATTTACCCATTAGCATTTCCTTTTCTGACCATCCTGGTATCTGATAAAAAGAAAATTGATTAAAAGTCCCATGATCTAAAATAGTTGTTTTACCTAATTAGATCTCCAAGTGAATTCACTGCACAATTTAGATTTGGGGGAGTCATAATCAATCAGCTGCCTTCCTTACACACATATCACCTATATCTACTCTGAGTGTCCCTGTCCTCAGAATACAACAAATAGGGTTACTTTCTAAACATTCAAAAAGCAGTCAAATTCTCCCAGCATCTGGAGTATTCCTTGAAAGATTTTAGCTGCAAAGGCAGGGCCACTGTTTGACCTGATTCCTAGGAGGAGGCCAAACCAGGCAGGGGCCCATTCAGAAATTTTTTTAAACTACTTCCAAGGCTGTTTCATGAGCTTCTACCCATTCTGAAAATATATCAACAAAAACCAAGAGATAGTCAAAACCTGCTGCTGGTGGTTTCATGCAAGCTTTTACTGTTTCTCTATTGTTTTTGAGATAAGAATTTTTCTGCCAATTCTCCACCATCCTCCTGCTACCTTCTTCTCCCCTTTTTATTCGGGGAAGGGATCTTCCAAGGGGGAACAGACAGGACCTGGTGATGGGGGGGGGGGGGGGGAGTTGGGAATTCAGGGGCTGAGGGCTCTAAACTTAACAAAACAGTCATAAGTGTAACATATTAAGACCTAGATTTCACAGAATAATCTTTCCATTATTACAGTTATACCTGGACCTACAGATCTAAAACAAGGTCCAACACATCATTTAAAATTTCAGGGGACCCAGAGGGCCATGGCCTTTCATAATTTCCCTCCTTAACAATCATTAATTCCAGCTTTGACATCATTACAGTAAAATAGTTTATATTTCCAAAAGTAGATCACACGTTTGACACCACCCTTCAGTCTTACTTACTGATAAGATATCTAATTAAGATTACATAATTTTAATTTCCCAATTGTTTTCCAAAGTTCCTCACATTTATTCAACATCATTGGAAGAGGTATCTGACAGTTAGGATATAATGTAAACATCAAATTCTTAGCCTACATGAAACACAACATGCTGACATCTCATTCTCTTAAAGCAACATAAAACAACAGGCTCTCTTAAAGTTAACCTTATAATTAAGTAGCTTTTACACGCAAACTCTTCTGAATTTTTGCTTTATAACTTATGTCATCTCTTCTTCCAAATACATACCTATTTTCAAAGAACATAAGATCCTCTATCAATGTTAGTTTTACACAGTAATTCCAAAAGTCCAATGTACACTTATTGCCCATGACAGTGTTACAGTTATATCTATAATTTCCTCCTTTTAAATAACAGATAATAAATAAGCTACACTGATCTTACATATCAATATTCCCTTTCATAAACATGAGGTGAAAAACAAAGCCTTTCACAAATTTTCTGGGACAAAAAGACCTTGAGAACTATAACCCATTGGCAAGGTGTTCTCTAGTTTTTTCCTCATAACAAAATCTTTGCAAATGTGATAGATGAAACTTCAATTCATTCATAATTTGTTATTACAAAACAATTTTAAAATCTCAAAAAGTATAGCTTAAAATGTTGTTATACAAAGTTTACTAATTGTACACAGCATCTTTCAATTACATGTGTGTTTTCTTTACTCCCTAAAACTTTACAATACAAAGAATTCTTAAGACCAATTGTTGCTAAAAAATCCCTTCTTGTAACTACAAGATTTTCTTTATATTTCTCTTAAATTCCAAAAGTCAAATTCAAATTAGCTTTAAATCATGTTCTTTTCGAAAGCCTAAAAAGTTTGCAAATTCTTATCATCATCAGTGCAATTCTAACTTCTCAGTGCTCTCACTTATAAGAGTTTTCTATCCTCACTGTCTAACATTTCTTAATATTAGAACATTCTATGTTCTGGGAATTGGAGATTTCCCACAGTTTGAGATATCAAAGTAATATGGACTAATTCTTTACCTTTACTGTTTATCATTACTTACTCCAGATTTTTCACAAACACGTGAACTACATCCCAATCAGTGTAAAATCTTACCTTCCCCTTGTTTAGTTATTCTAAAGCTGGATTAAGCCTATAACTCACAAGTCTGGCCTGACTCCCATGACTCTGGAGGGACCATAAAACATCAGAATCAAAACCCAAACATTTTTTACAAACCCCTTAATTCAATTTGCATGTATCTTCAGATTAGCACATTATAGAATCAATAATAACATAATAAAATTAACATTTACCTAGCAATTGCTTTCATATCAAACTTTTCACTTTGTGGGGTTTATTACTTCTCCACTGAATTCACTGCCAAGCTTGCAAAAAGTACCAATTTAATACAATTTTTAAATCACCCCAACCTCATAGAAACACAGATCTCCCTCTATACTTACAGTTCTGTACTTTCTTCTTTTCTTACAATGATTTGTAAATCATTTTCCAAGGTTCCCAAAATCCACCTTTGGTGTACAAAGTCAGCCCTGCTCAAACCTTCTGTCTACATGCTCTTAGCAATTTCCATATTTAACAAATGTTTCAAAAACAGCCCCCCCCCCCCATTATCTCTGTGGCTGGATTTTCTTTCCAGTACTTTCAGAACCTCTTACTAAGACTATACAACTCACATTTTCCCTCGATATACTGTTCCACCATTCCTTTTCATTAACTCTTCTCGACTTTACTTCATACTATTCTGAACTAGAATCACATAGCTTATCCAGGTATAGAAACCACACATATGATTCCACTTTTCACAATACATTTTCCATTCCAACTTTTTAATATTTAACATTTTTTTATTATAACCGCTAAAATCCTGGAGAAGGCAGTCATTCAAAAATCCCTTAGCCTAATTAGAATATTCCCTGTCCCCCCCTTCTTCAAATAGAGTAAACAAAACTAGATCCTTGCTGGGGCCGGGGGTTGATCTTCTGTTCTTAAATCCTTACATGTCCCATAATTTTCTGTAATAACTAACAATATCTGAATCTCTACTGATAAACTCCTGAAGCTCTAATGATGCCATATCCTTCTGGAAAAAAGATTAACTATTTAGTTTCCCCTATACCGGCATATCTTGGTAACCACATTATATACTTTAGGATTAACTTGACTATCTTGTTATTCTGAATTTTATTTTCCCATAACTTTTTCAATTTAAAATAGTATTTCTTTCTAGGATTTCTTTGTTTACATAATTGTTAATATTCACTGTCTCTTTCCTGTTTCTTTAACTACAAAGTAACGTCCCTTTTAACACTTACTTTACTAATTCTTCCTGAAGTAACTCTCTCTCCTGAAAGAGGGAGGGAGAGGCAAACACTTTGGCAGCCCAGAATCACAGAGAACAAGGAAGAGAAGTGAACATAAACAAGGAATGGGGGGAAGGCGTCCCATAAATAGTAAAATAACAGGGCAAGTAGTTTGGCCTCAGTAAATTTAACACCAAAGTCCATTCCTTTTTAAATAATTTTTTTTTTTTAAAAATCCCTCTTGGAAGTACTCAAGAGACAATGCAGAGGTGAGGAGGGAGGGATCATATTACCCATTATAACACAGGCAGAAAGCAGGCTCAAGGGGAAAGCCCTTGAGGGCATTAGATGAATACTGCCTAAAAATAAAGAGCAGCAATTTAAATGAGGCAACCCAAGGACATTTTAGGGGAACTCGCTGACTCCCCCTTTTCCTCCCTTTTTAACAAATCAATAGAGGAACCAAACACACACGTAAATAGACAAGCTAAACACAAAAAGACAGACAAGGCACAAACACAAACCCCACAAACACAACAGAATTTTTCAAACTGACAATTTTAACACGTATCAACAAACACAGGCCAATAGCAAATTCCTGACATTTCAGGAATGCCATGAGAGATTTCAGTGTTGCGTCTGACAGTCTCTCCCTCCCAAAGACAGACCAATGTGTTCTTTCACCTATACCTTTATTTCCCCATTCAAGACAGCAATACTTAATCATTTCCTTCTTACTTTTCCCTTTATACTTTAGTCTTATTTACCTTATTTACCATGGGGGAAGGCTAGGACTGAGCTCTTCCCATTTAAAATATTGACAGAGGTCTCTCAGGATGAAGTGCCCTTAGATCCAAGGCTCTTACACCCAATACAGTGGGGTTACCCCCAACCCTCAGTCACCCAAATAGTCCTGACCCTCCAGGAATCTAGCAGATTCCAAGGTCTTAGCTTCTCTATGGGCTCTGTGCACAGAGTTACCAACTTCTGCCCCCACTGATCGATCAGGTTTTGAAGTGGATTTGCTTTTCTCTTCCTACAGAGCCTCTCCACTTCGGGTCATTTGCACAGAGGGGAAACCAAGACTCCCAGAAAAAAGACAAACTGCCAAATTTTGTCTGGGACACCACTTTGCTGAGCTCTGAAAGGGCAATGGTCCCCAATGGGATTTTATTTTATATGTAATATAATCTTGAAAGAGTCCCCAACTATGTGGGATGCGTCTACCCACTTAAATAAAATTCAGAGATTTATCAAGGTATGAAGTGAAAACTTTTATTCAATTCTTGAGAATCGAGAGATGTTCAGAACAAGGAATCCACAATCTATTTATCCTAAAGTGATCCCCCCCCACCCACTGACCCATCCTCATTAGTGAGGAATGTGGTCTTCACAATCTAGATGTGTAAATTACTCTAAAGAAAAAGCATATAATTCAAACAGAGACAGGTTCTCCCTGTCCAGGACAAGTAATGTAGAAACATCTGGACTTCAATCCAGATAAGACAGGGTCAGTTTACTCTTTACATTCTGGTCAAGGTAACATTAAGTTGCTTGTCAGGGGAGGAGGGACAGAAGAGATATAAAATACAGCTCGACTATTACTAATTATAATATTTTACTGAAGCAATCTCAAACTTTATCCCACTCAATATTAAGGAAATAAATAGGGAGCCACTAGAACTTATCGGATGAGAAAGGGACTTGAGTGAGATCATTTTGGCAGCTGAACGGAGGATGAATTGGAGTAAAAAGATAGCCTTGAGAAAAGGAAGTCAACTGGAAGGTAATGGCAAGAGTCTAGGTGTGAGAAGGTAAGTATCTTCTCCTCAGAGATGGTGGTGTGAATGGAGAGAAAGGGACTTATATGTAAGATATTGTGAAAATTAACCTAACAAGGGATTAGATAGATGGGGTAGGTCAGAAATATTGAAGAGTCAAAGAGAACATCCAGGTTTGAACTATATGACTGAGAAGATAGTGATTGGAAAGAGGAGAGGGCTTAGGGAAATGAGAATGGAAATAACAGTTTCAGCTGAAGGTTGAGGTTGAACCCAGATTACAGAGACTTTAGAATTTAGTGAAAGGAAACAAAAGGAATTAGAAGCCTCTAGTGTGGTCAGGAAAGGGAGAGGAGTTATAAAATGATTAACTAGTAGGGATAGTCAGAGGAAGCAAGAATTTTTTTTCAATAATGGAGAAAAGATGAGAATGTCTGTAGATAACAAGGAAGCAGTAAATATATTGAAAGATATGGGAGACTAGAAATAAAACATAATGATAGAAGAAGCAATCTGTTGGAGAATATGGGATGGAATGGGATGAAAGTGTCTGTTGAGGAAAGTGATTTGGCAAAGAGCAAGGCCATTTCTTTGTGTGAGACAAAGGTGAAGAAGAAGATAAAAGGGGAAAACAAGGAAGTAAAGCGAGAGGAGAAAGAGGAAAGGGGTTCTCCAAGAAAAGTTTCAAATGTTTTATGAAGTTACATAAGGGGGGGGGGGCATCAAGGTGGCACAGTGTATAGAGCACTAGCCCTGGAGTCAGGAGGACCTGAGTTCAAATCCAGCCTCAGACACTCAATAATTACCTAGCTGTGTGACCTTAGCCAAGTCACTTAACCACATTGCCTTGCAAAAACCAAAAAATAAATACAAATAAAAGCAATGAAGTTACATGAGGTAAAGTTCTCATATCAGAGAGAGAAAGAAATGCCATGGGAAAGTTGAGAAAGGAAAAAAAGACTTGGAGTAGTCACTATGGTGAGTTGGAGAGCAAATTCCTAGGGAAGTATAACTGGTTTTGCCACAGTAAACTCTCAGTTCAGATTATGTAGTATAAATTTGCAGTGAACTCCGTGTCAGGATTATGTGATTTTCTTTGACTCTGTGCAGAAGCACATGAATAGGACAGAAGGCAGCAGATTGTATAATCTAAGTTTAAGGCTATACGGGCATATCTCGGTAACCATATTATATACTTTAGGATTAACCTGACTCTCTCGTTATTCTTGTTATTCAACACTTGTTCAACAACAGGATGAGGGGAGGTAAGAGATTCAAGGGCAGGGGATAGTGTAGAGTTGAAGTGGCTCATCCACAGGTCAAATCCAGGTCTGCTGACACCAAAGTCAAGGTTCTTTCCACTGCCCCACATCACTTCCTTCAGAGTAGTCAAAGACCTGCACCACTCTCCTTTCCTTGGAGAATCAGAGGGTCCTTGGTATGAAGTGTCACAGACATGATCCTGGTGTCTTATTTAACTGTTTTCCTTTGTCATAAGGAAAGACCCAGGGGAACATGGGAAAAGGACAAAATTTGGAAATTACTAGGATAGAAAACCAAGAGAGATTTTAAATATTTTGTTTGAAGAGTATAATATGGAAAAGAATACCCATCTTTGTATGCCCGTTCCTAGCATATTGCTATGCATACAGAAAGTGCTTAATAATCACTCCCTAAAATTAAGAAGTGAATCAAAGTCAAGTGAGTAGCTTGGATTAGTTCATTTCTGAAGGGACCCCCACCCCAATGACTAGAAAACTCTTCACCATTCTACCTTCCAAGGTCCCTTCTGACTCAGAATATCTGGGATCTGATGTTTACCTAGCACTCTGAGAGACTGATTAACAAAATGGATACAGAGCTGGCCTGAGAGACCAGAAGACCAGCATACAAGGTCCATCTCTGACTACCTTGTCCCCCTAGACAAGTCACTGAAGCTAAGGTTGCTCCTGCAACTCCCCGAGACCATTTACTGTGAGCAGATAGTCTTGAGGACCCTATCAAGTGTTCCCTCCAGCCACAAAATCAAAGGTCCCATTTTTTTAAAATCATGTGACTGCTTTCAAGGAGAAGGGAGAGGGAAGAAAGGGAGGAAGAAAAATGTGGAATTTAAAGCTCTTACAAAGGAACAAATATTGAAATCTATCTTTGCAGGTATCTGGAAAAAATAAATTTTTTTAAAAATCATGTTGCTTTTCATATGTAATCATCTCTGTGAGATTAGTAGCAATGATATTATCTTCTGTTTGTACAAGTGCAAAACTTAAAGGGATTTCTCCCCTGGATGCAAGATTCAGTAAGTCAGGGTCATAAGAAGGAATTGAAACTAGGTCTTCCTGCCCCAATAATGCTTTGCCATCATATGAGTTGATCCCCTCTCCTAGGACAGAGGTTTATAATCATCACTCAGTTGAGAGACAAGAGCACCAAGGATCCTTCTGACTCCCTGTTATAAGATAGGATGAATCCACAGCATGAAAGAAGAAAATTATACTCTTGGGTAGGAGGGGTTTGGATCACTTTCAAAAATTTAGAATCAGTACTATCTAGATTGGAAGGGACCTCAGAGGCAACCCTCTCATTTTATCAATGAGAAAACTGAAGCTACTTCCCTCATTTAAAGGGGTAAGTGGTGCAATGTCCTCTCCAGTCTCTGTTCAGTCTGGTTGTCCTCTGGAAGAATATGTTTGATGACAATAGGGAGGTTGGCCCAGTGACTGCTTCTCCAGGGCTTCACCTTGTCTCCCATCAGCGAGGCTGGAATCAAAGCTGATAGGAGGCAGATTAACAATTCCACTCTCCCTAGGAGTGAGGTCAGTGTCACCAGGAGACATAGAGGAGCTCAGTGAGAAGTTCTGAAGGATGGTGGTGAAGAAGAGGAAAAGCTCCATTCGGGCAATGCCCTCACCCAGGCAGACTCGCTTCCCTAAGGGTTAAGAGAGGAGGGTCATGGAGTTCATTGCCAAAGGAATCCCACCTCCCAAGTGTCATGGAGACCATTGCCAATAGGAAAACACTTCCCAACTTTCATGGAAGCCATTGTTAAGGATACCCCATTTCCCAAATGTCATAGAGGCCATTGCAAGTGGTCCTTCTTAGAAGTGCACAAATTACTTCCTTCTTTACCTCCAGGTAAGAGCAGTAGCCTAATGTTTTCTCCCAATTCCCATAGGATCAGAGGGTAAAAGCTAGAAGAAACCTCAACTGCCTGAGACCCAGGAAGATGAAGTGATTTAACATCACAGTTTTCCAGCTGGGAGGGACCACAGGTCATCGGGTTCAAGTCCATCATTTACACATGAAGAATTTGAGACTGAGAGAAAGGAGAGACTTGAATCAGCTACCAAGTTCCTGATCTCCAGTGTCAATACATATATATATATATATATATATATATATATATATATATATATATATATATACAAATGGATGAAAAAGAAATATCAAAAAATGTGATATTAAAAGGGTGGGTATATCATATTCCAAAGAAACAGAAGAGGCCACAAAGAGGCATTACATATTAAGATCAATTCATGTGAGAATATTCAGGAAATAAAGTGGAAAAGCAGGGGGCATTTAGGTGAAGACCAATAAAGTTATTATTTCTTCTGCAAAATTCTGCCTTTGGCTACCTGAATAAAGGTTTGGTTTAACTGTTGTCCTTCACACTTAAAGAGTATTAAAAGGACATCACTGTTTTGGGGTCAAGGTCCAGTGTGTCTGCCTGTGGCTAAGAAGACCAATAAGCATTTGGAAGGCTCTATCCTTTATAGGTCAGGCCATAATAGTCCATACGAACATTTGGAGTGGAGATGTCTGCCTTTGCACACCACTTTTTTGATTTTAGTGTATGGGGGAGCGGGGCGATCACTGCAATTCTGCTTTACTGATAGAGATATGATAAAGATAGAATAATAAAGGAAGATTACATATAAAGAGATATATTTCTAGTATATGTGATATAATATATGTGAATTATCTATTTTATGTTAAATAAATATAAAAAGAGGCACAGTTTGTATGGCAGGGACATTTACAATATCCCCCAAGTTTTCCAGTGACCACTCA
Source organism: Macrotis lagotis (assembly GCF_037893015.1). NCBI lineage: Eukaryota > Metazoa > Chordata > Mammalia > Peramelemorphia > Peramelidae > Macrotis > Macrotis lagotis. Next base: position 903,093,543 of record NC_133658.1, read on the forward strand.
TCTTCCAGATAAGCCTGAAGTAAAAGACTATACACAGAGAAAACCTAGGGTTCATTGTCTTTAAGTAATCCTTGAGGGGACAATCCCTCAGGAAGAGTTTCTATGGGCCTTGAAGACAATGCTTACCTGAAGAGAAGGGAATAAAGGCTTTGCTCTTCTTCAGAGATCCCTGAGCATCCAAGAAATGGTTGGGGTCAAAGGCAGTGGGTTTGTCAAAGTACTTGGGATCATGCAGGACTGTGCTCAGAAGAGGGTACACCTCAGTGTCCTGCCATGAGAGGGGAGTGTCACCAAAACCAGATAATGAGATCCACTGAAATCTTTCCCAACATCCAATGTCAAACCATCAGGACCCTTCAGAGCCAGGTCAAAACCCGGGCAAGCAGAGGTTACCAAGGCAAGGCAGATATACCTTAACCTAAAGCCAAGGACACATGAGGACTGAGATTTGCAGAGATGCTTGGCCAAGCCACAAATCACAGTAGGCACCAGAATAAGCCCGAGGCACAGCAGAGCTTGGGCCCTTGGGGAATGAGGCAGGGTCAAGAAGACTCCCCATCAGTTTCCACTGATCCACAAAGGCTGGAGTCTGGGATTATGAAGTCACAAGCATAGAGTTTATCTAATCCAACAGATGAGGAAACTGAGGCATGGAGAGGCAGGATCTGGGCCCCGATCCTGTACTATCTAACCTTCTAGTAGTCTTTGTTTGAGACCTCAATTCTGGCTCTGCCACTTTCAGTGACATGCGGTTTTTATATGTGTATATAGAAGATATTTTATATATATAATTAAGTATGTGTGTATATATATGCATGTGTATATGTGTAAGCATGTATATATGTCTGTGCATGTAGCATGTCTGTGTGTATGTGAGCATAGATGCATAAGTGTGTATGCATAATAGTAGACCAATGCGAGAAACTTCCTTTAAAATGATTCCATTTGTATTGTAATGTTTTCTCCAGACTTCAATTTCTTCCCTATAAAATAAAAGCCTTGGAAAAAAGCTCCAGGGCCCCCATCAGTGTTGACATTCTAGCTTTTCTTCTTTATGAGTTCTTAGAATGTTGGTTTTCAATTTTTCAGTGTTCTATTTCTGGAAATCTTAAGAACTTAAGAACCCTCCAAATTCTAGGATTTTCTTTCTTTCTTGGCATTTTCTCTTCTAAGTCCTCAGAGCCCTTAGAACTCTAATGTTCTCTTTTCTATATTTTTATTGTCCTTCCAGGTTTGACATTCTATGTTCCATGGGATCTGGCAGGTCTACTCAATCAGGGTTGAAGTCCTCTAATGATGAGTTCCATGGAATCCTGAGTTCCATTACATGAGTTAGAAGTGAAAAGACAAAGGACGAAGAGGAGGAAGAGGAGGAGGAGGGGGAAGAAGAAGAAGAAGAGGAAGAAGAAGAAGAAGAAGAAGAAGAAGAAGAAGAAGAAGAAGAAGAAGAAAGAAGCAAATAACTCAAAGGATTCTGGGTAGCTTCTCACCTTGGGAATGAGGTGGCCCCTGAAGGAAGTGTCCTGGGTCACAGAACGGGGCACACTCATCGGGAGGAGGTCACTGAATCTCTAGGTCTCATGGATGACAGCATCAGTGTAGGGCATTTTGGCTCGTTCTTTGAGCTCTGGAGCACGGTCCTTCCCAATCACCCGGTCAATCTCTTCCTGAACTTTCTCTGAAGCAGAAGAAGGAACATATAAACCCAATTCACAAGAAGGGACCCAACAGGTAAACTGAAAAATGTGTGTGTTTTTATACATATTTCACATAACCGAGTGAATTTATCCATTTAGATGGAAACAGAATAACTGTGAGGAATTCTTGAGATTCAGCTGTTGAAAAATTATCCATTGTGCAGGACATGGCCAGGGAAAGTGACCATATATCCCTCACACCTTAAGGGTTTTTGCCAAAGACAGGAGCTTAGGAACTGAGACTGAAGAAAGCCTCTCTTTTGCCTGTCTTCTTGCTATTAATTATAATAGGGTTCCTCCCTCTACCTGATGGCCAACTCCACATAATACCTTTGCTTGTCTCCAATCTCTGGGCAGAAGACTCACTCCCTGGAGCTGCCGCCATTTACCCACCTGCCACCCAGGGGTATTTGAGGAGCAGGAGGCAGCCATAGCACATGGTGGTACTGGTAGTCTCAGTGCCCCCAAGGAAGAATGACAAGACAGTGAGGATGAGGTTTTTGTAGTGGAACTCAGTCTTAATGTCTCCTTTTTCCTGGGGAAGAGAAGGAGGAAAACAAGTAGAAAATTAATAGAGAAAAAAGATCAGAGTTTATCCTCAGAGTGCTCCTTCCATTTTCCTGAGTCTCCCTATCTCTTCACCACTATGACTAAGACTCAGTCTCTCTGTGATTGATCCTTTCCAAATCTCCATCTTGGTCTCTCCCTTTCCTTTTTCTCTTTTTTTATCTCCCGATCCTTCTGTCCCTCTGAGTATATTCTCTTCTTCTCTCTTTTTTCTACCTCTTTCTGGCTCTAGGTTCTCTTTGCTGTACACACACACACACACACACACACACACACACACACACACACACACACACAGAGAGAGAGAGAGAGAGAAAGATCCCATGTCCCTCTCTGTCTTTATCTTTTCTCTGTTTTTCTCTCCTTATAAATGATCATGTCCCATCCTGTCCATCTTTCCCTGGCTCCCTCCTTTTCTGTCTCTTTTCTCTCCCCTATGGCCCATTTGTTTCTAGACCATAGTTCGAGAGAGGAAAGGACCTTAGATGATCTCTAGGCCAAATCTAGGCCAAAGAAACTGAGCCCTAGAGAAAATAAATAACTTGAGTACATGCTAGTAAATGACAAAGGTAGAATTTTACCCCAGATGCCAAGGTCTCTTCCTGAACCATACCGCCTTCTCTCTCAAGTCAATTCAACTAGCAATTATTACACGTGCCAAATAGTAAGAGACAGCATGCCAAATGTGGCGAATTACAAGACAAAAACAGAACGGTTCCCTTGGGGAGTTTGGATTCCTCTTGGGGACTAGCGGGATATACCAGACACAGAGAAGTCAAACCAAAGTCTACATACAAAGCACTATGAAGTGATGTTGAGAAGGAGATTGCATGAACAGCTGAAGGCAGTAGGAAACTCTTCATGTAAGAAGGAGCATCTGAGCTGAGCTGGGGATCCTATGAAGCCGAGGAACAGAGTGATGGCATTCGAGGCAGCAGCACAGCTTGAGCAAAGGCAAGAGGGAAGGCTATGGAATCTCTTGGGAGCCTAAAGAGGAGAGCTTGAAGGCCAGTTTCACTGGAATAGGAAATTCAGAGAATCAATTCAAGACAACTGAAAAGAGAACAGCTTGTGTCAGGCTTCAGGTGCCAGACTGAAGGTTTGTTTGTTTGTTTTTTTTTTTACTTTATTCGAAGGGCAATGGGAACCCTATGAAGTTTCTTGAAGAGAAGACAGAAATAGTCAGGTCTGTGCCTTAGGAATATCAATTGAGCAGCTGTGAGGGTTCTAGATTGCCAGATCCTTGAAGGCGGGGACAGTCTTTTGCCTCTTTCTGAGCCCAGGACAGTGGCTGGTAAACAATAGGGACCTAATACATGTTTATCATCTGACTGGAGGCCAGATTATAGTTGGGGGGGGGGGGCTGAATGCTGGGGGGGGAATTAAACAGCTATTGAACTAAACAGCTAGGTGCTAATAAGAGGCTGGACTGGGGCAGCTAGGTGGTGCAATAGATAGAACACTGGCCCTGGAGTCAGGAGGACTTGAGTTCAAATCCAGCTTCAGACACTTAACAATTACCTAGCTGTGTCACCAGGGGCAAGTCGCTTATTCCCATTTCCTTGCAAAAAATAAAAACATAAAAATAAGAGACTGAACTAGGATGAACTCAAATTGAACTAGTGAAATTGAGAACTGAGTTGCTATTGAGAATGAAACGAATATAACTTGTAACCTGACTAAATAAGGGGCACAAAGGAAAATTAAAGGTCAAGGTTGATCCTGAGGTGGAAAATAGGGATACCTGGGAAGTTGTGATGCCAGCAATAGAAACACTGGAGATTGGAGGATGAAAAGATTGAGTAGAGGGAGGGATCCTTTTTGGGTGTCTTCATTCTTTCATCTAATAAATATTCAATAAGCACCTGCTATGGAACAGGTGTTGTACTAGCCATTGGGGCTTCAAAAAGAGGCAAAAGACAGTCCCTACCCTCAGGGAGTTTACAATCTAGTTGGGGAGCTTTTCATCAGAGGTGCCTGGGGGATCATAGCTGCAGAAGGAGCTATACAACAGGAGTGGAGCTCACTAGAGAAATGCAGGTTGGCCCTGCAGAATTGTCTCCATACTTTTACATAGAACTGATCATTTAACCTGGAGAAGGTAATGAGGACCAAGGGAGGAGAAAGAAGAAGTGGGGAGGGAGAAAGAAGAGGGGGGCTCTTAAAGCCATGGGAAAAACCTCTCTGTCTTTTTTTACCTTATGGTATTTTTCCTACCTTCCTTTTCTATCATGCTCTCTGCATCTCTCTATCTTCCTTTCCTTCTATAGTTCCCTTTGTTTTTTTGTTAAAATCTTTTGTCTCTCTCCTTTTCTCTATCCTTAATCCACAAGGAGAATGGATGCTGGTCGCCAAATTTCACTAAAAGAACTATTGAATTTCATTCTCTCTCTCTCTCTCTCTCTCTCTCTCTCTCTCTCTCTCTCTCTCTCTCTCTCTCCCCCTCTCCCTCTCACTCTCCCTCTCCCTCTCCTTCTCTCTCCCTCCATTCCTTCCTGCTTCTCTCTTATTTCTGTTTGCCTCTTTGTCTCAGACTCTCTCCCTCCCTTCCTCCTTCTCTCTTATCTCAGAGATCTCTGGCTCTGTCATTGTCTCTCTCTGTCTCTCCCTCCTCCTCCTTCCTTCCATCTCTCTCTCTCTCTCTCTCTCTCTCTCTCTCTCTCTCTCTCTCTCTCTCTCTCTCACTCTCTCTCTCCTCTCTCTCTCTCCTTCTCTCTTATACCTCTCTTCCTACCACCTTATCTCTGTCTCTTTCTTTCTCCCTCCCTCTATTCCTCCCTCCCTCCTTCTCTTTTATCCTTTTGTCTCTACCTCTGTCTCTCTCTCCCTACTTCTCTCTTATCTCTCTCTGTCTCTGTCTCTCTATCTCTCCCTCTTTCCTTCTGACTTATCTCTTTCATGCACACACATACATAAATAGACATTATGCCAGTACTTGGAGAAAAAGGCATCAATGAAGTCTCAGGGAGAATTGGGGTCCAGGTTCTTTTTTATGCTTCTCCACATTAGCAGCAATGAAGGCATTGATGGATGTCAGATTATTTTTGGCACGCCTATGAGGACCAAGAAAGAATTCCAGGAGCCCTGAAAATAGCTCATACAGCTGATGGAAAGAAGGGGGAAAAGAACTAGATGAGCCTCCTGACTTCCATAGGCTTCAGGATTCTTCCAAACCTGGGTGACCCACCCTCTATCGAATACCTCTCCTCTGCATCCACCCTTGCCTTTCCTCATGTCCACTCTTTCCGGTGTTCTCATCACTTATTTCCCTGTATTCCTTTCCATTTCCTTCCCTCCCTGTGTCCCTCTATCTCATCTCCATGTCTCTATGCTCTGATGTCCTCCAATGCCTCTATTTTTAGGGGCCTGCTCCTGTCTCCTCCTCCCCTTCTCTCTCTCCCATTGTCACCCTCTTCTTGTGGTCTCAAGTCCCACCTGATCCCAGGAAGAACTCAGAAGAGAAAACGTGTCATTGAATTTGTTCAACAGGTCCTTAAAGTGATCATCATAAGAGGAGAAACGTTCACCAAACACAATGGAGCAGATGATGTTGGCTGTGACGGAGTGGAAGAGGAAAGTAGGGTCCAACAGGCCTCCTGGAGAAAGGAGAGGAGGAAATGGTAGAGGAGAAAAGTTCAGGAGGTCATTGGGAAATTCCCTTGTCTCCATTGTCTCTGTTTCCTGTTTCTTCCTTACTCCATGTTTCTGCCTCTGTACAATTACTAAACTTCTAAGATTGTACCAATAATCACCACCACTCCCCCCAACTCAACATCAGGAAAAAGAAGTTCTTTTCCCCTCTCAGGGTCAAGCTTCCATGTCCAGGTTCTGTTTGATTTCTTTTCTCAACTTCTGTCTCTGGGGCTATCTCTGCAGGGTGTCTCCCTAGACTTCTCCCTCTTGATGTGTTTCCCTCAATGTATTCATCTCCATCTCTGTTTCTAATTTTACCCACATCCTTTTTCTCACCCTGGGATTTCCGGAGCTCCTCAACCATGCAGCGGGCCTCCTCTCCGATGCATTCTTCAATGCTCCTTTTTCCCATTCCAAAATCCCATAAAGTGGCCAAGGAGAATCGGCACAAGGTCTTCCAGGTATCACCATTGGCAAAGATAACCCCTAAAAGCAAAGAGGGATGAGATTTGGGATTCTGCCCTATTCACATCCTTCCTTTTCTATATCTTCTTCCCATTCTAATTTGTCTCCTCTGTCCACCCTGATCCTCTTCTTTTTATCTTCAGCCCCTACCTGTCTTCTTCTCTGTTCCTCAGAGAAGTCCCTCCTTCCTCATACCTTACCCACCATCTTGGCACAGTTCCCCAACTTTTGCCATAGCCTGGCCCACTCACCTTGCCCCTGGAAGACTGGATCAACCATGGCAATAGGTCCTCGGCCACTGAATTCTTCAGACTTCTCCACCAGGGCTTCCTTCACAGTCTCAGGTCCACATAGCACAACCACAGGTCGTGAACCCAGGTAGATGGTAAATACATCCCCATACTTGTTCTGAAGCTATGGGGAAAAACCCACCTCATTAGATCCCAGTTGGCACAATGCATTCTCCTCCATTATCAGGAAGGAAATGTATTGGAATTAGGTATATGGGGTCCCTTTTAGCTCTAACCTTCTAAGTTCTCTGTTCTAAAGTCACTCCAAGCTCTGACATTTCATGTCTTAACATCTCTGGCAACTTTTAACAGTCTGGGTTCTAAGGTCTCATCCAGCACTGATATTTTATGATCCACATTCAAAGGGGCCTTCTAGCTCTGGTATTCTATGTTCTAAAGGCCCTTCCAGCTCTGATTTTCTGTGCTTCTAAGATTATTTCTAGAATCATCCTCCATTCCCATTTTACTTGGACAATTCAGCATCAGAGGAAGAGAAGTTCCTTTCCTCCCCTGGGAGTGCTTTACTGGTAGTCAGGTAAATTGATGATGATCTGATCAGATTTCTTGAAGAAATAACCCAAAGGAAAAGAATAGGTTTCTCCCACCCATCCCACCATCTACTTTTAATAGTTAAGGCTCCAAAGTCCCGATTGTTATGACTTTACTTTATTGAGAAGTGACAATTAAGAGAGAGAGCAAAGTCAATACAATAAAAATGACAATTCTACCTAAACTTTTCTACTAATTCAATATCATTCCAATTGAATTATTAAAAAGTATTTTAATGAACCAGAAAAAATAATAAAATTCATTTGAAAGAATTAAAAAGTCAAGAATATCAGGGGAAATAATATAAAAAAATTGTAAGAGAAAGACTACCAGATATTAAATTGTATTTTAAGGAGGTAAATTTTGGTGGGTTTTTTTAGGTTTTTGCAAGGCAAACGGGGTTAAGTGGCTTGCCCAAGGCCACACAGCTAGGTAATTATTAAGTGTCTGAGACCGGATTTGAACCCAGGTACTCCTGACTCCAGGGCAGGTGCTTTATCCACTATACCACCTAGCTGCCCCTAAGGAGGTAATTTTGAAAGCTATCTGGTACAGGTTAAAAAATAAAATAAAATATTGAATCAATGAAATAGGATAAGCTTGCATACAAACTAGTAAATGACTATAGTAACCTCATATTTGATCATTATAAAGATCTAAGCTTTGGGCATAAGAACTCACTGTTTGGTGGAAATTGCTGGGAAAACTGGCAGTAATTAGGTAAAGACTGCTATCTTACACTGTTAGCCAAGGTCAAAATGGATGCATGACCTAAATATAAAGGGAGATATCATAAGTCAATTTGAAGAGCATGAATTCAACATGTTATCTATCAGATTTACAAATAAGCGAATAATTTGTGAATAAACAAGAGTTAGAGTGCATTGTGGGATGTAAAATTAATCATTTAATCACTGTGACCAAGATCAAAAGAAATGTAGTAAATTGGGAAACAGTTTTTACAACTAGTATTTCTAAAAAAATGATTCATTTCTAAAATATACAGAAAACTGAGTCAAATTTTCAAAACTAAAACAAGAGTTCCCCAATTGACAAATGATCAAAGGATATGCAAAGGCGATTTAAAGACGAGGAAATAAAAGCGATCCATAGTCATATGAAAAATTGCTCTAAATCACTACTTATTAAAGAAATGCAAATTTAAGCATCTCTGAGATACCACCTCACACCTCTCAGACTGGCCAATATGACCAGAAAGGACAATGATCAAAGTTGAAAGGGATGAGGGAAATCTGGGACACTGGTACATTGTTGGTGGAGTTGTGAACTCATCCAACCTTTCTGGAGAGCAATTTGGAATTATGCCCAAAAGGTAACAAAAATCTGCATACCGTTTGATCCAGAAATACCACTACTGAATCTATATACCCTGAAGAGATTATGAAACAGGGTAAAAACCATCACTTGTACAAAAATATTCATAGCAGCCCTGTTTGTAGTGGCAAAGAATTGGAAATTAAGTGACTACTCTTCAATTGGGGAATGACTTAGGCAAACTGTGGTATATGTATGTCATGGAACACAATTGTTCCCTTAGTAATTAGGAGGGATGAGAATTCAGGGAAGCCTGGAAGGATTTGCATGAACTGATGCTGAGTGAGATGAACAGAACCAGAAAAACATTGTATACCCTAATAGCAACATGGGGGTGAGGATCAACTTGATGGACTTGTTCATTCCATCAGTACAACAATCAGGGACAATTTGGGGCTGTCTGAGATGGAGAAAACCATCTGTATCCAGAGAAAGAATTGTGGAGTTTGAAGAAAGACCAAAGACTTTTACCTTTAATTTTGAAAAAAAAACCATTATCTCATTATATAATTTTGCTATCTCTTATACTTTATTTTTCTTCCTTAAGGATATGATTTCTCTCTCATCACATTCAGCTTAGATCAATGTATAACATGGAACCAATGTAAACACTAATAGAATGCCTTCTGAGGGGGGGGAGCAAGATTGGGGAAAAATCGTAAAACTCAAAATAAAAATCTTTCTTTAAAAAAATGTTTTGTACAAATAAAAGTTATGTGGCCAAGATTATACAGAAAGCAGAAATTGAGGATAATAGGAAATTTATAATCAGTTTCTCAGATAAACACCTCATATCTCAAGTATTGGGCCAAATTATAAGAATATGAGGCAGTCCTCAACTGATATTCAAATGATATGAACAGGTAGTTTTTGAAGGAAGATATCAAAATTATAAGTAGTTGTATAAAAAAGTCTTGCCATTATTGATTAGAAAAATGCAAACTAAAACAACTCTGAGTACCATTTCACATTCAGGAGATTAACTAAAATGATAGGAGACAATGACAAATGATGGAGGATGTGTGAAAAAATTGGGACAATAACTCACTTCGTAGAACTGTGAATGATTCCAATCATTTTTGATAGAGATTTGGGAATTATACCGAAAGAGTTATAAAACTGTGTATACCCTTTGACTCAACAATACCACCATTGGGTCTGCTTCCCAAGGTAATCAGGGAAGAAAGAAAAGAACCCATATGTTCTAAAATGTTTGTAGCAAGTCCATTGTGGTGACAAAGTATTGGAAATTGAGGGGATGACCATCAATTGGGAATAGCCAAACAAGTTGTGGTACATGATGGTAATGGAATATCAGTGTGCTGTAAGGAACGATGAGCAAGTTGGTTTCAGGAAAACATGGTAAGACCTGCATGTAACAACACAGAGTGGAAATGAGAAGAACCAAGAGAATCTTTTTTGTTCAAATAGTAACTAAACTATGAGTGATAGGATTATCCATATCAACTGTGAAGACTTAGAAAGGAAAAAGCTATCTGCCATCAAAGAAGTTCCTCTCCCTGCTCCTTCCCACTGAGTGATCGCAAAGCGCTTATCTTGCATTATGGAGAGCTCTTGGGGAAACTGAGGCAGCAGCATCCCTGCCGCCCCCAAGTGCTCACAGGAACCCAGGAGCGCCCCCCCGCCCGGGTCTGCCGCCCTCACCGCCAGGAAGGATTTCAGGAGGCCGTGACGGTCCATCTGCAGCAAATTCCCCAGGAAAGGCAAAGGTCGCGGCCCTGGAGGGAGGCGGCCTCTCCGGGAAGCCGGGGGACCCCGAGTCAAGAGCAGCAGGAGCCCCAGGAGGGCAGCCAGAAGGAGCAAGCACCCGGAATCCATGGCCCGAGCTCTGACGGGCTTTGCGCCCCTGCCAAACCTTTAAGGTCAGTCCAGAAAGGAGGCCCCGCCCCAGCTCGTTCAGCCCCCTTTCCCGATCTTGCGGGGTGACAGCAGCTCCGCCTCCCCAGGTAAGTGACCTTCTGCCCATTCCGGTCCCTCCATGGCCCCCTGACCTCACCTCACCTCCACCCCTGTCCATGGTGCGTGGGGCATCCCCAGGTAATAGTCTCTGCAATGGTCTCCACCCCGACTCCACCTGCCTCTGCTCCTGCCCACCTCTGGGAAACAAACTGCCCCCGGGTCTCCTCTCTGTCTATCCCTTCCCTCCCCTCTTTTTGTCTTTTCCTTCCCTCCCCTTCCCTGTTTCTGTCTCTCTCTGTCCCCTCCCTCCATTCTCTGTTTTTCTTTATCACACTTTAGGGAGAGATCTATAAAAAGTCAAACTGATCCCCACTGCTCTCCCTCTGGGCAAGTCAACAACATAGGACAAGGGGAACTTTCCTGACCAGTGAATCCTGACCTGCCCAAACTAGCCTTTCACTAAACTTTCACACTCATCACAGATTCCCATTGTGTATATGCCCAAGTGAATCACCCTCTCTGATCCCAGCCTCCCTCCCTCCTCCACATCTGACCTGGAAGAGATTAAATGGGACCTGTATGCCAGAAGCAGACATTGTTAGGCAAATCCGATGTTTAGGTCAACTTCGGGGTCAAGGTCAAGGGCAGAGAGGAACATAGATCAGGCACCCTGCAGAACAGTATTGTTTCCAGCCCCAAGAGAACAGGAACCCTGGTCAGTCATTTCTGATTCTCTGGCCCAGTCAATACTACTTGACTGCTCTTTTATCTTTCTCTCTGTTTCTCTCTCTCTCTGTCCCTCTCCCTCTCCCTCTCCCTCTCCCTCTCCCTCTCCCTCTCCCTCTCCCTCTCCCTCTCCCTCTCCCTCTCCCTCTCCCTATCACTTTGGTTTATATTGTAACTTCTTTTAATAAATCTATACTTCTTCCACACCTGCATTCCTGGGTCAACAGGGTGATTCTTCACAGCAGATAATCGAACCCCTGCAGCTACATTTATGGAGCCAGCCAGCAGAACTCTGTGCCCAGAGCTGAGAAACTGGATTGAGTGCCATAGGTGAGAAACACACCCCTTTTTAGAGTCAAGATTTCTAGAAAAGAAGGAAAATTACTTTGGACCTTTAGCTCTCCTTCTATGTATGTGCCCCTTTTTTCAGCCTGGGATAACAAAAAAAGGGTAGAGTTTTGAAGGGAGTCAGCTACGGTGGGGCATCAGATATGCTGATGCCATTTGGTGTTCCATTGTAGTCCTTATATGAGCTTGCCCTGTGCTGTTGACCGCCCTGATGTGGGGTCTGTGTTCTGTTCAGACCGCCTGCTGGAGGCAGTGCTGAGGTGACCACCACTGTAAGAGGATGGGTTGTTAAGGAAGGACATTGGGTATAGTCCAATTGGCATGTTGTTGGCCTATCTAGAAGTTTAGGAGAATTAAACCATGGGGAAGACTTGGTCCCAAAGACTTCCAACCCCGACTTATGTGCTATCTCCTTGGAAGGAATTAGATTTGACAAAAGCTAGCTATTAGCAAAACACCTGAGTTCCTAGAAATTATCTTGGGGTGGTACTCTATTTCTCTCTTTCTCTTTGAAATGCTCTCTCTTATTCTCTGTGTCCTGCATCCTCTGCAGGGGGAAGGGGGAGAGAGAAAAAAAAATCATCCTTTTTGGAACTTTGAAACTCAAACCTATATTCCAGGTGGAATGCTTGCTTCACTGCAGGAAGGTTAAGAGGCCCCCAAAACTATTTTGTGCCTCATTGTTTAAATGAGAGAGACCCTCGTGCCTTCTTCCTGGTTTGGGGAGGGGGGAGGCTACACAAATGATCATGTTTTCCTTAGACTACAAGTGGATATCATTTCCAAGCCCCATCCCCTAAAGGCATCAGCTAGGCTGAGAAAGCCCCACCTTTGGGAGAGGGGAGGGGAAATGGGTAGATTGATTGGGAGGCCTCATGGTCAATTAGTCAAGAGGGGAAAAAGGGGAAAAAAGAGAAGATAACTTTTTCTGGGACTCAGAAATTCAGATTTCATCTTTTAATTAAGCCTGTGCTATAAACTAATATCTCTGTGATAGAGTAACTGGATTTGAATTCTATAAAGTAATTTAAGAATACATTCAATTCTAACTATTGATTGGCTGTTTCAGAATCTTAATGAATACACACACACACACACACACACACACACACACACACACACACATAGACAAAAAAACAAACAAAGACACATAGAGACAAATACAGAAAGACAGAAGAGGTTCCTCAAGAAATTCTAATTGATTCTAAAAATTATTTTCTGGATAATCTTAATTGGTACATTCAAAAAATATAATATAAATATATGTGTGTATTTGGTGTATGTTTATATTTAAACATCAATGGGATGTTTTCACATCTCTCCAGTGGTCTGGAGAAGTGAGAAAATGTTTTGGTATTTTATGTTTTGGTGCTGGCCAGGATGTCCAAAAGTTTCACTTTGGTAAATTTGAAATCAAAAATTGGAAAGAGTAGTCTCTGTCTTTGTGTTTGTCTCTAAACTTCCGTGTGTTTGTTTGTGTGTGTGTGTGTCTGTGTGTGTGTGTGTGTGTGTAATTCAGATCTGAAATATAGTTAACTGAGTTAAATGTTTCTCCTTTTAGTTTGGGCTTTGAATTTAATCACTTTAAAAGGTCTAATTTAAAATTAAGAAATTAAATGTTGGAGTTGGAATTTGAGCTAACCCCCGTATGGGCATTGGGGGCATCCAGAAAAAAAGTACATGTGGAGAGATGGAGTGTCTTAGGAAAAAGATCAGTGACACTAGATTAAAGGGTATTACATCATACGAGTGTAAGAAGACTCAAATGACAGAGGCAAGGTGTCAGTTTTACAGGACTTTGAACACCAGAGGATTTTTTCTTTGCTCCTGGAGATACTAGAGTTATTGAGTATGAGGATGACATTACTGGATCTGCAGATATAAAATGATTTCAAAATGTGAAGGGATGAGAAGCACTAATAATAGGAGAGGGAAGGCAAAGGTCTCAAGAAAGTCATTTTGAAGAACAGGACTCCTAAACCTCATGAGGCATCAATAGTGATAGGTATTCCAAGGGGCAGAAGTGAAGACAGAAAATCCAATCATGCAGGATTTTAATTCAAAAGCTAGAACAAGTGAGAATCCATAGAGAGAACAACGAAGAAGGTTTTTTCCTAATATGAAGTAAATGAAGAAATAAATATGACATCATACTAGAGACAGATTATAAAGGGTGTTAAAGGCCCCAGAAGAGTTTATTGTCCACCAAAACTATCTCCTATATTCCTCCCTGGGAAGGATGAAATTCACTTGGAGCAAGTTGTTTCTGTTCTGGACTCTGAGAATTAACTCTCTTTCTTTCTAAAATGTCCTTTTCCCATTTTCTGGTAAGATCTATACTCCATTCAACACTTTAGTCAATACCACCTATTTCCTCACCCCTTATAAGAATTCAGTGCCAACCAGACTTGACTCTGAACAAACCATACTTCCTATTAAATCAAGGTATTGACTGGGGCTTAGCCACCTTGCCTATACAAAAATGTTCAATGCCACTAAAATAGCATTCTGAATCAAGACAAAGAACCACAGAATTATAGCATGTGAAAGTTGAAATGTGCTTCAGCAGCCATCTTGAAGGAAATCTCAAAAAAAAGATCATTGCGGGCCCACTTCTTCCTTCTCCTGTGACTCAATACCCCATTAATTTGATTATACTCTTCTTCCTTACTTTTTTATCCCCATATGTCTGTCTCCACACATTTTGTTATAGGCCCTGAACTTCGCCATGGCTTTAAGCAAGGTTTTTTTTAAATTCTCATTTATTTAAATTCTGTGTAAAATAAGGTGATTGGGAAAGTGGTGGAAAGGATAATATTGGTATCTGAGGACCTGGGTTTTTCTCTAAGTTATTATCATTCTTTCTTTCTTTTTTAAATTCTGGACAAGTCACTAAACCTTACTTAGGCTTTAGTTTCCTCATCTATAAAATGAGGTCTTTGAATTGATGACATCCAAAATCTCTCCAAACATAAATCTATTGTTCTATCTCCCCCCACCCCCAGCCCACTCTCAGGACCAGACCTGTTTTATCTCTTCCCCAATCCCCACACCAGAATTCTCAAGCATCAAAGATTTTGGAATTGTTATCTTTTCTCTACCAGCAGCTAATTGTATCTTATGGAGAACTCACACTGCGCAAACACTCACAAGAGGGTCAGAAAAACCCCCTAAGCACAGGACCACCAAGCATGACATGCGGACATCAGGGCTGCACTCTATGAGCCAAGCAGAATTGAAATACTTCAAAGAACATGTGATATAGGTAAGTTTAGAGTACCCATTCCATGTGTTCACGTGGACTATTTGTGCCCGACCTGAGCTCGAATGGGTCTGATCAACCATAATTGGACACAATGTAATTTGTCTCAAACATAGAGATGTCATTTTGGTCTTCTTTGATAGCAAAAGTTAAGAACCAACCAACCAACTAAATGTATTCCCTCAATTTTAAGGCATCACTGACTTGCACCCTGGTTCTATTTATCCACTTTATATCATATAGCTGTAAAAAGGTATGTTTATTTTAAATATATGCCTGGAAAATGACAAACAATTCCCCCAAGACCTCAGAATAAAATCCCAATTATACCATATTATCTAGGAGAGGGAAAGGACTACCAAAGAGGAAACCTTACCGGATTCTGCTGAGTTTCAATTGCAGTCCCAAAGGGCACTTCAGATAATTGCTCCGTGCCCCTTAAGTTGTCAGTGCTGGAATGGCTACAATACTCAGCTAGGATTTCTAGAATTCCTCATCTTCATGAATCCCAATTACGACCCAGATTGGAGATTCTACCGTCCACCCCTAGAATAGAAGTCCAAGCACATGGGCACATTCCTAATGATACATTTAGAGATTTTTCTCTACTCTCTCAGGTATTCTCACTGACTAGCAGTGAGGGACTCATCTCTCTCCCTCAGATGTGAATGAAGCAAAAGATAAGACCAGTGCTAAGCCAGCAGTTCTGAAACCTAACATAGCTTCAGAGTCAGTAGGGAAGGGTTTTCTCTATGACATGGTTGACCAATGACGAGTAGAATGTATGTGGATATGTTCTAATCCTTAGAATTGTCCCAGAAGTAGGTCCCTTGCTTCTTCCATGGGAATGAAGAATATGTCCAATATACCCCCAATAATATCAAAATAGCATGATTATTCTAAAACATTTGAAAGATATGATTGAAAACACCTAGGAAAAGAAACAGTGATCACAAAAACTCAGAGGGATTCCAACAAAATCAGATTTCAGTTTTTTAAAAAAGTGATTGTTCATTCAGTAAAAGAACACCGAGACTAGGAGTTTGCCATCATTCTAACAAAGCATTTGATAGCATATTTCATAGGATTCTCAAGAGAAAGAAGCAGAGAGACAAGTTAGATAAGAGTTAGAAAATGCATACAAAACTGAAGGAATGATGACTCAAAGAGTGGTCATTAATACATAACACTATCTTACAGTGATCCAAAGATGTGAGTTTGGCCCAGCACAATTTGACAATCAATAGTTAAACTCCTCTGTGTCATTGCCTAGATGACACACAACTGAAAGACATAAATCATACAAAAACCTGATGGTTCCACTATGCACAAGGTCACATAACTGGTACTTAATAAATTTTTATTGCTTAAGACAGAATCTGAAGATCTGCACAAACTGGTTGGTTCTTGGTTGGTTCTTGTCTTTATCAGACAAATAGGAGTTCAGAATGCTCTACCACAGGATGGGCACAAATAGGCTATGTGAACACCTGGGGCGAGTACTTCTAAACTTACCAATGTCAAGTTTCCTTCCAGTTGATTCAATTGTGACCCTCTCATAGAGTGCAGCATCCTCATTGATGATGTCAGGCCATACTGGGCCATTCTGTGCCACTGTCTCCCACGCTGCACAATCAATTTGAAAGGTCTTAAGAGAGACCTTCAGGGTGTCCCTTTATCACTTCTTCTGATCCCCTCCGGAGTCCTTGCCCTGTGTGAGTTCTGCATAGAATAGTCTTTTTGGCAGTCGTGGGACCAGCTCATCATAGTTGCAATCTCTGTAGAAATGTTGGGATGCTAAACAGTTTAGCTTGAGTCTGGTATCTTCTCCTGCCGGGTATCCTCTCCTGCCAGTTGATGTTCAAAATCTTCCTAAGATAGCTTTAATGGAAGCGATTCAGTTTCTTGACATGGTACTGGTAGAACTGTCCAGGTTTCACAGGCATGTAGCGAAGAGGTGAATTCAAAGTCTCCTTAGACCTCCACTATGGTCATCAATCTACTACTTTTTCTCTCCTACACTTTCCTGTAGAAATTTCCCAAATACTGAGCAAACTCTGGCAATGCATGTGTCAATCTCATGGTCATTGTGGGCCTCCTTGGAAAGTACATTGCCAAGGTAAGTGAACTTGTCCACAGTACGCAAAACTTACCCATCTCTGTAATCAGTGGTTCCACATATGGATGGTGTGGGGATGGCTGATGGAGCAGCTGGATTTTCTTGGTGTTAATTAAATACCAAAATGAACACAAGCAGCAGAGAATCGATTCATACTTTGTTACTCAACTTCAGAGGCTGCAATGAGTACACAGTCATCTGCAAACAGAAGATCCTACACCAACACTCCCTCCACCTTGATCTTGCTTTGTATTCTTTTCCAGTTGAATTTGCTGTCAGTGTGGCAGCTGACTTTGAGGCCATGTTCATCCTCAGTGAAGGTAATTGATAACATGGCTGAAAACATCATGCTAAAAAAGCAAGGGAACAAGGATGCATCCTTGATTGACTCCACTGGGGACTGGAAAATCTTGAGAGCATCGCCCTCTATCCAGAACCCAGGCAAGCATGGCATCATGAAATTGATGTTCAGTACTGATGAACTGCTCTCGGCAACCAGATTTTGACATAATTTTCCCTAAACCCTCATGACTGGTGATAGCAGAACCCTTGGTCAAATCTACAAACATTGAATACAGACCTCTGTTCTGTTCCCAGCATTTTTCCTGGAGTTGTTGTCCCGCAAATACCTTGTCAACAGTTTCTTAACCCTTTCTGAAGCCTCACTGCCTCTCAGGGAGGTGACCATTTTCGAGGTGAAAAATGACCTTTTGAGAGGAACTCAGGCAATGACTTAAAGATTAATACCCCTGTAATTGCCACAGGACAATTTACTTTTATCTTTATAGAGATGGTCAATGGAGGCATCCTGGAATTCTTGGGGGATAACCTCTTCATGCCATATAAACTGGAAAATTTCAGTCAGTTTTTGGGTGAGCAATGGACCCCCACCTTGTAGATCTCAGCTGGAATAGAGTCAGCACCAGGTGCTTTGCCACTTGATAGGAGGCTAATGAAATTCAAAACCTCTTCTTCAGTTGGAACTTCAGCTAGGGACTGATTGATTTCAACTTGAGGTAAATGGTCAAAGGTTTCTGCATTGATGGATTATGGGTTGTTTAGAACACTGTGGAAGTGTACAGCCCATCTCTCTAGGATCATGTCCCTATCACTGATCAATGCAGATCCATCAGCACTGAGTAATTGAGATGCATCATGGATCTTTGACCCATAAATAGCCTTCAGGTCATCATAAAAGCATTTATTCCATGTATTTAATATCAATTAAATAAATAACATTTACTATCATGTATTTTTCTTTTTAAAGCATGAGATCGAACGTAAACTTTGGTTCAAGTAAATTAAGTACAAGTTCAAGACCGGAGATTTAAGAATGAATAACAGATTTTGTAACTCACTGTTAGCCTAAAGGATGGTGTGGTAACAATAAAACCCAAAAGGTGTGGTAATAACAAAACCCAAAATGTGTGGTAATAACAAAACACAAAAGCTGTGGCAATAACAAAACCCAAAAAGAATGTGATCTGAAGCTTTTTAAAAAGAAATCAAATGAGAAAGAATAAAATAATTATCCCACTCTACTCTGCTCTGCTCTCATCAGACCACCTCAGGCCTTCTTCAATTCTTGCACAGCAATTTAGGAAAAATTGAGAAGATAGATTTTTGTAGAAGAGAAGCTTCATTATGACACTGTCTGAAACCATTTCACATTGCTGAGATTGGTGAAAAGAAACTGGCCATATTTAACATGGGAAAATAAAAAAACACTTGAGGAAATGATTCATTTCCATGGAATAAAAATGTATCTAGTACTTTCTATATCCTATCACTGAAAATACAAAACTGAATTTGAAAACAACTCCTAATCTCAAGTAGTCTGTGTTCCATTGAACATTCCCACTAGCTTCATGTACTAAAAGGGTAGCCAGATTGGATGAAGGATTGAACAGACTGACCTTGACCTGGAAGGTCACTGCTAATCAATAAAATAAACAGCTATTTAAGCACCTGCAACTGTGCTTTGAGACACAAAGATAGACAAAAAGAAAAGGAGCTCACAGCCTAATTATGGAGAGAACTGGTAGAAATAAGATATAGACAGGATATAACTGAGTTAAGAGGGAAAGCACTAAGACTTAAGAGGACCAAGAAAGACTTTCAGTAGAAGGCATGACATTAGCTGAGAATGGAAGGAAGTCAGGAAATCAAGAGATGGAGATGAGAAGGGAGAGAGGTCCTATTTGAGGAAGAGCAATGACACCAAAGTCACTGGATTCTAGGGGATAAAGCGGGGAGGGTGATGTAGGTTTGAAAATGTCCAGAAAGGCAGAAAATGTCTAAGGCATTAAGGGTTTTTAAAGTTAAATAAAAGATTTTATATTGGATCATGGAAGTCATCAAGAATGACTGGGATTAGATCATGGGGACTGACATGGTCAGAACTTCACTTTAGGAAGATCAGTTTAACAACTAAGTAAAAAATGGATTGAAAATAAAGTTCTTATCTTTAAAAAAAACCGTACTTAATAAGCACTTTGAGTTTTGTAACAATATTGTAGGAAAGGTATTGTGATCTCTCTTTTTAAAATGTGTTTTATTTATTTTATTAGATAGTTCTCAATCACATTAGTAAAAATTTTAACTTTATTCATTTTCCATTCCTCTCCTCCAAGCACTTGAGAAGGCAAAAAATATGATAGCAATTTCACTTGACAAGTCTTTAAAAAATGTCCATATTAGCTACATTGCAAAAGAAAACACATATGCACACAAACAAGCAAAATAAAGAAAGTGGGAAAAATAGCTTTAATCTGCACCCAGAGCTCAGCACATTTCTCTCTAGATGTAAATAACATTTTTCCTATTCTAGGTCCTTTGGCTTTGTCTTGTTCATTGTCTCCATCAGAGCAGCCAAGTCTGTCAAAACTGATATGATCTTCAAATTAAAAATGAAGAAGTTGAGGCTCAGAGTCTTGTCAAAGTGGCTTGCTCATGTCATAAAGCCAGTTAGAGTATGTCAATAAGCATGCTTTGGCTTCCTCTTTATCATGTAGTAGGCTATATTCTAAATGCTGGGAATAAAAAGGGAGGCAAAATCCTGCACTTCAAATAACTCACAACATAAAAAAGTCCTAATAAAAGATAGAGACATTATCTCCAAAGGAAGGCACTGGGGAGGAAGAGGAGGGAAAATTGAGAAAAGACTCTTGCAGAAGGTGAAGTTTGAATTCCAATTTGAAAGAGAACATTGCAGGCATGAAGGGCAGCCACTGAAAAGGCATGGTGTTGAGAAATGGAGTGCCTTATTTGAAAACATCAATAAGGTCAGTCAGTACCGATGGATGGTAGAGTTTTTACAGTGAAGTAAAATGCAAAGAGACTGGTTAGGTCATGGAAGGCTTTAAAAGTCAAACAAATCAGGGGCAGCTAGGTGGCACAGTGCATAGAGCACCAGCCCTGGAGTCAGGAGGACCTGAGTTTAAATTTGACCTCAGACACATAACAATTGCCTAGCTGTGTGACCTTGGGCAAGTCACTTAACCCCATTGCCTTGCAAAAACTAAACTAAAAAAAAAGTCAAACAAATAATTTACTATTTGATCTTAAGGAAATAAATAGGGAGCCAATAGAGACTATTGGATAAGACAAGGGACTTGAATGAGATCATTTTGGCCAGTGAATGGAGGATGAACTAGAGGAAAAAGATAGGCTTGAGGCAAGGAAGTCAACTGGAAGGAAATTGCAAGAGTTCAGGTGTGAAAAGGTAGGTATCCTCACCTCAGGGTGGTGGTGTGAATGGAGAAAAAGGAACTGATATTGTGAAAATAACCTAACAAGGGATTAGATAGAAGGGGTAGGTCAGAAATATTGGAGAGTCAACGAGTATACCCAGGTTGTGAACTAGAGAACTGAGAAGATAGTGATTGGAAAGAGGAGAGGGCTTAGGGAAATGAGAATGGAAATAATAGTTTCCGCTGAAGGTTGAGGTTGAACTCCTGATTACAGAGACTTTAGAATTCAGTGTAGGGAATGGAAAGGAAATGAAAGTCCATAAGAGAGATGAATTTCTGGAATCTAATCAAGAAAGGGAGAAAAGATATAGAAGGATTAACTACTAAGGATAGTCAAAGGAAGTGAGTTGCTTTTTTTTAAAGAATGGAGAGGGGCAACTAGGTGGTACAGTGGATAGAGCACTGCACTGGAGTCAGGAGTACCTGAGTTCAAATCCGGCCTCAGACACTTAATAATTACCTAGCTGTGTGACCTTGGGCAAGCCACTTAACCCATTGCCTAGAAAAAAAAAACCTAAAAAAAAAAGAAGGGAGAAAAGATAAGAATGTTTGAAGATAGCAAGGAAGCAGGAGATATATTGAAAGATACAGGAGACTGGAAAAAAATGTGATGATAGAAGAAGCAATCTGTTGGAGAATATGGGATGGAATGGGATGAAAAGTGTATGTAGAGGAAGGTGATTTGGCAAAGAGCAGGGCCATTAACTTCTGTGACACAAGGGTGAAGAAGAAGATAATGGGGGAAAACATGGAAGTCAAATGAGAGGAGAAAGAGGAAAAGAGTTCTCCAAAAAAAACTTCAAATTTTTTATGATGTTATATAAGGGGGGCATCAAGGTGGCACAGTGAATAGAGCACTGACCCTGGAGTCAGGAGGACCTGAGTTCAAATCCAGCCTCAGACACTCAATAATTACCTAGCTGTGTGATCTTGGCCAAGTCACTTAACCCCATTGCCTTGCAAAAAACAAAAAATAAATAAAAATAAAAGCAAAGGAGTTGTATGAGGTAAAGTTCTCATATCAGAGAGGGAAAGAAGTGTCATGGGAAACTTCAGAAAGGATAAAAAGGCTTGGAGAAGTCCCTATGGTGAGTTGGAAAGCAATTTCATAGGGAAGTATAGCTGATTTTGCCACCGTAAGCTCTCAGTTCAGATTATGTAATATAAAATTGTAGTCAACTCCGAGTCAGGGTTTTATGATTTTCTTTAGCTCTGTGCAGAAGCACGTGAACAGGACAGAAGGCAGCAGATTGTATAATCTACGTTTAAGGCTTGTCAAGACTTGCTCAACAAAAGGATGGGGGGGTAAGAGATTCAAGGGCAGGGGATAGTGTAGAGTTGAAGTGGCTCATCCACAGGTCAAATCCAGGTCTGCTGACACCAAAGTCAAGGTTCTCTCCACTGCCCCACATCACTTCCTTGAGAGGAGTCAAAGACATGCACCACTCTCCTTTCCTTGGAGAATCAGATCCTTGGTATGAAGTGTCACAGACATGATCCTGGTGTCTTACTTAACTGTTTTCCTTTGTCATAAGGAAAGACTCAGGGGAACATGGGAAGAGAACAAAATTTGAAAATTCCTAGCATAGAAAACCAAGAGACATGTTAAGCACTTCAGAGAGTATAATATGGAAAACAATGCCCATCTTTATATGCCAGCTCCTAGCATATTGCTATGCATACAAAAAGTGCTTAATAATCACTCCCTAAAATTAAGAAGTGAATCAAAGCCAAGTGAGTACATTGGATTAGTTCATTTCTGAAGGGACCCCCACCCCAATGAATAGGAAACTCTTCAGCATTCTGCCTTCCAAGGTCCCTTCTGACTCAGAATATCTAGGATCTGATGTTTACCTAGCACTCTGAGAGGTTCACTGGCAAAATGGAGACAGAACTGGCCTGAGAGACCAGAAGACCCTATTCCCCTGGACAAATCACTGCAGCTAAGGTTACTTCTGCAATTCCCTGAGACCATTTACTGTGAGCAGATAGTCTTGAGGATTATATCAAGTGTTCCCTCCATCCACAGAATCAGAGGTCCCATTAAAAAAAAGCTTGTTACTTACTATCAAGGAGAAAGGAGAGGGAAGGAAGGGAAGGAGAAACATGTGGAACTCAAAACTCTCACCAAGAAATGAAAATTGAAAACTAACTTTGCATGTATTTGAAAAAAATTAATTTTTGAGAAAATCATGATGCTTTTATATGTAATCATCCCTGTGAGGTTAGTACCAATGATATTATCTTCTGTTTGTACAAGTGCAAAACTGAAAGGGATTTCTCCCTGGTTGCAAGATTCAGTAAATCAAGGTCACAGGAAGAAACTGAAGCCAGGTCTTCTTGCCTCCACTGATGCTTTGTCATCATATGACTTGATCCCCTCGCCTAGGACAGAGGTTTAGAATCACTCAGTTGAGACACAAGAGCACCGAGGATGGTTCTGACTCCCTGTTATAAGATAAGATGGATCTACAGCATGAAAGAAGTAGACTAGACTGTCCAATGGGGTGGGAGGATGTTTGTGTGGCTTCCTAAAGATTCAGACTCATTATTGATGGAGATTGGAGGGGCCTCAGAGCCAACCCTCTCATTTTATCAATGAGAAAACTGAGGCTACTTCTATCCCCTCTCTGCTCATGTTCCCCTCCTCTCAGGGGGTAAGTGGTGCTGCATCCCCTCCAGTCTCTGTTCAGTCTGGTTGTCCTCTGGGAGAATATGTTTGATGACAACAGGGAGGTTGTCCCAGTGACTGCTTCTCCAGGGCTTGACCTTGGCTCCCTTCAGCGAGGCTGGAATCGAAGCTGATAGACGGGAGGCAGATTACCAATTCCACTCTCCCTAGGAGTGAGGTCAATGTCAGCAGGAGACATAGAGGAGCTCAGCGAGAAGTTCTGAAGGATGGTGGTGAAGAAGAGGAAAAGCTCCATTCGGGCAATGCCCTCACCCAGGCAGACTCGCTTCCCTAAGGATACAAAGAGGAAGGTCATGGAGGCCATTGCCAAGGGGACCCCACCTTCAAATGTCATGGTAGCCATTGTCAAGAGGACCCCACCTCCCAAGTGACATGCAGGACATTACCAGGAGACCCAACCTTCCCAGTGTCATGGTAGCCATTGTCAAGAAGACCCCACCTCCCAAGTGTCATGGAGGCCATTTCCAAGGGAATCCCACCTCCTCAGTGTCATGACGGGAAATCATTTAAAAGTGCACAAATTACTTCCTTCTTGACCTCCAGGTGAGAACAGTAGACTAAATTTTGTCTTTCAATTCCCAAAGGATCAGAGGGTCAAAAGGGACCTCAATAGCCTGAGACCCAAAGAAATGGAGTATTTAGGATCAGTTTTCCACTTGGGAGGGACCATAAAGATCATCTGGTTCAAGTCCCTCATTTACACGTGAAGAAATTGAGGCTGAGGGAAAGGAAATGTCTTGCTCAGAGTCACTTTGGGGGGGGGGGGGAAATGAGATGACTGGGACCTGGTTCATCAGTAAAGTCCTTGATCACCAGTACCCTATATACAAATCCACAATGGATGAGAAAGAAACAGAGGGAGTCAAAGATTCCAATGCAGGGGGCAAAATCTGATCTCATGGATACACTAAGATTTGGAGAGAGATGGAATGGATGATCAAAAATGTGATATTAGAAGGGTGGATTTATCATATTCCAAAGTAACAGAAGAGGCAGCAGAGAGGCATTACATATTAAGACGACGAATTCATGCGAGAATATTCAGGAAATAAAGAGGAAAAGCAGGGTGGCATTTAGGTGAAGATCAACAGAGAGATATTGTTTCCTCTGCAAAATTCTACCTTTGGCAACATGGATAAAGTTGTGGTTTAATTGTTGTCCTCCACACTTAAGAGAATTAAAATGACATCACTGTTCTGGGGTCAAGGTCCACTGTGTCTGACTGTGGCTAATAGGACCAATAAGCATTTGGTAGGCGTTACCCTTTATAGGTCAGGCACAAAGAAATATGAACATTTGGAGTGGAGATGTCTAACTTTTCACACCGCTTTTTGGGGGGGAGGGGTTACTGCAATTCTGCTTTACTGACAGAGCTATGATAAAGATAGATTGATGAAGGAAAAATGAAGAAAATAAAGAAAAATACTTATTTTATACATGTTATAATGTACAGGCATGATTATATTTCATATAAATATAAAAAGAGGCACAGTTTGTATGGCAGGGAATCTACTGACCCTGGGGTTCCAGTTTATCCAATATCCCCCAAGTTTCCCAGTGGCCACTCAGTTTCCAGGTCAGCCTGAAGTAAAAGACTATAGCCAGAGAAAACCCAGGGCTGGTTGTCTTGAAGTGGCCCTTGAGGGCAGGGTGCCCCAGGGAGAGTTTCTATGGGCCTTGTGGATAATACCTACCTGAAGAGAAGGGAATAAAGGCCTCGTTCTTCTTCAGAGATCCCTCAGCATCCAAGAAATGGTTGGGGTCAAAGGCAGTGGGTTTTTCAAAGAACTTGGGATCATGCAGGACTGTGCTCAGAAGAGGGTAGACCTCAGTGTCCTGCCACGAGAGGGGAGTGTCACCAAAAGCAGATAATGAGATCCTTTCCCAACACCCAAGGCCAAACCATCAGGACCCTCCAGAGCCAGGCCATAACCTAGGCAAGCAAAGCCATACCAAGGCAAAGCAGATATACCTTCACCTAGAGCCAAGGACACATGAGGGTTGAGATTTGCAGAGATGCTTGGCCAAGCCACTAGTCACTGTAGGCACCAGAATAAGCCCAAGGCACAGCAGAGCTTGGGCCCTTGGGGAATGAGGCAGGGTCAAGAAGAGTCCCCATCAGTTTCCACTGATCCACAAAAGCTGGAGTCTGGGATTATGAAGTCACAAGCATAGAGTTTATCTAATCCAACAGATGAGGAAACTGAGGCATGGAGAGGCAGGATCTGGACCCTGATCCTGTGCTATCTAACCTTCTAGTAGTCTTTGTTTAAGACCTCAGTTCTGGCTCTGCCACTTTCAGTGACATGCAGTTTTTATATGTATATATAGAAGATATTCTATTTATATAAATATATATAATTATATATGTATGCATGTGTAAGCATGTATATATGCCTGTGTATGTAGCATATGTCTTTGTGTATGTGAGCATAGATGCATAAGTGTGTATGTATGTATAATATATAGCCATATATATATATATATATATGTATATATATATATATATATTCTATACATGGTAGACCAATGCGAGAAACCTCCTTTAAAATAATTCCATTTTTCTTGTTATCTTTTCTCCAAACTTCAATTTCTTCCCTATAAAATAAAAGCCTTGGAATAAAACTCCAGGCCCCCATCACTGTTGACATTCTTGCTTTTCTTCTTTATGAGTTCTTAGAATGTTGATTTTCAATATTATAATTCCAGAAATCTTTCCTTACTATTTAAGGAAATTCTCCAAATTCTAGTAATTCTCTTTCTTTGTGGGCATTTTCTGTTCTATGTTCTCAGAGCCCTTAGGATTTTAATGTTCTCTTTTCTATATTTTTATTGTCCTTCTAGGTTTGATATTCTATGTTCTGAGGGGCATGGCAGGTTTCAATCTGGGTGGGAGTCCTCTACTGATGGGTTCCATAGGATCTTGAGTTCCCTTACATGAGTTAGAAGTGAATAGTTTGGGTCACTGGTGGTGCAAAGGATAGAGCAGCAGCCCTAGAGTCAGGAGAAGTGTAGTTCAAATCCAGCTTCAGACACTTAATAATTACCCAGCTGTGTGACCTTCAGCAAGTCACTTAACCCCATTGTCTTGCCAACCAACAACAAAAAAAAAAAAAAGTAGTGAATAACTCAAAAGATTCTGGGAAGCCTCTCACCTTGGGAATGACATAGTCCCTGAAGGGGGTGTCCTGGATCACAGAATGGGGCACACCCAGGGGGATGAGGTCACTGAATCTCTGGGTCTCATGAATGACAGCATCAGTGTAGGGCATTTTGGCTCGATCTTTGAGCTCTGGAGCACGGTCCTTCCCAATCACCCGGTCAATCTCTTCCTGGACTTTCTCTGAAGTAGAAGAAGGGACATATAAACCCAATTCAGGGTGCTACTTTTAAGGGTCCCAGGCACCCACCTTTAAGCAGAGTCACAGCAGGGAAACTATACATATGCGTTTATATACATATTTTACATAACTGAGTGATTTTATCCATTTAGATAGAAACAGAAAAATTGTGAAGAATCCTTGAGTGATAACTTTCCATGGGGGAGTTTCAGCTGTTGTAAAATTATCTGTTGTACAGGACCTGGCCAGGGAAAGTAGCCATATATCCCGCACCCCTTAACGCATTTCTCAGAATCTTTTGCCAAAGACAGGAGCTTAGGAACTGAGACTGAAGAAAACTTCTCTCTAGCCTGCTTTCATGGTATTAATTATAATAGGTTTCCTCCCTCTATCTGATGGCCACTTCCACATAAACCTTTGCTTGTCTCCAATCTCTGGGCAGAAGACTCACTCCCTGGAGCTGCCCCCATTTACCCACCTGCCACCCAGGGGTATTTGAGGAGCAGGAGGCAGCCATAGCGCAAGGTGGTACTGGTAGTCTCCGTGCCCGCAAAGAAGAGTGACAAGACAGTGAGGATGAGGTTTTTGTAGTGGAACTCAGTCTTAATGTCTCCTTTTTCCTGGGGAAGAGAAGGAGGAAAACAAGTAGAAAACTAGTAGAGAAGAAGATCAGAGTTTATCCTCAGAGTGCTCCTTCCATTTTCCTGAGTCTCCCTATCTCTTCACCTCTATGACTAAGACTCAGTCTCTCTGTGATTGTTCCTTTCCAAATCTCCATCTTGGTCTCGCCCTTTCGTTTTTCTCTTTTTGTCTCCTGATCCTTCTGTCCCTCTGAGTACATTCTCTTCTTCTTCTCTCTTTTTTCTACCTCTTTCTGGCTCTAGGTTCTCTTTGCTGTATACACACACACACACACACACACACACAAACAGAGAAACATCCCATGTCCCTCTCTGTCTTTATCTTTTCTCTGTTTTTCTCTCCTTATAAATGATCATGTCCCATCCTGTCCATCTTTCCCTGGCTCCCTCCTTTTCTGTCTCTTTTCTCTCCCCTATGGCCCATTTGTTTCTAGACCATAGTTCGAGAGAGGAAAGGACCTTAGATGATCTCTAGGCCAAATCTAGGCCAAAGAAACTGAGCCCTAGAGAAAATAAATAACTTGAGTACATGCTAGTAAATGACAAAGGTAGAATTTTACCCCAGATGCCAAGGTCTCTTCCTGAACCATACCGCCTTCTCTCTCAAGTCAATTCAACTAGCAATTATTACACGTGCCAAATAGTAAGAGACAGCATGCCAAATGTGGCGAATTACAAGACAAAAACAGAACAGTTCCCTTGGGGAGTTTGGATTCCTCTTGGGGACTAGCGGGATATACCAGACACAGAGAAGTCAAACCAAAGTCTGCATACAAAGCACTATGAAGTGATGTTGAGAAGGAGATTGCATGAACAGCTGAAGGCAGTAGGAAACTCCTCATGTAAGAAGGAGCATCTGAGCTGAGCTAGGGATCCTATGAAGCCGAGGAACAGAGTGATGGCATTCGAGGCAGTGGCACAGCTTGAGCAAAGGCAAGAGGGAAGGCTATGGAATCTCTTGGGAGCCTAAAGAGGAGAGCTTGAAGGCCAGTTTCACTGGAATAGGAAATTCAGAGAATCAATGCAAGACAACTGAAAAGAGAACAGCTTGTGTCAGGCTTCAGGTGCCAGACTGAAGGTTTGTTTGGTTTTTTGTTTTTTTTTACTTTATTCCAAGGGCAATGGGAATCCTATGAAGGTTCTTGAAGAGAAGACGGAAATAGTCAGCTCTGTACCTTAGGAATATCAATTGAGCAGCAGGATGGTTCTAGATTGCCAGCCCCTTGAAGGCAGGGACAGGCTTTTGCCTCTTTCTGAGCCCAGGACAGTGGCTAGTAAACAATAGGGACCTAATACATGTTTATCATCTGACTGGAGGCCAGATTATAGTTGGGGGGGGTTGAATGTTGGGGGGGGCTAGTTAAACAGCTATTGAACTAAACCAGCTAGGTGCTAATAAGAGGCTGGACTGGGGCAGCTAGGTGGTACAGTGGATAGAGCACCAGCCCTGGAGTCAGGAGGTTGAGAGTTAAAATCCAGCCTCAGACACTTAATAATGACCTGTGTGACCACGGGCAAGTCATTTATCCCCATTGCCTTGCAAAAAATAAAAATTTTAAATAGGCTAAACTAAGATAAACTGAAATTGAGGACTTAGTTGCTGGAATTTGATTGAACAAAGGGAATAATAAGGGAGAAATAAAGTTCAAGACTGAATCTGAGGTGGCAAAGACGGATACCTGGGAAATAGTGATGCCAGCAATAGAAACACTGGAGACTGGAGAATGGAAAGATTGAGTAGAGGAAGGGGTCCTTTTTGGGTGTCTTCATTCTTTCATCTAATAAATATTTAATAAGCACCTACTATGGAACAGGTGTTGTGCTACCCACTGGGGCTTCAAAAAGAGGCAAAAGATAGTCTCTGCCCTCGGGGAGCTTACAATCTAGTTGGGAAATTTTTTATCAGAGGTGCCTGGGGGATCACAGCTGCAGAAGGAGCTATGCAGCAGGGATGGAGTTCACTAGAAAAATGAATGTTGGCCCTGCAGATTTGCCCCCCATACTTCTACATAGACAAGTGATCATTTAACCTGGAGAAGGTAATGAGGACCAAGGGAGCAGAGAGAGAAAGAAAGAGAAGCGGGGAGTGGGAGAGGGAAGAAAGGGGGACTCAGAACATACAGAGTCATGGGAAAACCATCTCTTCTGTAATGCTTTCTGCATCTCTGTCTCTCTTTATCCTTCTTTCCTTTTATAGTTCCTTTTCTTTTTGTCAAAATCTTTTAGTCTCTCTCCTCTCTGTCCCTAACCCACAAGAAGAAGGGATGCTGGTCACAAAATTTTACCAAAAGAATAATTAAATATCTCTCTGTCTCTCTCTGTGTCGCTCTCTGTGTCTCTCTCTGTGTCTCTCTCTCTCTCTCTCTCTCGCTCTCCCTCGCTCCTTCTTTCCCTCTTATCTTTCTCACTGTCTCTCTTTACCTCCCTCCTTCTCTATTATCTCTCTGTCTCTCCATCCTTCTCTCTTATCTCTCTATCTGGCTCTGTCTCTTTCTCTCTATCTCTGTCTCTCTCTCCCTCCTTATGTCTCCCTACCCCCTTCTCCCTGTCTCTCTCCTTCTCTCTTATATCTCTCGCCCTCCCTCCTTCTCTCTGTCTCTCCCTCTCATTCTCTTTCCCTCTATCCCTCCATCCTTCCTTCTTTTTTATCTCTCTTTGTCTCTCCCTCCCTCCTTCTCTCCTATCTCTCCCTATCTCTGTCTGTCTCTCTGTTTCTTCTCTCTCTCTCTCTCTCTCACACACACACACACACACACAAACACACGCATTATGTCAGTACATGGAGAGAAGGGAAAGGATGTCCCACCTTCTCCATCCGGAGCAGGTAGACGTCAATGAAGTCTCGGGGGGCATTGGGGTCCAGGCTCTTTTTGTGATTCTCCACATTTTCAGCAATGAAGGCATTGATGGATGTCAGGTTGTTTTTGGCACGCCGATGAGGACCAGGAAAGAATTTCAGGAAACCTGAAAAGAGCTCATACAGCTGATTGAAAGAAGGGAAAAGAGAATTAGATGAGCCCCCTGACTTCCATAGGCCTCAGGATTCTTCCAAACCTGGGTGAGCCACCCTCTATCAAATACCTCTCCCCTGCATCCTTGCTTGCTTTTCCTCATTCCCACTCTTTCCAGTGTTCCTATCACCTATTTCCCTGGTTTCCTTCCCATGTCCTTCCCTCCCTAGGTCCCTGTGTCTCATCTCCATGTGTCTGTGCTCTGATGTCCTCCAATGCCTCTGTTTTTCTGTGTCTGCTCATGTCTCCGCCCCTTCTCTCTCTCTCTCCCATTGTCACCCTCTCGTTGTGCTCTCAAGTCCCACCTGGCCCCAGAAAGAACTCATAAGAGCAAACGTGTCATTGAATTTGTTCAACAGGTCCTGAAAGTGGTCATCATAATAGGAGAAACGTTCACCAAACACAATGGAGCAGATGATGTTGGCTGTGACGGAGTGGAAGAGGAAAGTAGGGTCCAACAGGCCTCCTGGAGAAAGGAGAGGAGGAAATGGTGGAGGAGTGGAGAGAAGAGGTTCAGGAGGTCATTGGGAAGTTCCCTTGTTTCCATTGTCTCTGTTTCCTGTTTCTTCTTTATTCCATGTTTCTGCCTCTGCAAAATTACTAGGCATCTAAGATTCTACCAACAATCACCACCGCTCCCCCCACAACTCAGCATCAAGGAAAAGGAAGCTATTTTCCCCTCTCAGGATCAAGCTTCGCTGATGGTCACATTCTATTTTGTTCCTTTTCTCAACTTCTGTCTCTGAGACTATCGCTGCAGGGTGTCTCCCTAGATTTCTCTCTCTGGGTATGTTTTCCTCACTGCCTTCATCTCCATCTCTGTTCCTAATTGTACCTGCACCCTTTTTCTCACCCTGGGATTTCCGGAGCTCTTCAACCATGCACCGGGCCTCCTCTTGGATGCGTTCTTCAATGCTTCTTTTTCCCATTCCAAAATCCCGTAAAGTGGCCAAGGAGAATCTGCGCAAGGTCTTCCAGGTATCACCATTGGCAAAGATAACCCCTAAAGGCAAAGAGGGATGAGATTTGGAACTCTGCCCTATTCACATCCTTCCTTTTCCATATCTTCTTCCCATTCTAATTTGTCTCCTCTGTCCACCCTGATCCTCCTCTTTTTATCTTCAGCCCCTACCTGTCGTCTTCTCTGTTCCTCAGAGAAGTCCCTCCTTCCTCATACCTTACCCACCGTCTTGGCACAGTTCCCCAACTTTTGCCATGGCCTGGCCCACTCACCTTGCCCCTGAAAGACTGAATCAATCATGGCAATAGGTCCTCGCCCACTGAATTCCTCGGACTTCTCCACCAGGGCTTCTTTCACAGCATCAGATCCACATAGCACAACCACAGGTCGGGAGCCCAGGTAAATGGTAAATACATCCCCATACTTGTCCCGAAGCTATGGGAAAAGCCCCACCTCATTAGATCCCAGTTGGCATAATCCATTCTCCTCCATTATATGGACTGAAAATAAGTGTATAGGGTCCCTTTTAGCTCTAACCTTCTAAGTTCTGTGCTCTAAAGTCCCTCTGAGTTCTGACATTTCATGTTTTAAAATCTCCAGCAACTTTTAGAAGTCTGTGTTCCAAGAAGTCTTGTCCAGCTCTAATATTTTATGATCTACATTCAAAAGTCCCTTCTAGCTCTGATATTCTATGTTCTAATGACCCTTCCAGTTCTGATTTTCTATGCGTCCAAGATTATACCTAGAACCATCCCCCTATCCCCATTTCACTCTGACAATTCAGCATCAAAGGTAGAGAAGTTCCTTTCCTCCCCCAGGGTCTAGACCAGTGCTTGACTGGTGATCAGGTAAATTGTTGATAATCTGGTCAGAGTTCTTGGAGAAGAAACCCAAAGGGAAAGAATAGCTTTCTCCTGCCCATCCCGGGAAGAA
Source organism: Macrotis lagotis (assembly GCF_037893015.1). Lineage (NCBI taxonomy): Eukaryota > Metazoa > Chordata > Mammalia > Peramelemorphia > Peramelidae > Macrotis > Macrotis lagotis. Next base: position 903,125,785 of record NC_133658.1, read on the forward strand.
ACCTAACTTGTCTTAATAGTCAAGGCTCCATTTGCTTTGACTTTACACTTTTGGGAAATGACAATGAAGTTAACACAGAGAGAAAGACAGAGAGAGAGAGAGAGAGAGAGAGAGAGAGAGAGAGAGAGCAGAGTCAATATAAAAATAACAATTATACCTAAACTGGTCTACTAATTCAATGCCATCCCAATTAAATTATTACAAATTATGTTATTGAATCAGAAAAAAATATTAAAATTCATTTGAAAGAATAAAAAGTCAAGAATATCAAGGGAATTAATCTGAAAAATTTTAAAAGAAGGCATACCAGATCTTAAACTGTATTTTAGGTGGTAATTATCAAAACTATCTGATACTGGCTAAAAATAAAAAAAATAAAATAGTGAATCATTGGAATAGAGTAGGCATATACACACACACATTAGTAAATAACTATAATAACCTCATATTTGATAACTCTAAAGACCTAAGCTTTGGGCATAAGGACTCATTATTTGGTGACAATTGCTGGGAAAACTGGCAGAAATTGTGTAAAGACTGACATCTTACACCATTAGCCAAGATAAGGTCAAAATGGATATAAAGGGAGATATAAGTAAATTTGAAGAGTATGAAACATGTTACCTATCATATTTATAAATAAGAGAATAATTCATAAATAAACAAGAGACAGAGAGCAATGCAGGATGTAAAATTAATCACTTTGATTATATTCAAGTAAAAATGTTTTGTACAGGCAGCTAGGTGGTGCAGTGGATAGAGCATTAGCCCTAGAGTCAGGAATACTTGAGTTCAAATCTGGCCTCAGACACTTACTAATTACCTAGCTGTGTGGCTTTAGGCAAGTCACTTAACTCCATTTACTTTGTAAAAATAAAAAAAAATGCTTTGTACAAATAAAACTAATGTGGCCAAGATTAGAAAGAAAACAGAAAATTGAGGATAAGGGAGAATTTATAACCAGTTTCTCAAATAAAGGCCTCATATGTCAATATTGAGCCAAATTATAATGATGTGAGTCAGTCCCCAACTGATGGTCAAATATATGAACAGTTAGTTTTTGGAAGAAGATTTCAAATTATAAGTAGTCCTATGAAAAAAATTGATTACATTATTAAGGGGTGGCTAGGTGGCTCAGTGGATAGAGCACCGGCCCTGGAGTCAGGAGTACCTGAGTTCAAATCCAGCCTCAGACACTTAATAATTACCTAGCTGTGTGGCCTTGGGCAAGCCATTTAACCCCGTTTGCCTTGCAAAATCCTAAAAAAAAAAAAAACCCAACAACAACACAACAAAAAATGATTACATTAGAAAAGCGCAAATCAAAACAACTCTGAGGGACCATCTCACATCCAGGAGATTAAGTAAAATGATAGGAAAAAATGATCAGTGCTGGAGGGAATGTGAAAATATTGGGATACTAATACACTTTGTAGAATTGTGAATGACTCCAATCATTTTGGATACCCAAAGAGCTATAAACCTGTGTATACCATTTGACCCAGCAATACCACCATTAGTTCTGCTTCCCAAGATAATCAGGGAAGAAAGAAAAGAATCTATGTGTTCTAAAATGTTTATAGCAGCTGTCTTTGTGGTGACAAAGTATTTGAAACTGAGGGGATGACCATCAATTGGGGAATAGCTGAATGAGTTGTGGTATATGATTGTAAGGGAATATCAATGGGCTATAAGAAATGATGAGCAAGTTGGTTTCAGGAAAACATGGTAAGACTTTCATGTAACAAGAGGATGGAAATGAGCAGAACCAAGAGACCCTTGTATATGGTGACAACAATATTGTTCAAAGAGTAACTAAGCTATGAGCAATAGGATCATCCATATCAACTGTGAAGACTTAGAAAGGAAAAAGCTATCTACCGCCAAAGAAAGAACTGAGGATATATGGAAGTACGCTATACGCATGTGTACATATATAATGTTGATCTTCTCAAACGTGGGATTGGGAGGGAGGGACATAATTTAGAATTCAAATTTTAACAAAATGAATATCTATTAAATAAGTCAATAGAACATTTAAAAACAGAAGAAAAGCAAGAGATTGAAGCCTCCCTTCCCTCCCTTCTCTCCCTACCCCTTCCTTCAAACCATCTTAGAGGAACAGAACTCAAGTGATCATGCCTGGTAGACAGTGAGGACAGTGTAGAACCCAGATGTCATTGTGTTCCTCTCCCCATGACCTCCATTCCCATCCCTATGGAAGGTGCTGTTGGAGGTCTGGTAAACAATACTTCCAGCCCTTCTCCTCCTTCCCCAGAGGAAAACTGAGGTAGACTGTACTGGACATACCCTCTCCTCCACCCTTGAAAAGCTCGGAGAAACCCAGACCTTGACTTCCCCTCCCTCTGAGAGATCAAGATGCAGTCATGCTTTTTGGTTTGGTTTTGTTTCTTAAGAATCAGGGAATCAATGGGACTCTCCTGCCCTCCAAATAAAAATATTCTCCATATTGTCAATTCCAATACCCACATAGCACTCTGTATGATAGATCTCAAAGTGTTTATCCCTCACCAAGGAGGAGGTAAAAAAAGAAAACAGCAGTGAATCGATTCTCTAACTACTCTACATCCCCTCATCCCTCCAGAAAGAACCCTATTCTTACCTCCCACTGCTGCTAAACTCCCCCCACCCCGCCACCACTTTCCAATTATTCCTAGAGGAGAGCCAGGAGGGAAACTGAATTGAAAAGCATCCCACAAGGGCTGCGGAAGGCCCAGAAATCCCTCCCAGTGAACCATCTCGGAGCACTTATTCCAACTCAAGGGGGTTAAGGAGGAAATTTCCCTGGGATCCAGGGAAAGCATCTAAAAGTTCCTCTCCCTGCTCCTTCCCACTGAGTGATCGCAAAGCGCTTATCTTGCATTTTGGAGAGCTCTTGGGGAAACTGAGGCAGCAGCATCCCTGCCGCCCCCAAGTGCTCACAGGAACCCAGGAGCGCCCCCCCGCCCGGGTCTGCCGCCCTCACCGCCAGGAAGGATTTCAGGAGGCCGTGACGATCCATCTGCAGCAAATTCCCCAGGAAAGGCAAAGGTCGCGGCCCTGGAGGGAGGCGGCCTCTCCGGGAAGCCGGGGGACCCCGAGTCAAGAGCAGCAGGAGCCCCAGGAGGGCAGCCAGAAGGAGGAACCACCCGGAATCCATGGCCCGAGCTCTGACGGGCTTTGCGCCCCTGCCAAACCTTTAAGGTCAGTCCAGAAGGGAGGCCCCGCCCCAGCTCGTTCAGCCCCCTTTCCCGATCTTGCGGGGTGACAGCAGCTCCGCCTCCCCAGGTAAGTGACCTTCTGCCCATTCCGGTCCCTCTCTGGCCCCCTCACCCCACCTCACCTCCACCCCTGTCCATGGTGCGCGGGGCATCCCCAGGTAATAGGCTCCACGAGTCTCTGCAGTGGTCTCCACCCCGACTCCACCTGCCTCTGCTCCTGCCCACCTCTGGGAAACGAACTGCCCCCGGGTCTCCTCTCTGTCTTTTCCTTCTCTCCTCTCCTCTCCTCTCTGTTCTTTTCTTTGTCCCACTTCTATTTTTCCCTTCTCTTCCCAACTCTTTGTCTTTCCCTTCGCTCCCCTCTTTTGTCTTTTCCTTCCCTCCCCTTCTCTGCTTCTGTCTCTCTCTGTCCCCTCCCTCCATTCTCTGTTTTTCTTTATCACACTTTAGGGAAAGATCTATAAAAAGTCAAACTGATCCCCACTGCTCTCCCTCTGCTCTTGGAGTCACTAGAGTCCAGGGCAAGTCAACAACCTAAGACAATGGGAACTTTCCTGACCCAGTGAATCCTGACCTGCCCAAACTAGCCTTGACTTTCCCCTCCCCTCACAGCCTCCCTTTCTGTATGTACACAAATGGGTCACCCTCTCTGATTTCAGCCTCCCTCCCTCCTCCACATCTGACCTAGAAGGGAGAAGGAGGTAGCTACTGCAACCTTCAGTCTGCCCCTAAAGCTTCTAGGCAAAGACTAAACAGAGAGAGAGAGAGAAAGAGAGAGAGAGAGAGAGAGAGAGAGAGAGAGAGAGAGAAAGAGAGAGAGAGAGAGAGAGAGAGAGAGAGAGAGAGAGAGAAAGACATCAACAGAAATCTGTCCCAAATATGACAAGATTTGGAGAAGCAGAGATGGAAAGTCAGGTATAGGGGAGAATAAAGGGAGGAAAGGGGATAGAAAGATTTAGGGGCGCAGCAAGTGGTAAGAATAATTAGAGACCAAAAGGTACACTATAGGGGAGAGTAAAGGAGAAATGGACATAGAAATATTTAGGGGTACAAAGAGAAAAGTAAGGGCAAGTGGAGACTAAGAGGGACATAATAGGGGAGAGTAAAGGGTTAAAGGAGGTAGAAGGATTTGGGGTGCAGAGAGAGAGAAAGACAAGTGGAGACCGAGAGGGACACTGAGAAATAAGACAGAAAACTAGCTGGAAGGCTATCTAGTTCAAGGATTTCATGTTACAGAAAAAAAAACTGAAGTCCAAGGTAGTCTAATGACTTTCCCAAGGGCACACAGGTAAGTGGCAGAATTCAGATGGGGACCTGAGTCCTTTGACCCCAAATCCAGCACTTTACACTGAACTACACCACCAAGAAGGAGTGAAAGAGACAGACATAGAGGGAATTGAGGATGAAAAAGACACACGGGAAAGAGAATGGAAACGAGAACAGAAAGGGAAAAGACAGTGACACAGAGAGAAAGAGGAAAACAGAGAAGGAAGAGAAAGAAGAGAGGAGAAGGACAAAGGGAGAGGGAGAAAATGAGAGAGAAGGAAGGTAAGAACAGGAAAAGAGAGAAAGGAAAGCATTATGAAAAAAACAGAAAGATCAAGTGGAAGAGAAGAAGAAAGGTGGGGTGAGAAAGTCAGATGAAAAGGAAACAGAAGAAAGATAAAATCAAGCAGAGTCTGAGAAAAGGATAGAGATGTAATGCAAATGTTCCTTAGAGGCTTTGAGATAATAATGAGTTCTCAGCTAGTCCATGAGAGATGAACAGATTAAGGGCAAGCTAGAGATGGAAAGGAGCACCTTCTTGGGGGTACCACAATGGCTTTCAGGGAAACATTGCCTGCCTGCTTGGCTTCTGCTGATCAAGAACCTGTGTCTGCTCTCTGTTCCTTCCGTCCCTTCCAAATATTCCATGTTCTCTGTCCCCCTGCTTCCCTGCCCTTTCCCCCGTCTCTCCCTAGTTTGAACCCATTGCCCTGGCCCTAAGCCTAGAAGTCATTAGGAAAAAAGATACAAGTATTCCTGGCCTCCTAGGCCACTTTGTCCCAGAAGGTAGGCAGACCAGGCTGGATAGATCAGAGGCTGAAGTGATGCCTAGAACCAAGAACCGGCAGTGAGACAAAGATACAGACACAGACACAGAGGTCAAGAGATACAGAGATAAGGGCAGCTAGGTGGCACAGGGAATTGGGCACCGGCCCTGGAGTCAGGAGTATCTGAGTTCAAATGCAGCCTCAGACACTTAATAATAACCCCATTTGCCTTGCAAAAACTAAAGAGAGAGAGAGAGAGAGAGAGAGAGAGAGAGAGAGAGAGATACAAAGATAAATATCACAGACTCTCAGAGTGGAAAAGTACCTGAGAGATCCCTCATTTTTGGGATGCTTAAACTGAGCTGTCACCCAACAAGCATTTATTTATGAAGCACTTACTATGCACTAGTAACTGTCCTAAGTGCTGACAACCCAAAGCAAAGCCAAAACAATCCTTGCCCTCCAGGAGTTCTTACATAAAAGGTGAAACAAGTTTCCCGAGAAGCCAGGTAGGATTCATTTTGCTAGTCCTTTAAGGTTCTCCAGTACCCTTCAGGGAGTTTGCAGAGATGTCCAATCTCTTTGGGGGGTTTCCTGAACCCCAAATCCAAAACTACTCCTTGACCCACCAGAAAAAAGGTGTAGGTCATCAGACTTACTCTGTGAAGTTGTCTTCCCAGTAAAGGAAAGATTTTACTTTTGGAAACTCCAACCCCACACATCTTCAAGACAGTCTTTCTCCAAAAAAAAGTCAGTCTCTCTCTCTCTCTCTCTCTCTCTCTCTCTCTCTCTCTCTCTCTCTCTCTCTCTCACACACACACACACACACACACACACACACACACACACACACACACACAAACACCTCATTTGGTACAAAATAAGCCTAAAGCTAGCTCAGTCTGCCAGCTTAAATTCTCCAGCCTGTGGTATCTTGTGAGAAAATGTTTAATAACTATGGTAAGATCTGATGGCTTTACAAGGAGATTGAAATCAGCAAAGATACTAAGAGTTGTGTTTAGAAAGTTTAGAAGGCATTTCAAGTTCAGGATGAGGGTGTGGGGTGGTAGAAGTTTCCACCTATATCCGAGTTTAAGAACCAAGAAAGGAGGGGAGAAGAGAGGAGGTGTAAAGGAGAGGGGATGAAAGGAAGAGAAAGGGGGAGAGGAGAGAAGAAAGGAAAGGGGTGATGAGTGGAGGGAAAAGGAGAGAAAGGGAGAAGAAAGAGGAGAGGGAAGGAAAGAAGAGAAGATATCATCACCCAGGTCTCCTTCAAGGAGAATGAGAATGTAAAAACTAAAGTAAGTGAGATAGGAGGCTGATTTTTGTTCGTTTGTTTCTTGCTGCTGTTTTGTAAAGCATACAAGAACTGGTAATCCTCATCCCCTAAGCATTCTTTTGTACTATTAAAGACTGTATCTGAATAAAAAATGTGGTATATGAATGCAATGGAATATGTCTGTGCTATAAGAAATGATGTATGTGATGAATAGAAGAAAGCATGGAAAGATTTCTGTGAACAGATACAGAATGAAATTAGCAGAGCCTGGGCAATAATAAATACAATGATTACAACAATGCCAATGGAAAGAATGTGAAGCCAAAAAAGTATAGCATCACAAAATTATAAAGAACAAGCATGAGGCAGCTAGGTGGCACAGTTGATAGAGCACTGGCCCTGGAGTCAGGAGTACCTGAGTTCAAATCCGGCTTCAGATACTTAATAATTGCCTAGCTGTATGGCCTTGGGCGGCTTCTCAGTTTTCCCCAAGGTCTCTCTTTCTCTGTAAGGTAAGGTCTATGGGCTGAAGGAATGAAATAAAAATGATGAGGAGGATTCTGGAGCTGGGAACTGACAGTAAATCAGAGAAAGATATAGAAACTGAGATGTGACAGAGGGAGACACAGAATGCCACCCATTGCCTTGCAAAAAAAAAGAAAAAAGAAAAAAAAAAGAAAGGGGAGGATAGCTCCAAGTCACCCTTTCATGGAGATAAGAGATTCACAAAGGTTGGTATAGGACCAACCAGCATGGTTTGCCTGCACCAAAGATGATGTGCTCTATGAACGAAGCAGAACTACAGTAGTTAAAAAGAAATGTGAGATGTGCAAATTTAGTGTCATCTCCATTCCAAATGTTCCTATGGACTCTTTGTACTGGACTTGTAGTAAAGCTTTGTGAGTTCACATTGGTCTGATTAGACAAAGGTGGATGCATTGTACCTTGACCTCAACATGTTGATGTCATGTTGGCCCTCTTTGACAAGAGCCAACAGTACACAAGTTTTCAGACTTTTTTCCCTTTCTTTTTCTCTTCTTATATCTTTTTAAAAATTGTATTTGTTATGTGGGATGGCTCTCTGGAAAGGAGAAAGGAGAGATACTGAAGGTAATTTTGGAAGACATCAATAAAAACTTATTTTTTAAAAAAATTGCATCTGATGGATCAAAGTTTATTTTTCTCAAACATTTTAGATGCCTTTATCTTTGGTATTTCCTTGTGCCATTTTGTTCAAAGGGTGAGGGTTTGACTCAGCTCTAGGAAGCACACTAGACAGAGTGATCTTTTCTAGAGCAGGTTAGGATCCTAAACCTTTGTGAGAGGGTTTCTTTTGCTCCAAATGGACCATCTCAAATCATCAGAATGTTTCACAGCTTCACTTCCAAGGACAAAATTGCTATGAACTTGGTCCATGATCTTAATCTATTGCAGCCCTCTAATGGTGACAAATCAAAGGTAGAAAGGAAGAGGCCAAAGAGAGGGAATGAAAAAGAGACATAGAGACACAGGGGAGCCAGAGACAAAAAAAGAAAAATTTTAAAGGAGAGAAGAGGAAAACTGAGAAAACAAATAGAGTGGGGAATCAGATAAATGAAATGAGGAAAGAGGAGCTCCTGGTAGCTCTGAACCTATATTGAGTTCCCAACTTCAGCCCATGAGAAGGCACCTTTGTAGCCAGTCAAGACAGATTAGCCAACAAGGGAAGGAAAGACTGCAGTTAGGGTATCCTCCAAGGACAGCAAATTAGGTTGGGGGTGGACCTGCCTTTCAGGGCACTTGGTCTACAGAGACTTACCTACTCATCACCAGGTACCTGGTGTGAATGAGGGTGTGACAGATGAGGCAGAACTAAATCTCACCTCTAATTGCAAAGGGTTGAACATATACAACTGGTGCATAAACAAATGGGTGCAGCAGAAGTATGGACTCAATCCTGCCTCAGACTTCCTTCTTTCTCTTCATCCCTTTCCTCTCCTCCATTTCTTCAGTATCCATCCCCACCCATCCTTCCGTCCCACTGCCACCATCTTCCATTCTTTCTGACTCTGGCTGCCTCCTGGTCTGGCTGTCACCTACTGTACAGAGTATCAGTGGGAGGAGAGACGCGGGTATTTTAGCTTCTCAGTTTTCCCCAAGGTCTCTCTTTCTCTGTAAGGTAAGGTCTATGGGCTGAAGGAATGAAATAAAAATGATGAGGAGGATTCTGGAGCTGGGAACTGACAGTAAATCAGAGAAAGACAGAAACTGAGATGTGACAGAGGGAGACACAGAAAAAGATCCGAAGACAATGAAAAAGATAGGCAGGAAGACACAAAATAAATAGAAAGAAACATGATTAGAGACTGAAACATAACAGAGAAACATACCATTTATTTTTAGAGATTTTAGAGTGTTGAGGGACCTTAGATTGTCCAAATAAGGAAATTAAGAAGAAGCGGTTTGCTCAAAGTCACACAGCAAAGCAGGAAAGAGCTGGGACTAGAAGCCAGGATCTGCTTCCCAGCCCATAGGTTTTTTCCCGCTGGATATTGAAGATATCTCTCTTTTTGGTGACTTGAAGCTAAAATTCTCAAGATATAGGAAAGGAGGATAGATGTTTAAGAAAATAAAGTCTTGAAAGAATAAAGGGATTCCAGGAGTAGCTAGGTGGTACAGTGGATAGAGCACTGGCCCTGGAGTCTGGAGGATCTGAGTTCAAATCCAACCTCAGATACTTAATAATTGGCTGTTGTGACCTTGGGCAAGTCACTTAACCCCAATGCCTTGCAAAAAAATAAAGAATAAAGGGGTCCGTTATCCTGATTTTCTGCCCCTTTGTCTGCCTTAATATCAGCTCCCAAAAGAGAGACACCCGTGGGATGTGGGATGCTACTGCACACTAGTCTCCCCATCTCTTAATACAGAGTTCTTTCGGCCATCTAAACCTATTCACCCATTTTCCAGTCCAAAACAACACCCATCAGGGAGCAGGGATGTGGAGGAAAGGCTCAGATGTTCTCTGGCCATCTGCCACCTTCCCCTAACACTGCTTCCATTGGCACTGGTGCCCTGTCAACAACAAAACAATAGCTTCTGAGTTTAGAGGAGTGTGCCCACTCCTTTCTTCATACCCAAGTAGGTGGCTTGAACCAAGTTTGATCCCCAGGGAAAGTCTGGCATCTAATGAAAAGAATTTGCTCAGTTCTTTTATTTTTCATACCCATTGGCTCATTAAATCCCCAGAGACAGATTTACTTGTAGCTTATAAAGCTCTTCATGTGTAACATAAATCAAACCTGGGGAAAGTAACTCATTCCTACAGGTTAAGCATTTTGTGTTTCACATTTTGGCAAATAATTTAGCAAGTGTTGTAGCTTGTATTGACAGAATGACTTAAAACAGAATTTGACAATAATTTAATCATTATAAATCAGGCTGGTGATACACAGCAGAGATATGAAAAATGTTCAGAAGGAAGGGCAGATTTTCAGGACAAACCGGTTTTTTTTTTGTTTTGTTTTATTCTTTGCAAGGCAACAGGGTTAAAAGACCTGCCAAAAGTGACACGGGTTAGGTAATTATTAAGTGTCTGAGGTAGACTTTGAATTCAGATCCTCCCGACTCCAGGGCCAGTGCTCTATCCACTGTACCACCCAGCTTCCCCCAGGACAGACAATTTTGGGGAAAAAAAAAGATCTCTTCTACCTTAAAAATTCTTTGTTATTTAGATGGTTCCCTGGAAAGTGAGGGTTAAAGTTTACTAGGGGGAGGGGGGGAATTTAGATTACGTTAAAAATCAACAAAATTTATTTTATTTAAAAAACTTCTATTTATAGTTATGAATGACATCTTCTCTCCCTTAATTTACTTTTTTTTTAGGTTTTTGAAGGCAATGGGGTTAAGTGGCTTGCCCGAGGCCACACAGCTAGGTAATTATTAAGTGTCTGAGGTTGGATTTGAACCCAAGTACTCCTGAATCCAAGGCTGTTGCTCTATTCACTGCGCCACCTAGCCGACCCTCTTAATTTACTTTCTCCCCTTTCCCTCTACTTTTCAGATGCATTTTATGTGGAAGGAAGCAGTAAGTGGGCACTTGAATGTCCTCCGAGAGTTCAAATGACCTTTCCTGAACCAAAGCCTCTCAGGATATTATAGGAACTTAAGGGTACAATCGCTGAACCATTATTATAGTTCTATGCAAAACAACTGAGCAGTAACAGATGGAAAACAAAGACTGGAGAAGTTGGGTAAATGTACTTATGTTACCTCTTGGTCAATAAAAAATCACAAGGATCAGGACTTCAGACGAGCCTGGAAAGACTTGAATGAACTGATGCTGAGTGAAGTGAGCAGAACCAGAAAAATATCATACGCATGAACAGCAACATTAGGTGATGGTCAACTATAATGGACTTTTTTCATTTCAGCAGGACAATAATCAAAGAAAATCTAAAAGACTTGTGATGGAAAATACCATTCATATCCAGAGAAGGAACTATGGAGTTTAAAGGCAGATCAAAGCTTACAATCTTCAATTTTTAAAAGTTGTGTTATGTATTATGGATTTTCCTCTCCAATGTTTATTTTTTCCATTTGAATTTGATTCTTCTCTTATGATTAAGATGGATATATGTTTAACAAAGGTATACATGTATGACCCATATTAAATTGCTTTCTGTCAGAAAGAGGGGGGAGGGAAGGAAGAGAGGAAGAAAAATGTGAAATTTAAAACCTTGCCAAAGAAATGATTGTGGAAAACTCTCTTTGCAGGTAGTTGGGAAAATAAATAAATAAAATAGTTGTTAAAATGTACTTACGTTGGGGCAGCTAGGTGGTGCAGTAGATAGAGCACCAGCCCTGGAGTCAGGAGGATCTGAGTCCAAATCCAACCTGATACAGTTACTAATTGCCTAGCTGTGTGATCTTGGGCAAGTCACTTAACCCCATTGCCTTGCAACAAAAAAAAACTTTTAAAAAAATGTACTTGTCTTCCAAATGAGCTGGAAAACTCTGTACCCTCTGCCTCTCCTAGGTACTCTTTAACCACACTACTCAAACTTCAGCCACCATTTCTGAGCTGCTTCTCAAAAGGTGTTATGGAAGGCTCAGATGATTTCACTTTCTACTCGGAAAGTTCCTTACAGACTGATGAGGAAGGACAGAAGGATATGTGATGGGGCCTGGTCATTGGTCCCCTGTCATTCATAGTTCCAAATCAAGATGCTGACCACTTCCCAGGCCAACCACTCTAGCCTCAGAAATTCCTAGATAGGAGCAAGATTTTTCTAACCTTCTCACATGGACCTGGAAGGGCAAAGAGATAAGGTTGCCCTGTGAACCAGGATGAAGGACACTGGGTTACCAATAGCCCAATCACTGTGACCTGGAGGGAAGTATTCTGTGTCCTGAATAATCTCTGGAAGAAAGAATTATAGGATCATAGCATTTAGAAGTAGAAGGGACTTTAGAGAGCAGAAGCTGGGAGTGAAGTCAATCCTCTATACCAATGAGGAAGAAGAGAGGAAAGGGACCATGATAAGTGCAATCAGAAAATGAGTATTGATTTATTATGCCTCTGGCTCCCTCATTTTCTTCATCTGTAAAATGTAGATCATAATAGCACCTATCTCCCAAAGGTGTGATGAGGATTATCCAATGGAATATATATATATATATGTAATATACATAAATAATATATTTAAAATATTTTGTAACCCTCATAAATTATATATATAAATGCTAGCTATTAATAATTATTATTCTATTGTATATGAAATATTATTAATATTGATCATTATTATTGTTCTTATCATTGTCATTATTATTTTTAACATGCCCAACCCTGTGCTAGGCCACTGGATGATAATTCAGGTCCAGTAAACAAATATGTTTTGAAGTTTTTCCCCCTCTAGGCTCTTTCTCCCCTTATCCTCTTTCCCTTAGATTGACACCATGTAGGGGCATAATGAAGACTATATGTTCCTGACAATGGAAGGAAGCTTTTATTCTACCTCCATGGACACCTACCTGATTATCAACACTGGGGACAAATACTTTGTGAAAGCCACACCCAATGTGTGTGTCTATGCCCCTGTGCATAATGGCCTGTCATAGATGTGTAGATCTCCTTGGCTTTTCCTCTGTGGACAGCTATGACAAGGGCTTTTCTTTCTTCTGCAACTTCTTTTCACATTTAATTTTGTTTTTTTCTCAATAATATACAAACAAAATTATTAATGTTCATTTTCAAATTTTTATGTTCCAAATTCTCTCTTTATTCCTTTTTCTCTCCTTGAAAAAGCAAGCAATTTGATTTAGATTATACAATGCATAATTATGCAAAAACATTTTCATATTAGCTAGTTATGATATTAAATACAGACCAAAAAAGAGAATAATAAATTAAAAATATGCTTAAATCTACTTCATTATATCCTATGATTCCTTTTTTTTAGTGTTTTTTTTTTGCAAGGCAAATGGGGTTAAGTGGCTTGCCCAAGGCCACACAGCTAGGTAATTAGTAAGTGTCTGAGGCCGGATTTGAACTCAGGTACTCCTGACTTCAGGGCCAGTGCTCTATCCACTGTGCCACCTAACCACCCCTAGAATTTTTTTAATTTAATTTTTAAAATTCTGAACTTAATGTATACAATGAATTTAATATTTGCTTTGCAAAGTGCTACATAACTGAATAAGATTGCATAGAAATTTCAAATTTCTTGCTTTATCTTTTAAATAGAAATATATTATACCTGTAACTTTCTCTTTTTATTTTAAAGTTTTAACTATTTGCAAATTTTATAACATTAATTTTTTAAAGTTTTGAGTTCCAAAATCTCTCCCTCTCTCCTACTCCCCCCCCATGCAACAAGAAGGCAAGAAATATGATAGCAATTACACATTTGCAAAACATTTCCGTATCAGTCATTTTGCACCAAAAAAGGGAGAAAAATAAAATGAAAAATTATGTTTCGATCTGCATTCAGATTCCATCGGTTCTTTCTCTGGAGGTGGATAATATTTTTATTGTAAGTCCTTTGAAATTACCTTAGATTGGGGCAGCTAGGTGATGTGGTGGATAAAGCACCGGCCCTGAAGTCAGGAGTACCTGAGTTCAAATCCGGCCTCAGACACTTAATAATTACCTAGCTGTGTGGCCTTGGACAATCCACTTAACCCCACTGCCTTGCAAAAACCTTAAAAAAAAGAAAGAAAGAAAACAGAAATTACTTTAGATCATTGTATTTCTGTGAATAGCCAAGTCATCATAGTCGATCATTGTACAATATTACTGTTACTATGTACAATTTTCTCCTGCTTCTGTTCATTTCACTTTGCATCAGTTAATGTAAGTCTTTTTAAGTTTACCTCACATAGAACTATTGTTCTATAAGAAATGATTAGTAGGATTTTCTGAAAGCATCTTGCCCCATCATTTCTTATGGAACAAAAGTATTCCATCAAAATAGTATGTCTCAACTTGTTTGGTCATTCCTCAATTGATGGCATCTCCTCAATTTGCAATTCCTTGCCACAAAAAAACAAGCTTCTATAAATATTTTTTGTACAAATAGGGCCTTTTCTTTTTTTTTAACCTCATTGTGGGAATAGATCTAGTAGTGGTATTGCTAGTACTGGTACTTGGCCAAAGTTCCCAATTGCTCTCCAGTATGGTTAAATCAGTTCACAACTCTGCTAACAGTATATTAGTATCCCAATTTTTCCATATTCCTTCTAACATTTGTCATTCTTTTCTGTCATATTAGTTGATCTGATAGGTGTAAGATAGTACCTCAAAGAATTTCAATATGCGTTTTCTTAACCAATAGTGATTTAGAGCATTTTTTCATATGACTATAAGATCACTTTGATTTTTCCTTCTGAAAACTGCCTGTTCATATCCCTTAATTATTTATCAGTTATTGACTTGTATTCTTATAAAGGCGGTGCAGTTCTCTATATATTTGAAAAATAAGACTTTATCAGACAAACATTGTAAAATATCACCCTCTCCCCAATTATCTGCTTTCCTTCTCATTTTGACTGCATTGGGGGTTTTGTGCAAAAATTCTTTAATTTGATATAATCAAAAAATTTATTTTTACTTCCCCTGATTTTCCCTATCTTTTGTTTGGTCGTAAACTCTTTTCTTATCCATAAATCTAACAGATAAAATTTTCCATGTACCCCCAATTTACTTATGATATGTCTATTTTGCTTATGATATGTCTAGGTCTAAATTATGTGCGCATTTTGACCTTATCTCTGTATACAGAGTGAGGTGTTGATCTATACTTAGTTTCTAATAAACTATTTTTCAGTTTTCGCAACAGTTTTGGTGAAATAGTGATTCCTATCCCAAAAGATTGGCTCTTTTCGTTATCAGACATTAGATTGCTACAATCATTTACTACTTTGCACTGTATACCTAATCGATTCCACTGACCTACCACTGTGTTTCTTAGTCAGCACTATGTTGTTTTGATGATTGCAACTTTGTAATACAGGTTGAGAGTAATACTGATATGCCATATCTTTCACATTTTGTCATTGATTCCCTTAATATTTTTGACCTCTTATTCTTCTAAATGAGTTTGGTTTTTGTTTTTTTTTTTTCTGGTTCTTCAAATTGATTTTTTTAATATTTTGATTGGCATGGTGCTGAATAAATAAATTATTTTTCATATTGGCTCAGTTACCGATGAGCAATTAATATTTCTCTAATTATTTAACTCTGACTTTATTTGTATGTAAGGTATTTTTTATTTGTGTCCATGTAATTCCTGAGTTTATCTTGGAAGATAAACTCCCAAGTATTTTATACTGTCTTCAGATATTTTAAATGAAATTTCTCTTTCTGTCTCTTCCTCCTGGACTTTGTTGGAAATATATAGAAATGCTGATAATTTATGCTCTTATGTTTTATATCCTCCAACCATGATGATGTTTCCACTAGTTTTTCAGTTGATTCTCTAGGATTCTCTAAGTATACCATTATATCATCTGCAAAGAGTGATAATTTTGTTTCCTGCTTGCCTATTCTCATGCTTTCAATTTCTTTTTCTTCTCATATTACTACTATAACCAGCAATTCTAGTGAAATACTGAATAATAGTAGTTTAGAGCAACCTTGCTTCTCTCCTAATCTTATTGGAAAGACTTCTAGCTTATCATATTAATAAATGCTTGCTGGTGATTTTAGAAAGATATTACTTACCATTTTAAGGAAAGTTCCATTAATTCCTTTACTTTTAGCATTTTTTTATTTTTTAACAAGGCAATGGGGTTAAATGACTTGCCCAAGATTACACAGCTAGGTAATTATTAAGTGTCTGAGGCTGGATTTGGCCTAGGGTCCTCCTGACTTCAGAACTGGTACTCTGTCCTCTGCACCACCTAGCTGCCCACTTCTAGCATTTTTACTCAGAATGAGTATTGCATTCAAAAGTTTTTTTTCTGCATCTCTTGAGGTGCTCATATGATTTCTGTTAGTTTCATTACTGATACACTCAATTGTACTGATATTCCTAATATCAAACCAGTGCTGCATTATTGGTGAATATCCCACCTAGTTATGCTTGATCTTTGTGATATATTGTTGAAATCTCCTTGATAGTATTTTGTTTAACCTTTTTGGCCTCAATATTTATTAGGAAATTGGTCTATACTTTCTTTCTCTGCTTTTGCTCTTTCTGGTTTTGGTACTTAACTCCTGCATTGGGGAGTTTATGCAAAAACTCTTTAATTTGATATAATAAAAAATTTACTTAACCCCATTGCCTTATTAGGTATTAGTACCATCATAGGCAGTTTGGAGTCCTGGTGAATAGAGCACTGGCCTTGGAGTCAGGAGGACAAGAGTTCAAGTTCAGGCAAAGACACTTGTCCACTTACTAGCTGTGTGACCTTGGGTAAGTCATTTAACCCCGATTGCCTTGCATCCAGAATCATCTCCAGTCATCTTGATTCATATCTGGCCATTGGACTCAGATAGTTCTGGAGGAGAAAGTGAGGCTGGTGACTTTGTACAGCACCCATTCAGTCAAATCCAATTCATGTGCATGTCATGGTATCACCTCCCTGATGTCATGGTCTTCTTCAAGAATGAAGGACAAAGAGGCAGCTAGGTGGCGCAGTGGATAGAACACCGGCCCTAGAGTCAGGAGGACCTGAGTTCAAATCTGGTCTCAGACACTTAATAATGACCTAGCTGTGTGGCCTTGGGCAAGCCACTTAACCCCATTGCCTTGCAAAAAAAAAAAAAAAACTAAATCAAATTAACCAATAGTTTATTTTATTGTGGTTTTTTCCCACAAAGGCAATTCCTAGTTTTATTTATTATTTCAATGATTTATTTACTTTCAATATTATTTAATCTCTCCTTTGGTTTTCAGGATTTCCAATTTGTTTAATTGGGGGATTTTTAATTTGTTCTTTTTTTAGTTTTTTTATTAGGCCCAATTGATGTACTCTCTCTCAATTTTATCAATGTAAGCATTGAAAGATACAAATTTTTGCTCTAAATAATTATTAATTAGAGAAATGCAAATTCAAACATCTCTGAGGTGCCACCTCATACCTCTCAGATTGGCCAATATGACTAGAAAGGAAAATGATCAATGTTGGAGGGAATATGGGAAAACTGGGACTTTAATGAATGTTGGTGGAGTTGCGCACTGATCTAACCTTTCTGGAGAGCAATTGGAATTAAATACAGAGGGCAATTATTGCCCTTTGATCCAGGAATACCACTTCTAGGACCTGAGGAGGTAATGAAAAAGGGCAAAAATCCCACAATATTATTCATAGCAGCCCTGTTTGTGGTGGCAAAGAATTAGAAATTGAGGGGATGCTCATCCATTGGGGAATAACTAAATAAATTATGGTATATGTATGTGATGGAATACTATTGTCCTATAAGAAGCCATGACAAATGGAATTTCAGGAAAGCCTAGAAAAACTTTCATGTAGTTGGAAAAACAAATAGAAAATGTAAATTTTAAAAGATATAAATTTTCCCCTAAATATTGCTTTGGTTGCATCCCATAAATTTTGGTATGTTGCCTTACTACACTATCATTCTTTTTTTTTAGGTTTTTGCAAGGCAAATAGGATTAAGTGGCTTGCCCAAGGTCACACAGCTAGGTAATTATTAAGTGTCTGAGGCTGCATTTGAACTCAGATACTCCTGACTCCAGGGCCGGTGCCCTATTCCCTGTGCCACCTAGCTGCCCCTCTATCATTCTTTTTAATGAAATTATTTGCTGTTTCTATGAGATGTTCTTGGACCTGCTCATTCTTTAGCGTTAAGTTAGTTTCTAATTAATTTTAATCTATGTTTCCACGGCCCCTTTATTGAATATAATTTTATTGCATTAATATTTCTGATTTTCTGCATTTGTTTGTGAAGTTTTTATGCCCTAATACATAGTCAATTTTTGTGAAGGTAGTATGTATGTACAACTGAAAATAAGGTATACTCACCAATCTCTTTTAAATAGTCACAGATCTCTTCTACTCTGCTCTACAACATACTTCCATCTACTAGAATTGGACACAAGCAATACAATATCGACCACAAATAGGAATATCAGGAGGACATCACCTTCCAGAGAGAGGTGCTTTTCAACTTAGGATTCAGCATCTATTATCCTGATAAATGACATTTACAGAGAGCTTTCAAGAGGCTTCACTATCATGGTAGCAGTGATCATGATACCCCCAGGGTGGTGATCATTCAAAGAACAGAAGGAAGAATAATAGAGATGATAACAATAATCATGTTTTCCATAAACCATATGGAAGGAGCTGTAACAGAAGATAGAAGGGATAAGATATGTGTAGCAGGTGCCTGTCTGCCCTCCACCTATATTAAATGTCCACTCTGTGTAAAACACTGGGCTAAACATTGGGGTCTCAAAGAAAGGCAAAAACCATTTACTCCCAAGAAGCTTACAGTCAAATGAACTGAAACAATATACAAACAACAAAGATTTATTCAGGGAAAAATGATTATCAATTCAAAGGGAAAGCACTAGCATTAAGGAGGATGGGGAAAGGTTTCCAGTAGAACATGGTATTTTAGTTAAGACTTACAATAATATGGGGAAGCCAAGAGGTAGTGATCAGGAGGGAGAGGATTCTGGGCATAGGCAGCAGCCAGAGAAAATTTCTGGAATCAGGAATTAGAGCTGGAGCATCTTCTTTATGATGCCAGGTGACCAGTGTCACCAGTGGAGAGTAAGATGTAAGGAGATTGGGAAGGTAAGAAGGTATGAAGGTATGAAGAATGGTGTGAAGAATGAATGACTATGAAGGATTTTATTTTTTAATAATTTTAATTAATATAAAATAAGATTTTATGTTAAGAAAGGCATCATAGAGAAGCAGATAGAGAGTGGTCTCAGACCTAGGAAGACCTAACTTCAAGTTCTCCCTATGATACATTCTGGCTGTGGGATCTAGGATGAATCACTTAACTAATTAACCTGTTCTAGGTAACTCTTTAAGTCTATAAGGAGCAGAGAAGGTAGCAACCTGTATCAGCAGAAGTTTCCTCATCTGGGAGGTCATAGGTTCATTCCTTATCCCTAGCCCTACTTTTTTATTAGCCTCCTCCCCCTTTGCTATCTAAAATTTAGAGTTTCTTGCCAATGAGGCAGGATGGCAGGCTCACCTACGCACAACAAAAGACCTGAGGGCAAGCATCTGAGAGCCTTTGATAAGCTCACTGGTGGCTCTCGTATGACACCACCTGGTGAGGAATTTAAATATTACATTCCCTCTCTGGTAAAGATTTGAGTGATATTGGTCATTCTGAAGATTTAAGAAAAAGAGCACAAAAGCTTCAAGTCCATTAGAATGCAAGCTCCTTGAACACAGAGAAACATTCACCAAGAGCTCTGAGTCAGAGTCCATTTGTTTGTTTGTTTGGTTGTGGTGGTGGTTTGCATTTGTGTCTGACTCTTCAGTCGAGTGGTTTGACATTTCCTTCTCTAATTCACTTTATTGATGAAGAAACCGAGACAAAAAGAGTGAAGAGACTTGCCCAAGGCCACATAGCTAGGAAGTGGCTGAGATCAGATTTGAACTCATGAACCTGAGTTCTCTCCCTATTTCACCATCTAGCTGCCATTTGTCTAGGTAGGAGTTTGTCTATGAAACCACCTCCCGTCCTCTAATCCCAAACAAGGTAACCCTTCCCTAAGATTCTTACACCTCTTTTGACCTCATCTCTCAGAAAGCTTTCTCCTGGCTGGGGTGTCTTCCCTAAGCCTCCGGCAAAAGATAATTTGAAAAACAAAAACAGGAACCTCTATATTAAGGAGATTTCAACCAAATAGACCCTTGAGAACTGGGCCAAGGAAAGATCTTTGAAACTACAGAGAGATTTAAAGGTTAAAACTCAAAGAAGAATTCCCCAGAAAGTAGAGGAAGGAAAAAAACTGGAGGAGCAGCAAGGGGAGAATGACACAGCCATTTCTTTCTATCACATGCTTATGTTGGGATTTGGTATGAAAAAAAAATCCATTTCTCTTCCCTCCTCCTTTCTCTCCCCACCCCTAGAAGCACATTGGAGACCTTTCCAAAAAGACAAGTCTAGCTGTGGAACATTTTGTTCCTCGAGCATCTGTTCTCAAAGAGAAGGGGGGAGGGGGGAGCAGTAAGGATGAGGGGAGGAGGGCATGGGGAGGTCATCTCAACCATCCTCTGCCTTTAGTCTTCTTACCCCTCAGGGGAAAGACAAGGAAACAGTCATGGAGATTTGTCCATCCATTTCCTAGACCATCACTCTTGGATGTTTGTGGTTTTGGAGGTTTTACTTAACAATGTCCATGGGTGAAAAGAAGTTTTGCAACAGGAGCCAAGATTGCATAAGACCAGTAGCCGTTTCATAACTGGCCATGCGGCCCAACTGTCACTGCCACGTGAAGAGAGATGCCTCCTGGCTCTGGCCAAACACTTGCCTCCCCTACCCACTCCTTATTTTCCCCTTAGACACTCCAAAGCCTCTTAGAATTAGAGGTCCTAAGAATCTTGGAAGCCTAGGATCCCAGAGCCCTTAGGAAAAGTCAGAACCGAAAGACTTTCAGTTCAGCCTCTCATTATCCAAAGAAGGAAACTGAGCCCAGGGAAGTCAGGAAGTCAAATCAACAATTATTAAGTTCTATGTACTAGGTACTATGCCTGAGACCAGATCTCTCACTACCCATTCCAGGGTTCTTTCTTTCCTCTTCATACCTTTGGTGTCTCCCATCAGCAACCCCACTCCCCCATTAGAGAATCATAAACTCCTTGATTCAGATTCTCAAATTCTAACGAATTCAAGAGTCTCATTTTACAGATGAGAGAGGTTTTTGAGATTATATCAGACTCCTGTTGTAATTGTATTTTCTTGTTTTGTTTCTGTCCTTCCTTTTCAAAGAAGACCCATGACATCAGGAAGGTGATGCCATGACAAGCATGTGAATTGGATTTGGGTGAGGGGCTGCTATACAAAGTCACTGGCCTCACCTTCTCCTCCGGAACCATCTGGGTCCAGTGGCCAAATATGAATCAGGATGAGTGGAGATGACCCAGGATTCAAGGCAATCAGGGTTAAGTGACTTGTCTAGGGTCACACAGCTAGTAAGTGTCTGAGGTCATATTTGAACTCAGAACCTCCTGACTCCAGGGCTGGTGCTCTTTCCACCATACCACCTAGCTGCCTTATGCTAAGCTCTAGAAGAGTTCTCAGAGACCTTCTATGCCAACTCCCTTATGTTAAATTGAAGAAATTAAGATTCATGGATAGTAAGAATTTGCCCAAAACTTTGAGTAGAGGAAGTTCATGGTTGAACTTCTTTGAACCTAAGTCCAGTACATCCCCCCTCCCCAACCATGACAACAAGCTGTTAATTTTTCTTTTCTCCTTTAATCAAAGTAAATGCTGGCCCTGAGAACTGGCCCTTTGCTGGCAATCAACCATCAGCCAAACTGGAAATCCTTCCCATTATCTAATCTCCCTCCCACTTGCTGTAGGCACTGCTTTGGTATCTTAGAGCAGAGGGGGAATTTATTCAACTAACCTTTGGAGTTTGTTTTACCCTGGGTGGGAAGGTGAGCTGGGCTGGCAGGAGTCTCCAAGTCTAGGCTATTGATCTTTTTACCCCAGGCTGAAAAGCTGGCAAGGGTGGAAATGAGGGATGGGGAGAGTGAGAAGGAGGCTCAGCTTTGGAAAGTAGCCTAGTCTCTATTGACATTCCTCTATTAAGGACTTTCTCTGCTCCATCCCAGATCCCATCCCCACCTCACGGCCACCTAGCACACACACAATAATCATAGGCTTGGTAAATAAAGACTGGTAGAACCTGGTCTTTAATCTTATCTGGCCACAAAATGTTAAAATAAATAAATAAATAATCTGATGGAGGAGGGACTTTATCACCCAGGATTTCATCATCTCCTCTCCACAGAGTACCCTCCCTCCCCAGTTTGTCAGCTTTTTACCTTCCCCCATTGGATTGTAAGCTCCCTGAGGACAGGAACTGTCTTTTGCCTTTCTTTGTATTCTTGGCTTAAGCTCAATATTCAGCATACTAATAAAAATATTTATTAACTGACTTTCTGACTGACTACAACCTCTCCATCCCCAAAGGACAGATTGGGAAATTGAGACTCAGAAAGCTAAAGGAATTTGTCCAAAATCACAAGACCTTGGAGCATGAACCAGGGCTATTGCACCACCTGCCTCACCAAGTTGCTATGATAGGTTTATTTTATCAATAACCTCCTCATTGACTCATTCTACACATCTTTTTCAAGGGGATTTAGATAGACACAATCCTGGGACAACCCATTAATCCTGCCTTTTTTTAACATAGCGTCCCCTCTGGGTTCACTTTGCTAACACACACTTGAGCCAGCCTATTGGATCACTAGAATAGCTGCTACTTTGGTTCTAGAGATAACACTACAAAAGGTTACCCTACTGACATGTGCTCCCACCAATGTGCTTCCCCTTCATAATCAGAAACCATTCTTTAGTGAAGGCATCTCTTCTAATGGCAGAACAAAAATAATAGCTATAAAACATTTCCAAATATACTTGAAGTATATTACAAATACACATAGAGTTAATAGGGGGAAAAGTAGGTATAAACTTTTAGTTTGTCCTTTTTGTCTTTCGTTTTTCAAAGAGAACCAGTGACATCACAGAGGAATACTTTGACTATACGAGGGAAATGGAATTAAATGAGGCAGTTATACAGATTCAACAACCTTATTCTCTCTTCCAGTCATTAAAATCCAGTGGCAGGACAAAAGTCAAGACAACTGGCAATGACCCAAGATACAATGGATGACCTTTGCATCTTCAGTGACTGATGAAGGATGAAGCTCCAAGTATTTCACAGCACCTGCTTCAACTACCCTCATGGTCACTGCAACAAATTGTTCTCATCAGCCCATTCCACTGAGAGTTCTCACATGCTTGGGACAGACATCCCTCTAACTCACTGATGGGTCTGAGGCTTGTCAGGTCCCTTCAATCTGGTTTAGCCTGTTTGCCATGACAGTTCACTGGGTGTGGCCACTGAACCTGCTACAGCTCCCTAGAGCCACAGGTGAGAGTTGGGTGCCATCTGGACACCAAAGGAGGATGCGTAGCCCTGAAAAAGGTTTTGGCAAGCCCTTCCCTAGAGGTACAAGTCCTCCAGCATTTCCCATGCAACCCACAAGTTAACAGTATGATAGGCGAGAAGCCTACAAGTCAAGAACGCACCAAGTTGCCTCTGGTCACCACCTAGAACTAAAGACCCTTGTCATCTTTTCTTTCTTTGTGAAATCCTCTACTGGATGCAGTGGCATCAGTGATGAATAGCTTACTCATAGTTCATCAGCAAGGTGGGTATCTCAACTGGATGGGTCTATCCACTGCTGGCCTGGGGCAAGGAAGTTACTATGCTGCAAACCTGGCTCTCTCCTGGATTTGACTGCTGCTACCTTGGACTGGACAGGTTCTCTGCCACCAGGAAGCTTTTGTCCAGCTTTGCCAGACAGAATTCTCAGCTTCGGGGCTTTTCACAGGGCAAGAATTCTAGCTCTCATAATGATTCAGTTCCGGTACAATTGATTGGTCTTGTTTTCAAATACATGTTGAGGTGTGCATTTGTAGTTTCAGAATTTGTAGTCTATCAATCTAAGGAAGATGCTAAAGTTGTGATGTATAATTCTAACCAACAGCTCATGTCTTGTGAGACATTCAATATATGTTAAATTTATAACTGTTAAGAGGTCTTCCATGTGCTAGATGTCATCCAAAAAGATCTAAATTCAAATACCACTCTTTGTACACAGGAATTATGCAACTGTGAACCAAATATTTAACTTCTCTGAGCTGGTGTCAACTCTGAGATATTAGAACAGTCAAACAAGCACCTATAATGCTGTCATGGTTGTATGGGCTGTCCATGAGAATGGGCACCTGTAGGGTGAAGGTTTGCCCTTTTTCAGGACTGCTCAACCAACTTTGCTTTCCATATGGCACTCAAGTCTTACCTGTGGCTTTGAGAAGCTATCACATGTGCAGTGGCCCCACCCTACTAAGTTGTCTAAACCAGACTGAGGATAACTGACAGGGCTCAAACTCATCAATGAGTTAGGGTCATGTCTACCCCAAGCCTGTGAAGACTTTCTCTGGCAGAATAGACATGAGAATGTTTTGTTCTAATAGCCATTGAAGGCAACTGAAACAGGCACTGTGGAGTTCTTAAAGCTTGGTTGGACATCAAAGATGCCATTGCCAGTCATTTTAATTTTTGTCTTGCCACTGAACTTCAAAGATGGTAAAAGAGAGAGTGGGGTAGACTATGTGAGACTCTATCCCACGTAAATACAATTGACACCGAAGTCAAGACTTTACCCCATAATATCATTGGTCCTCTTCAAAAATGAAGGATAAATGGAGCATCTAGGTGGCATAGTGGATAAAACAACCAGGACTGGAGTCAAGAGGACCTGAGTTCAAATCCAGCCTCAGACACTTGATCCTTACTCACTGTGTGACCTCGAGCAAGTCTCTTAAGCCTATTGCCTCACCAAAAAAATTGGACAAAAAAGCCAATAAGAATTTATAAAGTATTTACTATGTGATGGGCACTGTACTAAGTTGGCTGATTGGTTCTTGTCCTTTGTTATCGAAGAAGACCAAAATGACAACACTATATTAGATAGAGATGTGTCCAACTGTGACTGATCAGACCAATATTAGCTTGGAATGCTATATCACAGGTCAGGCACAATTAGTCCATGTGAACATCTTGGGTGTTTACCCTAAACTTTTGTGTCACATTTCCTTTGAGCTGCTTCTATTCTGCCTTGCTCATAGGGTACAGTACCTTCTCTGTTCAGGGCATGCCATGCTAGGCGGTCCTGTGCCGGTATGTCCCATGCTGCACAATCAATTCTAATGTTCTTAAGAGAGATCTTCAGGGTGTCCAGGTGTCACTTCTTAAGATCACCTTGTAAGCACTTACCCAGTGTGAGTTCTCCATAAAATAGTCTTTTTGGCAAGCATTCATTTGGCATTCTAACAATGTGCCCAGCCCATCAAAGTTGCACTCTCTGTAGTAATGTTGGCATATTTAGCAGTTTAGTTTAAGAAAAGACCTCAGGGTCTGGTATCTTCTCCTGCCAGGCAATCTTCAGAATCTTCCTAAGATAATTTTAATTGAAGTGATTCAGTTTCCTAACATGGCACTGGTAGCCAATTTTACAGGCACACAGGCTCTGTAGACCTTCAGTCTGTTAGTCTAATACCTCTTTTCTCCCACAGTTTCTTTTGGAATTTCTCAAATACTGAGCTAGTTCTGACAATGCAAGTGTCAACCTCATTGTCCATGTGGACCTCCCTGGAAAGGACACTGCCAAAGTAAGTGAACTTGTTCACAGTTCTCCAAACTTCTCCATTTGCTGTAACCAATGGTTCCACATATGGATGATGTGGTGCTGGCTGATGGAGCACCTGGGTTTTCTTGGAATTATTGTTAGGCCAAAACTAGCACAAGTAGCAGAGAATCAATCCATACTTCATTGAATCTTAGCTTCAGAGGCCGCATTGAGTACACAATCATCTGCAAACAAAAGGTCATGGACTAACATTCCCTCCACTTTGGCCTTGGCTTGTTTTTTTTTTCAAGTTAAAGAATTTATCAACGGTGCAGTAGTTGCCCTTGAGGCCATGTTCATCCTCACTGAAGGCATTTGAAAACATGAATGAAAACATCATGGTAAAAAGTACGGGAGCAAGGACATATCCTTGTTTTACTCCATTGGTGACTGGGAAATTTGGAGGACATCATCCACTGTCCAGAACCCAGGCAAGCATGGTGTCATGAGAGTGATGTACAATACTGATGAACTTCTCTGAGTAACCAAATTTTGACATAATTTTCCATAAGTCTCATGATTGACAGTATCAAAGGTCTTATTCAGATCTATAAACATTGTAAACAGACCTCTGTACTGTTCCTGGTGTTTTTCCTGGAGTTGTCAGGCAGCAAACACCATATCAATTGTTCCTTGACCCTTTCTGAAGCCATAGTGACTCTCAAGGTGATCATCTTCCAGGTGAAGGATCAGCCTATTGAGAAGGACTCTAGCAAGAATCTTAACAGCAATAACTAAGATAGAAACACCCTGTGATTGTCACAGAACAATCTATTCCCTTTACCTTTACAGAGTTGGACAGTGGAGGCAACCTTGAATTCTTGGACCTAGAAAATATCAGTCAGTTTTTGTAGATCTCAGCTGGAATAGAATCAGCACCAGGTGCTTTGTCATTTGAACGGAGCCTGATGGCATTCAAGAACTCCTTCAGTTGGAACTTCAGCTAGGGAGGGGTTGACTTCAGCTTGAAGTAAACAGTCAATGGTTTCTGCATTGATTGACGATAATCTATTAAAAACACCATGGACACATCTAGCCTATCTCTCTAGGGTCATGTCCTTATCATTAATCAATGTGGATCCATCAACACTGAGCAGTTGAGATGCACCATAGGCCTTTGGCCCATAAATAGCTGTCAGGGCATCATAAAAGCACCTGGAATTGTTACTATCTGCATAAGTACTTACTTTACTAAGTAAAAGCTAAGTGAAAAACACTTAGTGGCTAGTTGGTGCAGTGGATAGAGCACCAGCCCTGGAGTTAGGAGGACCTCAACCTCAGACACTTAATAATTACCTAGCTGTGTGGCTTTGGGCAAGTCACTGCCTTGTAAAAGCCTGAAAAAAATATTCTCAATATAAGCTCTTTCTAAAATTACAAATAGGTTACTATTTGATTTGGTTAATCTAGTACCCACATTCAATGAAATGGTAATAGTATGAAGTGATGAAATAAAATAATAATAGTAATTATGTTCATTGGCTTTCCTCCTAAACCCATCTTTTCTCCTAACTTCTGTCTTTCTATTGAGGATACCACTATCTTTCCAGTCACTCAGGTTCCCATTCTTATTTTTCTTATTATCGAAATCCATCAAAAATGTTTTATTATTCAGTTATGAACCACTTTTTGGTTTCTAGGCAAAGACAATTGAGTGCTTTGCCATTTTCTTCTGCACTTCATTTTACAGATTGTGGAATTGAAGCATACAAGTTTAATGACTTGCCCAGGTCACACAGCTAGTAAAGTGTCTTAGACTGGATTTGAACTCAGCACTCTATCTACTATGGCGCCACCTAGCTTGTGGGATCCTACGGAATCTCTGGACTCCATCCCTGTCCTTTTTTGCACCACAATCTTACTCCTTCCTCTATTCCCCATGCATGATAGTCTACTGCATCTTTATATTGCCCTTCCCTACCAATGCCAATGCTCCTCCCCAGCTCCTTTTAAGGCTCCAGGCTAACTCCTATGAGACATTTTCTTTTCCTGATTCCTCAATTAGTTATTATTGTTCCTTCCAAAGACAATTTTTTACTTTTTTGTAGATGTATATCTGTCTACCACCAGAAGCAAGTAAATTCATTCTGAAGGCAAAGTCTTGTTCATTATTTGTCTCTGTTCTTAGGACCCAGCATAATTCTTGACTTCTTTGGGGATGGGGGATGGTGGCGAGGGGTCTAGACCTATGATTTCTTAGGCATAGAGAATTCTCCATGAAAAACCACCTTCTACCAATGCAGGTTAACCTGTCTCCTGCAAAATCTTAAGAGAATTTCTGGGACACTAAGGAGTTATGTGTGACTTGCCCCAAGGGTTACATAAACCGAATGTGTCAAAGGCGGATTCAGATCTGGATTATCTTCTTAGGTCAGCTTCCATTCATTATGCCAATACCCTCAACCACATATTAAGATCTTACTAAATATAAATTGAGTTAATTTAATTGAACCTTGATTGTTACTCAGTTACTAATTGGCCAAAGGTGAAAGAGCTAATTGTTTACTACTTTGGAATTCCTTTCTTTCTCTCATTGATTCAGTTACCACTCCTGGTTATAAAACCAGATAACAATCCAAGTTGTTTTGTGTTTGATTTCCTTGAGCAGTCCAACGTGTTGCCATATTATTTACCATGAAATTCTTATTAAGTTTGTTCAGCTCTCAAGATTAAAAGCATTAAGATCCACTTGTCCAGTCTGCCAGTCTATTCCTGGGCAAGCATGTTGATCTGATGTCAAATAAGCCACAATTCTGACTATTTCTCCAGCTGGAGCCTTCAGCAGCAGGGCGATGTACCAGAGATCAAATCTCCATAATACAACAGAAAACACATTGGTTTTGGAATTAGAGACCCTAATTCTGGTTCTGCCACTGACTACCTGTGTGCTCCTCTCTGGATATGAGAAAAACCTAGGAAGATTTGTACAGAATAAAGGAAGCAGAACCAGAAGAACAATTTACGTAGTGTCAACCATTTTGTACAGGCAAACAATTTTACAAGACTTTGAAACTCCGATCAGTGTAATGACCATCAAAGATTCCAGAAAACTCATGAGGAAACATGTTCCCCATATTCTAATGGATTCTCAGAATGAGATATTTTTGTGAATGTGGCCAATAAGGAAATTTGTTTGACTTGACCTTATACCTGTAACAGAAATTTTCTCAATTAGGGTGGGCTTTGAAGAGAAGGAGATAAGGTAGAGCTTTGCTAGTTGGAAAAAAAACAAACTGCTTTTGGGTGGGACATTTGGGGTTATGCTACTTGCCCAGGGTCACAGAGGTAATGCCACCTGTCTGGGGTTGAATTTGAACTCAGGTCCTCCTGACTTCAGGACTAGTGCTTTATCCACTAGTTTCCCCAAACCACAATTTTTTAAAAGAATCTCCTCCCTAAGTTCATTTTGAACCTGGCTAACTCACATGCTTCTGTTGTTTATTAAACCAGCTCAGCAGGAGAGTGGAGGAGGTGTATAGAATGTCTTACGCGTGCATCAGAGAAACTTTGATGAGTCTTCTGGGGCAATGGATTTGAGTATAGCACCACCACATGGGAAAATTATTTATTACCCTCTTTGCTAGTAATAAAAACTATGCCAGTTTGCTTTGTAGATTCATATAGGTGGTATCACATGAAATTTGTCCAGTCATTCTTGAAAGAAGTTTAAATTAGTGTTTTAAAAGTATTTAAGATATCCATACCCTTTGACTCAGAGATTTCAATGTTGTATTATTTGTTGTTTTTGTTTTGTCTCTCCTTCTCAAACAAGACCGTGACATCAGGGAGGTGATGCCATGCCATGCAAGTGAATTGGATATGAGTGAGGGGAGCTGTGCTAAGTCACCAGCCTCACTTTCTCAGTGGCCAGATATGAATCAGGACCACTGAAGTTGGCTCTAGATACAAGATAGTCAAGGTGAAGTGACTTACTCAAGGTAACACAGCCAGTAAGTAGCAAGTGTCTGAGCTGGGATTTAAACTCAGGTCCTCCTGATTCCAAGATTGGTTCTCTATCCACTGCACCACCCAATACATATCCCAAGGAAGTAAGAAACAGAAAGAAATGCCTCATATACACCAAAATATTCATAGCAGCTTTTTTTTTAACAGTAGCAAGGAGGACTCTTGTTCCACTCTGGTAGAATTTTTTAAAGAACCAAATGGCAGCTAGATGGTGCAGTGAATAGAGCGTTGTCCTGGAGTCAGGAGGACCTGAGTTCAAATGTGGCCTCAGGCACAATAATTACCTAGTGTGTGACCTTGGGCAAGTCACTTAACCCCATTGCCTTGCCAAAAAAAGAAAGGACCAAATGCCGTTTGGCAGTTGACTCTCAAACTTCTACATCAGGAAGAGATGCAGATAAAGAACTGAAACCGGGGGACATAGTGGACAGAATATTGTAGCTAGAGTCAGGAAAACCTGAATTCAAATCCAGCCTCAGACAACTTACTTCCTAGGCAATCCTGGGCAAATCACTTAATACTACTGTGCTTCAGTTTCCTCATCAATAAAATAGTGAGAACAATAGCACCTGTCTCCCAAGGTTATTGTGAACATCAAATGAGATATTTGTAAAGGGACTTGCAAACCCTAATAAATCTTATAGTGATCTTATTTAAGATCTAGCTAAGTAGATTAGCTAAATTCATTAACTTTTAGTTAAGTTACAGGACTTTCGCTAAGCCAAGACATAAGCTAAACTAAGATTAGTCTAAGACTTAGTCAAGTAATTGTAAGGAACTACAACTAAGTTGGGAGCTAGGCATTCCCCAAGGTCTAGCTGCCAAGGAACCCGATTTTTCTGGATGGAGGTAAGGAACCATAATTAATAATCAACTCTGGTCATGGAAAGAGCAGTACATGCTAAATTTGGCTAGAGGTCTATAGCCATCCCTCTGAGTCATACTCCAAAGGGAGACGCTGCCAGGCGAGAGCTTCAGTGCTTTGAGATCAGCTGCCTTGAGCAATGGAAGATGCCAAACAGAAGAACAGAGTTCAAATTCTGGCTCTGCTACTTACTCCCTGTGTATCAGAACCAGAACTAATTCAGTGACTCAGGTTCAAGATTACAATGCAATGAGTTACTACTCTTAGGTCATTAAAGGCAATAAAAATGATTTTACTTCTGATCAGATTGTCGTGTAGTGGATAGAGCACCCGCCCTGGAGTCAAGAGGATCTGAGTTCAAATCCAGCCTCAGATATTTAATAATTGCCTAGCTGTGTGACCTTGGGCAAGTCTCTTAACCCTATTGCCTTAAATAAAAACATTTAAAGATTGAAAAGGATATAATTCTTACTTAAAGTAAAATGAAATACTTCCCTACATTTCTGTACTTATTCACCACCACAGTTGGCATCTTTGATCAACAGGAAAATGAGAATTCAACCAAAGCCTCTGGAGAATTAATTCCATCGGCCGGGTCGCTGATGTCTCTGGACTAAGGAAGCTGACTGAATCATTCAAACCAGGGTCGCCCAAGCCAAGCAACGCGAGAATAGCATTGCTGGCCACCTAAAGGAAAACTGGTCCATTCTAGGTCAAATGGGGGTTGGTCCTGCTATGCTGGTTGACTAGGCCTTTCTCCATGTCAATGTCCATCTCTAGGGGAGCTGCTAGGTAGTGCCAGAATGGATAGAGTACTACTACATCTTCCCGAGTTCAAATCCAGTCTCCCACACTTCCAAACTAGGTAACCCTGGGCAAGTCACTTCACTCTGTTTGCCTCAGCTCCTCCATTTCCTATAATATGAACTAGAGAAAGAAATGTCACACTACTCCAGAATCTTCCAATAAAACTCCAAATGGGATCACAGAGGTCAAACATGACTTAAAAATGATTAAACAACAAGTTTCCTTCTACTTTGACAGCCCTTGAGCAAATTCTCCAATTCCAGCTGTGATATTCAATATTGTAAGATTCCTCCAATGTTCTCAAATAGGGTAGCTTTTGTGCAAACCTTCTCCTACTATATAAATGCTACATTCATTATTTATAATTTGTATTATGATTTTCCTGCCTAACTCTGACATTCTCTTGCAATTCTGACATAACTTTGTCCTAACATCTCTCTCAACAGTCTATGTCCTGAAATCCTTTCAAACGCTGATATTTTAAGTGCTACAATCCCTCTCATTCCCACATGAGAAGACAGGGGCTCCTTTTTCCTCTGTTAACAGCCTCAAGGGGCAGCTGGGGGATGGGGGGGCCACCACAGTGGATAGAATCCTGGAATCAGGAAGACCTGAGTTCAAAGCCAGTCCTAGACACAGCTGTGTGACCCTGGGCAAGTCATTTAACTCTGTTTGCCTAAGTATCCTCATCTGTAAAATGAACTGGAGAAGGAAAGAGCAAATTACTCTAATGTCTTTGCCAAGAAAACCCCAACAAAGGTATTTCCATGAAGAGCTGGACAACAAAAATATTCCCAGGGTTTAGTACAGTGTGTAGCATATAATAAGTTTAATAAATGCCTGTTGACTTCCATGACATCTCTGACATTCTATGTTTTAAGGTCCCTTCCAGCTCCATTTTATGTTCTAAGTCACTCCCTTAAAACTACTCTCTCCTCTTTATCCACATTTCACACACACACACACACACACACACACACACACACACACACACACACACACTGCAGCCTTGTCTATCTAAGAATGCTTCCCATTTACCTGGAATATAATATATCTTGTATGTACCTAAATATTCCCTTACTAGAATGTAAGTTCCTTAAAGTCTGAGATTGTGTTTTTGCTTAGTATAATGTCTGGCAAATAGCAAATGTTTTTTTTCTTACTATTTCACAGTAAATATTTAATATTTACTTATATTAATTAATTTTACTTAATAAAGTTATTATTACTTATAAACATTTATTGATTGACTTGATTATAAATCTAAAGGTTCTTACTAAAGACAAGTTGCTGGGGAGGCTAGGTGGTACAGTGGATAGAACACCAGCACTGGAGTCAGGAGGACCTGAGTTCAAATCCGGCCTCAGACACTTAATAATGACCTAGCTGTGTGGCCTTGGGCAAGTCACTTAACCCATTTGCCTTGCAAAAACCTAAAAAAAAAAAGACAAGTTGTTACTGTATTTGCTTCCTTGCTTGGGTAAATTGTTGCGCTCATCCAAGTGGACCCTCCTTCCCCAGATGGATGTACGTGACCACCTGCCCTTGTCTTCTCATTCTCTGATTCTTTTGTTCTGTCCTCTGACAAATTCTCCTAGATACTCCACCCCATAGTATGGAGACTTTCCTCTGGGTCTTTTGCTAGTTAATGAATCAAAGTGGAACCCTTGAGACAGCCACCCCGTGTTTTTGCAATACCCATCTGTAATCCCTTTCATTCACTTCATGACCAATCCAATTCATTTTTCCTTCAGGTATGGCTTAATCATGCCTTTTTGCCCTGTCTTCTGAGCCCCAGTCATCATTAGTAATATGCTGGGACCTGCTTGCCTATAGCCTACATTGATCCTCCACTTCTCATTGCCATAGGATATCTATTAATGGCCATCATTGCCAAAGATGTTGACAATCTGACAAGTCTTCATAATCAGCCAAGGCCTAACACTGCTACTTGTTCACTGTCGGACTTGGAGTGAATTCCCATATCTCAGTTAATCATTCAGTCAATAAACATCTATTGAAAACAATTGCTATACACCAGGCTAAGGGCTGAAGGTTCAAATATTCAAGAAGAAGAAAAAACTCAGGCCCTGCCCTCAAGGAACTTACAATCTAGCGTGTGATCTTTGTCCTTTGTTCTCAAAGAAGACCATGACATCAGGAAGGTGATGCTATGACAAGTACGTGAATTGAATTTGAGTGAGGGGATGCTGTGCTAAGTCACTGGCCTCATTCCCCTCTAGAGCCAACTGGGTCCAAAGATGGTCCTGGATGCGAGATAATCAGGGTTAAGTGACTTATCCAAAGTCATGCAGCTACTAAGAGTCAAGTGTCTGAGACAAGATTTGAACTCAGATCCTCCTGTTCCAGGGCTGGTGCTCTTTCCACTGTGCCATCTAACTGCCCCCAATCTAATTTTTTGATCTAATGGGAGAAAACAACATACTCAAGGAGGCTGAAATGAGGTGTTTGGGAAGTGAGGAGTAGAGAAGGAAAAAGAAACCCAAAAGAGTGAAGCCAGTGGGGCGGCTAGGTGGCATAGTGGATAAAGAACTGACCTTGGAGTCAGGAGTACCTGGGTTCAAATCCTGTCTCAGACACTTAATAATGACCTAGCTGTGTGGCCTTGGGCAAGACACTTAACCCCATTTGCCTTGAAAAAAAACTAAAAAAAAAAAAAAAGAGTGAAGCCAGTGGAAACAGTTTCTGGATTTCAATTTCCCTATCTGAACAATGAAGGTTTGGGATCCAAAGCCTTCCATTTCCAAACCCCCTGACTCCCTGATTTTGTCAGTGTGACTGATCCTTCTGCAGAATTTCTGAGGCTTAAATAACATGGAAATAAATGTAAAAACTATACCAGATTACCTTCTGTTAGGGGGAAGGGGAGAGGGAAAGGAGGGAGGGGGAAAAATTGTAAAGTTCAAAACCCTGCAAAAAAAAAAGGATTGATAGAAACTACAATTGTATGTAATTAAAAAACAAATAAAATATTTATATAATTTTAAAAAAATAATTTGTGAGGTTGAAAATTGTATCAGACTCTACTTGACCTTGTGATACAACTCTTTGAAATCAGCTTGGCTCCTCCCCAGGTAAAAGGTACCTTGTCTGTTGTAGGCCTCCCATTCCATGCTTGTCAGCAGTCTTGGAAC
Organism: Macrotis lagotis; assembly: GCF_037893015.1. Classification (NCBI taxonomy): domain Eukaryota; kingdom Metazoa; phylum Chordata; class Mammalia; order Peramelemorphia; family Peramelidae; genus Macrotis; species Macrotis lagotis. The sequence continues at coordinate 903,160,020 of NC_133658.1, forward strand.
TTGGCTGCCAGAGCCTTGGAGAATCCAAGGTCACCATCAGGATGAAGTGCAAGAGACAGACTTTGAGGAGCTACTAGGAATAGTTTGAGAGCATGGGACATGAGGCAATACTCTGTGATCCAGGGACACTGACCTCTTGGCTATTCTTCCTACAAGATACTTCATCGTATGGCTCCAGGCATTTTTTCTGGCTGTCTCCCAAGTCTGAAATTCTCTCCCTCTTCATCTCTGCCTTCTGGCTTCCCTGATTTCCTTCAAGTCCTAGTTAAAACCCTACCTTCAACAGGAGGATTTTTCTGATTCCCCCCCCTAAGGTTATTGCCTTCCCTCTATTGATTATCTCCAATTTATCCTGTAGATAGTTTATTGGCAAGTTGGTTGATTGGTGTCCTTCTTGCTGGTAGAGAACCAAAATGACCTCGCTATGTTGGGGTCAATACATTATTTTCAACTATGGTTGATCAAAAGACTCTCCCATAGGTCAGGCACAAATAGTCCATACGAAGATTTGGAGTGGAGATGGCTGTAAATATGTGCATCTCACATTTCTTTTGAGCTACTGTGATTCTTCTTTGCTCATTGAACACAATGCCTCCTTTGATGAGGGCGCATCATACCAGAGCATCCTATGCCAGTGTCTCCCATGTTTCATAATCAATTCTAAAGCCCTCAGAGAGAAATCGAGAGTTTCCTTTTATCACTTCTTCTGTCCTCTATGTGAATGCTTGCCTTGTGTGAGTTCTCTGCAAAACATTCTTTTAGGCCATTGTATGTTTGGCATTCAAACAGTGTGGCTAGCCCATCAGATTTGTACTCTCTCTAGTGGAGTTTGAATGCTTGAGAGGACCTCAGGACCTTCTCTTGCCAGGTGATCCTCAGAATCTTCCTAAAATAATTCAAATAGAAGCAATTCTGTTTTCAGGCATGGGGCTGTGGTAAATGAAAACCCCCAAGATGGGTAGCTAGATGGCACAGTGGATAGAGCATTGGCCCTGGAATCAGGAGGATCTGAGTTCAAATCTTGCCTCAGACACTTAATAATTACCTATTTGTGTGACCTTGGGCAAGTCATTTAGCCCCACTGCCTTGCAAAAAGAAAAAACCTGAGAGAGTTTCTGGGTAATTAATAATCAATCTATTAATTAGGTTAGTAAGTAAGCAATAAATTGATGATCAGTGATTTCTCTCAGTAACAAAAGACAAAACCATGAAGAACCTGAAAGCCTTAAACACTTTTTAAAAGAGAATGCCCCTAACAAATGAAAATCAACCCTGATTGGTGGTATTTCATGGACTAGAAGTCTTTAGCTTCTCCAACTGAAAATGTGGCTTAATCATAATAATGTTCATCCTTCACAAAAAAGACCATGACATCAGGGGGTGATACCATGATAAGCACATTAATTGGATTGGAGGGGGGGCTGTCACCAACCTCACTTTCTCCTCCAGAGCCAGATATGAATCAGGATGACCAGAGATGGCCCTGGATGCAAGGCAAGCAGGGCTAAGTGACTTGTCCAAGGTCACACAGCTAATAAATATCTGAGGCTGGATTTGAACTCCTGTCCTCCTGACTCCAAGGCCAGTGCTTTATCCATTACACTATGAGACTGAGTCACCTCCAGCAATCTGAACTGGAGACTCTGTCTCCATCCAGACCACTCTGGTTGGTATTCTCTCACACTGGTACACTGTCAGGTCTCACAAGGCTACAACAATGAGGTCAGTACAATGGCTCTGTAGACCTTCTTCAGTTTAGCATACAATCTAAAGCCTTTTCTCTCACACACTATCCTTCAGAGCCTCTCAAACACCAAGTTAGCTCTGGAAATGGATTTGTCAACCTCATCATATATGTGACATCCCTGAAAAGTTAAGGTAAGTGAACTTTTCCACAGTATTCAATATTTCTCCATTTGCTGTGATTCCATATTTGGGTGGTAAGGTGCAGGTCGATGGAACACCTGTATTTTCTTGGTATTAATTGTTTAGATCAAAATTAGCACAAGCCAGAAAGAAATGATCTATACTTGTTTACATCTCATCCTCAGATTCTGAATTGAGTGTATAATCATCTATGATCAAAAATATTATGTTCCAACTCTCCTTCCACTTTAGTCTTGGCTTGTAGCCTTTTCAAATTGAAGAATTTACAGCCAGAGTGAGAAATGACCTTGATGCTGTGTTTGTCCTCATTGAAGGTATGTGGCAACAATGTTGAAAAAAAAAAACATGCTAAAAAGCATGGAAGCAGCACACTCCATTGACCCTTGGAAAACATGAGGTCAGTATCCATTATCTGAAACCCATGCAAGCTTGCCATCTTGGACCTGACCTACAGTGCTGATGAACTTCTCTGGCTAATCAGATTGTACCATGATCTCCCACAAGCCCTCACAACTAAAAAGATCAAGAACCTTGGTAAGACCAACAAATATTGTGTACAGACTTCTATTCTACTCCTGGCATTTTTCCTGGAGTTATTGGGAAGCAAATGCCATAGCAAACAGTCTTTGACCCTTTCTGAAACCCCACTGGCTCTCAAGTAGATGACCATCTTCCAGATGAAGGATTAGCCTATCAAGGAGGATTCTGGCAAGAACCTTGCAGACAATTACTAAGGCAGAGATTGTCACAAGATACTCTATTTCCTTTTGCATTTTTTATAAAGAGGTATCATAGAACCCCTAGGGGATACCCTCCTCTTGCTGTAAGTTATTTGCACTTTAGTCCACCCCATTCAATTGTAAGCTCCTTGACAGTACGGACTGTCTTTAGCCTGGTACATAGTAGGCATTTAAGAAATTTTTAGATTGTTAACTAGCAAAGGAAGGGGTCCATTGGAGGAGTTTCCAAAAACATAAGAAGATGAATTTAAACAGAGAGAAGTGAGCAGAACAAAGAAGACAAACATACCACAGTTTTGTCTGTGCTTAACTATTTGCATTCTAGCTCCCCCAGTAAATAATGAGTTCCTCATGAATGGGGATTGAATTTTGCTTTTGAATCTCCTGGCCTTGATACAAGGTCTGGCATACAATAGGTGTTTAATTGATGTTTATTGATTCCTTATTGCCTCACATATGAAGCAATGAAGTTGAGGAATTTAGAAAAGCATGAGAAGACTCATGTAAACAATTATAGAGTGAAGTAAATTGAAGAACAAAATACAGCCAATCAATCTGACAACAAGCATTAATGGCGGACTTGTTTGTGGCAGGTTCTAGGCTAATCAATCAGAAGCCCATATTATAATTAGGGAAGACTATGAAAATGACTAGAGGCAGCTAAGTGTCAATATGGATAGATTCCTAGGCAGGGATCAAGGTCCAAATCCTGTCTCAAATATTTACTGGTTGTATAACCCTCGGCAAGTCACCTAATATGACTGCCTCCATTTCTACAAGTATAATAATATTTGTATTGTAAATACATCCTGGGAATAACTCCCAGGCTGGTTGTGAGGATCAAATGTGATAATATTTGCAAAGCATTTCACACAATGCCTAGCACCTCGCATAATAGCCATTAAGACATTCCTTTCCCTTGCTACTATGCATACAAGAGATATGCAAAGTAGATGGCAGGGGATCTCTAAGGGAAGAATACTGGCCATGAAGACCCTTGGGGGAAATCTGAACTTAGAGATGAAAGTTAGGATGGAGCCCAAAGTGAGAGGTGAGCTGTCACATGCAGACTAGCAAGGAGAATGGTGGAGCAGAGTGTCCATGGAAGGGTGTGGCTATCTCAGAAAAGAGGAAAACTAGGAAGAGGTCAAGGGGAAGGGCTTTAGATGCCAAACAGAGAAATTTGTATTTTATTCTGGAAGGAATAAAGAACCACTGGGATTTATTAAGTCCAGCATGGACCATTCTGATCTTTAGGAAAATCCCTTTGGTAGACGAATGGAAGATGAATTAGGAAAAAGAAGAGAGATGAGTCAGGGAGTTCAACTAGGGAAAAAAGTGATGAGCTCCTGAACTAGGGTGATGATTATATTTGTGAAAATAAATTTGAAGACAAAAATGAGAAACTTTGGCAGTGGATTGGATATGGAGGGTGAATGGAAAAGAAGAGTCAAAGAATGACATCAAGTTTTCCAATCTACGTGCCTGGGAGGATGGTGGTGCCCCCAAAAGTAGATCTGATGTTAACCCTGTGCTGATCAATATTTTCATCAATGACCTGGATAAAAGCAGAGGGGGTAATAATTTTTTTCAGGTTTCCAGATGTCATGAAAATTGGAAGGATCATCCACATAATACTCACAGCCACTACCACAAAAAAAGATCTTGATGATCTGAAACTATGTGAGAGGTGGGGAAAGGGACTCAAATAAGAGGAAATTGTACAAGAATTAAAAAAACTATAATTGCCATAGCCAAGAAATAGATACAAAGACAAAATATGGTCTCTTCTTTCAAGGAGCTCATTATCTAAGGGGAAGAGTCATTTCCACAATTTAGTGGAGAAGGAAGTGGAGAATAGACAGAATGATGGGGAGAGGGGAGATAGACAAAACTGATATGGAAAAAATGGCATTAAAAAACTAAGGCTTTCCTAGTTTGCATTAAAGAGGCAAGATGTCCACAATGAGAGAAGAGACAGGTCTCCTGAGATGCAATGAAAATCCCCTGTTCATCTACAATGAATTCAAGGTCAATTCATCTTCATTCAAGATGTAACCCCCTGCTCTTTTCTCTTAAAATGTTCCCATTTTTAAGGTACCAAAAGTTGGGAAGAGTGGAGTGGAATTTAATGCAAAAGTAAAATTGTTCAAGGCCATTTAATATGTCCTTGCAATGTGACACTTAAAACCAAAAAGAAATCAGTTCACAGCTTTATGAGAAATATGCCAGAGAGGACAACAGAGTGTTCTGAAGAGATAGTTGTCTAGCGTTCTCCCCCTGGAACCCCAGGGACAATATGAGATCATGCCAGGGACACCAGGAAGAGCCAGTGAAGAGTTCAGAAGATAAGGCAGCTCAGATTTTGGAAGGTCCAGTGAAATGCCCTCCAACACCCCAGGAGCAAACAAAAATGCCAATTAATGATGATGGTGATATTATAGTCACCAAGTCTACAAGCAAGTAATGATTTCATTCCCCTGGTCCTTCTACTACATTCCTGCTGAACTGAAACAATATTTACAGAACAATATGGGGTGGGTATGCTGGTAAATATTTAATAACCAGCCTCTCCCAGTGAAAAAAAATGTATGCACACACTCTTAAATTTAATCCTCATTAACATTTTTTCCATAACTTTCCTAAGTCTAAACCATGCAAAAAAAAAATATAACTCAATGATCAGCTTTGATGGATGCAGCTCCTCTCAGCAGTTCAGAGAGCTAGGATTAGCCTGGGAAATCTGTCATGGACAACAGCATCCACATCCAGACAAAGAAAAAAAAACAAATCAACTACAGAATCTGAATGAATGCTTTTTTTTAATTTTTTAAATTTAAATTTAGTTTTTTGAAAATTTCTCTTATATTTTTCCTTCCTATTCCAATCTTTCTTTTCCCTTCATCTTAATTCCTCATATGGAAAATGACTAACATGTAAACATGTTTCACACAAATGTTCACATACAATGTTCACTAGACTGTTCACCACTGAGAGGAGGGGGAGTGGGAAGGGAGGGTGGAAGAAAATTGGATAATGTAAATAAGCATGTGGATAGATGTTGAAAAAACTTTCCTAACATGTAATTCAAAAAATAAAATAAAATATCAATTAAAAAATCTAACTCAAAACCTGATTTGTAGCATGTCCTTATATTTGAGGTATAAAATTTCACTGGCCCTGGAGTCAGGAGGACCTGAGTTCAAATCCAGTCTCAGACACTTAACAAATTACCTAGGTGTGCGACCTTGGCCAAGTCACTTAACCCCATTACCTTGCAACAACAAAACAAAAGCATAATAATTGTGAGAGTTAAATGCATCATATACCTCTATTTAGGGAGACTGGTGAAGGCTACTAGAGCCAGGCCTGGGTACTGTAGTGATTGAGACAACCCCCAACAGGAGACAGAGACTGAGACCAAGATGCATAGAGAAAGAGTGCACCCTGAGATGGAGAGGCATGAAAAAACAAAGATATACACTCTCAGAAATACACATAGAAGACCTATAGAGATTCCAGGAGAATCAGAATGAAGAAAATGCCACTGTATTGAGCAAATAGCTCATAAACGGCAACCTTGGAGAGTACAGTTTCAGTGCACTGATGGGTCTCTGAATGTGCATCCACATTCCGTGCATCAGTATTGAGGCTACGTGTCTGAGTCGTCCTTTTATTGTGTCTTCTCAACAATATCAAAGACAACTCTAAAAGCCTTATGATGGAAAATCACCAAAAAAAAAAAAAAAGAAGTAAGGAGGTTGAATGCAGATCAAAGCATACTATTTTCACTTTGCGGGGTTACTGTGATCTTTTCCTTTTATTCTCTTTTGCTTTTAAGCATGACCAATATGGAAATGTGCTTTACATGATTGCATGTGTATTAACTATATCAGACTGATTACCATCTTTGGGAGGGAGGGAAAGGAGAGAGGGAAGAAGAAAAATTTATAACTTAAAATCTTTGAAAATGAATGTTGAAAATTATCTTTCACTATCATTAGAAAAAATAAAATATAATTAAATGCAAAAATAAAAGTAGGTTTTTAATAAATGTCTCCTTAGCACACATAAATGTTTAATGAATGTCTTTCATTTATTTGTTTCATAATACATCTCCCAAGACAGATGACTTCTCCCATATTACTTTTTATGGCAACAAAACACTGGAGGAAAGAATGTAGATGCCACTGACCAAAAATGACTAAACAAATTATGATTCATGGATGCAATGGAAGATAAGAAACAACTGAATATGAAGAATTCAAAAGCAGCAAGAGAACTACTATAGAGAAAGCCCCCCTTGTGTTACAAAAAGAATGAGTATTGTAAGTGTCCTTGAACTGATGACCAAATTAAAATTTGTGGATGTCCCTAACACTGAAGAAGCTAAGGAGGTACCAGAGTAGATAGAACCCCAGGTCTGGAATCAGGAAAATTCATCCTCCTGAGTTCAAATCTTGTCTGAGACACTCACTGGCTATGTGATCCTAGGCACTTAACCCTGTTTGCCTCAGTTTCTTCATCTGCAAAAGTAAACTGAAAAAGGAAATGCCATTGTGCTTCAGTTGTGTTTGCTGACCTCAGAGATTGCTTCCACAAAGGACAGATCAAAGTATTTCTTTGGGTGGTTTGTATAATCCATTTATATCCTATCCTGATGCAGCCAGTGAACCTGACTGGCCCAAACTATGGGCTCCCACCTTTGTCAGTGAGCAGGAAACAATTTTCAATCACCCAATGACTAAAAACAGTGGAGTTTGATCCTCTGGCTTTCTGATGACACAACAGAAGCTCTTCATAAAGAAAAACATCGATGCTTATTTCCACTTCAGGATCATACAAATGGTTAAAATATCTTTTTAGAGAAAAATGAGCTGGAGAAGGAAATGGCAAACCTCTCCAGTCTCCTTGCCAAAAAAAAAAACAAATGGGGACATGGAGCGTTGAACACAACTGAAACAACAAACAACAATAAATAATAATACTGAAGCAACAAGACATCCAAAGGGGAAATCAGCAAATTCGTGGGCCAAGCAGGCCAGACTATTGCAATCAACCCTGCTTCTCTGAGCTTCGTAGAAAAAAGCCACTGTAGAAACATATTTAAAATTTTTTTTCATACAGAAATGCATTTCACTTGAAGGAAAGGGGTGAAGAAGGAAGGGGGAAGTAGAGAGAAGGAAGAAGGAGATTAATCCTAAGCAAAACTCTAAGAAACAAAACTATTTACATCTCTTTCTGAGATGCACAGAATGAGAATCTGAGGTGGGGCAGGAGATGGGCTAGAGAATGGAGAAACAAGTTATAGTATATAAATGTGATCCAATATCATTTTGCCAAACTCTTATCAAGATGATAATCAATAAGGTTTTCACTAGTGATGAAACATGATTCCCCCTCCTGATTGAGAAGTGAAGACTCAGAACAGAGAATGAGATGTATTTTTTTGGGACATGAACAATGTGGGTATTTATTTTGATTGACTTTACTTGTGTAATAACTTTTGTTTTCCTTCTGTTCACAACTAAAGAGAGATGGTTAGACAGAAGGATGAGAAGGCAGATCTTGGCAGTTTAAAATGACAAACTATTTTTAAACTCATTTCAGTTTCTCAAAAAATATTAAGAAATATTTCTCTGGGCGGCTAGGTGGCGTAGTGGATAAAGCACCGGCCCTGGAGTCAGGAGTATCTGGGTTCAAATCCAGTCTCAGACACTTAATAATTACCTAGCTGTGTGGCCTTGGGCAAGCCACTTAACCCCGTTTGCCTTGAAAAACCTAAAAATATATATATATATATATATATATATATATTTCTCTAGGGGCAGTTAGGTGGCGCAGTGGCTAGAGCATTGGCCTTGGAGTCAGGAGGACCTGAGTTCAAAATTGACCTCAGACACTTAATAATTACCTAGCTGTGTGATCTTGGGAAAATCAATTAACCCTATTGCCTTGCAAAAACTAAAAAGAAAAAGAAAGAAATATTTCTCTATTTGAAAAATCCTCTCTAAGCTTTATCCTTTAGAGACATGGTAGGGGAAAAAAACTGTCTTTCATAAGCAAATGGAACAAGGTTGTTAATCAAATCTAAGTGTTGTCTAGACAATATCACTTAGGATTCATTGAAAGACAGGACTGTCTTCTGTGTTCAAGATTAAGATTCTCATCATGTTCCTTGAGTTAGTGGAGAAGAGAATTGAGCAATGACTGTTCTGAAATATTAACACAATACTCTATTTTAATATAAGATAACCTTTTTCTCATTCAAGATTCCTATAAATATCACCTCAAAGGAGCTTGAATCCAGGACCTCCTGACTCCAGGGCCAGCATCACCTAGCTGCCCCACCTCAAATGATCTTGGAGGAGAGCATGGCCAAGGGCAACCCTCTTGGTTTTTAGTTTAGCACATCTTCAAATATAACAAATGTTTGAAATATGTTTTTTTTTCACTTAGAGAAGTTGAAAACCTTTACCAGATCTTTCTAAAATTAAATATTGCCAAACCCTAACTGAAAAATCAACTTCATCCTTTTGCTTTGAATCAGAATTTCTTCATCTTTTTGTTTCACAGATCCTAGATGAGTTGAAAATTGCATTAGGATGTTCTCTGTTTAGAAGGGGAACTGAATGGTTAATAAATCTCTCTCTCTAAGTAAATTGCTTGTAAAATAATAAATATGTTACTCAGGACCTGAGGCTGAACTGGAAGGAGGGAACTTTTCCACAAGAAGACATAAACTTTGCTATCAAAAAGATCATTTTTACTCCTAGGGGAAGCCTAACCCAAAAGAGAGACAAACAGACTTTTGCTTGGCCCCTTTCCCAGAATTATGGAGAAAAATCTCTTAAACAAAGCATAGGCACGTCTTCTCTCTGGTATCTCCACGAATAGTATTAGCAGTCCCTTACAGAAGGATAAGCAGTGTGCAAAATAAATATCAAGTATAGGAGAGCTATTTATTTCTTCTGTCCCTAAAGAAATACTTATTTAATGGAGGAAAGGGGAGGCTCAGCAAATATGATCCCCTCATGGACTTTCAAACATAGGCAGATAATTCATAACCGATTTTAGTCTGTTGGCCACAAAGGAAAGAGGAGCTTTTATGATTGGCTGGAGAGCTGGAACTTTCAAAAGAAAGTAATCAGTTTGAGAAAGATTTTACTCATCTTTATCTCTGCTTGGCTATGTTCCAACGTATTGGAAAAGGAGGGGAGCCTCAGACTTTCAGATCTGGAGCTGCCATAATGTGGCCCATGAGGGTATGACTGATGTTTTACATCTGTCTATGGTGTCTATACTTTCCTATAACCCTGATTGCCTGGCATCCAGGGCCATCTCTAGTTGTCCTGTTTTATATTGGGCCACTGGACCCAGATGGCTCTGGAGGAGAAAGTGAGGTTGGGGCCTTAGCACAGGCCCCTCTTACTCAAATCCAATTCACTTGCTTGTCATGGCATCACCTCCTTGATGTCATGATCTTCTTCAAAAATGAAGGACAAACCTTATTATTATTATTATTTTAGGAGAAGGAGGTCGGGAGATAGCTACAATCTTGTGAACTTTAAAGCTCAAAATTGTGAACCACTGCAGGTCCAACAGCCAGAATCCTTGCCCAATTTTTCAGATAATCAACCAGCCACCCCAGAAGCAAAGTCCCAGCAAAATTGGGGAAATGAACTTAATTGTATTACTGCTTTGCTTTAAGGTTGAGCCCACTCTCCCTAGGGACTAGGATGACATAGGATAGTGTGCCCTCAGGAATGGAGGAAGAAAATGTTTTTACACCTATTTTTGCTATGACTTTATAGCATTTGCAACTAGGTTCCAACTAATGTGAGTTTGAATAATGGAAAATGTGAATTAGTGCAAATTATAAAATGCCAGAACACATTTAATTTGAGTCAAAATTGAACTGATGAAATGAATGGGAGCTAAATGAGGGTTGGAACATGCTGCTATATTAGTCTGTCCTTACCTATGGTCATGTGCAGATGTGTGCCATATTATCAACAGTGATTTGTCTGAGTTTTATTTTAAAAGGATCTTTAATAATATGAACAAAGGAAACATATTTTAGATGGAAACCCCACCAGGGCAAAAAAAAAAAAAAAGCTTGCCATTATATCAGAACAAAACTTTAAAGTGATTGAATGATATGAAAGAGAAGATAAAGAAAAGGAATATTTATTTATAATGCATCTATTATGTGTCAAGACACACTTTTACAAATATCATTTTATTTGAGCCTCACCACAACCCTAGGAGGAAGGTGCTATTATTCCTTACATTTTACAGTTTACAGTAACATTTGTGCTAACATGTTACAGCTGTAACAATTACAGAGGAAACGAAGGTAGATGGAGATTTAGTGACTTACTCAAGGGTCACAGAGTCAGAGAGTATATGAGGCTGGATTTGAACTCAGATCTTCCTAGCCCCACCTGACTGAGCCACCTGGTATAAATAATTTCATAGCAATTCTACAATAAGGCAAGATGTCAGAATGCCTAAATCTATATAGTACCAAATATTATAAAATGCTCAGGTAAAATAGAAACAGAATGCATAGTTACATTCATTTTCTGTGGTTTGTGGTTTGATGGCAAGAAAGACAAATATTACAGTAATAGAAAGGGGGTCTCTTTTAGCTGTATAGGTTGAAGCATGGGATCAAAAACACAGACCTTCTACAATGAATTTCAAAGAAAAAAATAATTAAGGATGGCCTAATATTTTTATCAGGAATAATGCAGAAGGGGAGTCTACTTAAATCCAATGTGAGCTAATTTGTCTCAAAATCCTTGGCTCTGAGATCCTACAACCATGGATCACTTCCAGTTCTTTGGTGGTCAAATAAGAAAACATGCAAGGATGAAAAGGGAACAGATATTTATTATGGATGACAGGAATACTAAGAACCTTACAAATATTATCATTTAATCCTCACACTAACCCTGACAAGTAGATGATTCTCATTTTACAGTTGTGAAACTAAGGCAAAGATTAAATGACTTATCCAAGGTCATATAGCCAATACATATCTAACATTGGATTTGAATTCAGTTCTTCCTGACTCCAGGTCCAGCATATTATCTCCTTTGGTACCCAATTGTAGTAGGGACTAAAGCAGGTTTTGACTAGTTCTCACATTTAGACCAGCTATTTAGAAATATTACAAGGACACCAGTATTATCTTTAAATCATTACTGACCTTCCATAAAGCTGGAAGTCATTCCCCTCCATGTGGTTCATTGGATGAGAACATGAGGAAGGAATTTACTGAGACATAGATAAAACTATCAGTACTTACCAGATTCCTGTAAGATTTTACAAAAAGAGATGATGCTTTAGTCTATGCAAATAAAACATTTGAAGCAACAATGAGGATATATAAAGTGTGTTCTCTAACTTTGCTTTCTATAATTATTGCTGATGTTCAGTCATTTTAGTCTTGTCCAACTCTTCATGAACCCATTTGGGGCTCTCTTGGCAGAAATACTAAAGTCCTTTGCCATTTCCTTCTCTAGCTCATTTTATAGAAAAGAAATTAGGGGGCAGCTAGGTAGAGCAGTGGATAGAGTACCAGCCCTGGAGTCAGGAGGACTGAGTTCAAATCCAACCTCAGATGCTTTAATAATTACCTAGTTGTGTGACCTTGGGCAAGTCACTTAACCCTATTGCCTTGCAAAAAAAAAAAAAGGAACTAAGGTAAATGATGTTAACTGACTTGCCAGGGTCACACAACTAGTAAGTGTCTGAGATCAGATTTGAACTTATTTTCTCTACCACTTTCTTAAATCTTGAAAAATCAACAAAGCAATCAACCAAGCCCTGATCTGTTGAGTTGGACAATTTCTGGAGTATAAATGATAAATTTTGAGACTGTAATGCCAAATTTTCAGCATAAACATTTATATCTCAAAAATCAGCAAATGTTACAAATCAAAATGATATGTTGTTTTGTTTTTATCTAAACTTAAGAAAGTGATAGAAAAAAATGTGATTAATGCAGATTAAATGCACATTTTTTGGAGCTAGTTTCCAAACATTCATCAGCACACCCCTGAAAGATTGTTCTCTTCCACATGGCTCCCAGAGCTCTCCTTTGTCCTAATTCAGCAAAGGGACACAAGGAAATGTACAGATCAGGATTAACGGTGGTGTTTATGAGAAACAAGATCAGAGCAGTCCAATGCAGTTTTTAAAAGATTAAAACAACAAACTTAGAAACAGGTTCCAGTCACAGGTGGAGGGAAGGGCTACCAGTTCTATGTCTGGTTTTCATTTGTTTGTCTTTTGCTCCAGTCACCTGAGCAAGCACCCAAATAAAAGATCTCCCTGGATCCTTGACCTTTTAGCTCTGGCCTCTTTAACCTCCCCAAAGGAGCAGTTTGATGGTGGGAACTGCCAATATTGGTATTGTTTCTCCACATCTATGGAAAACCTTGCCACCTCCCTGAACTGTGTGTCCTCAAGAGAACCCTAAAACTCCCTTCTAGAGGAAAACTCTCCAGTCCTCAGCATCTGTAATAGCCTTTCCCTCTGCCCAAGATGGGAACTAGAAAAACTCCCATATTCTTTGGGGACAGGATCTCAATATTCACTGATGTTCCCATGAATCTATGATTTCATTCCTGTGGGTAAATCCAGTACTAGCACCTAACTAATGGCATAGTAGGTCCTTAATAAAACTCAGCTGACGAATTGTTCCAAATCACAAACCATTCATGCTTTTCCATCCTATATGACTCTTGTCTGTTGCATAAGGTTAGGGAGGAAAGACCCAAAATGCCAGGGGTGACGAGCCTTCCTCACATGCTATTTATATTACAAGAATATCAATGAAACATGTGGCTTTTCTTTCAATAGAGCACTAGGAAGGGGCAGAGTCAGAAATTCAAACTCGGGTCCTCAAAGCCATTATCTTACAACATACTTGGTTGCTGTTGTTCATTTCATTTTTACTAGAAGTCACCAAAGCACACTAAATGTTCAGTTTGGAGGATATTGCCAAATTCAGAGTAAAATGTCTCTGCTTCTTGATCTTCCAAGAAGTTTGGGGGAAGATGAAGAGTTCTATTAAGCATGTATGTGACTCCAGGAGCAAATGCAAAATGCTCTGCTCAACATTCAAAGTCCCTTAAAACCTCCCCCTCCCACCTTTCCTTTTCATCTTATTCCTGTATGTGTATGTATATATGTAGTTACATATTGTGTGGATGGATGGATGGATGGATGGATGGATGGATGGATGGATGACTGGATGGATGATTGGATGGATGGATGGATGAATGGATGATGCTTTAGAACTATTAGGTGGTGCAGTAATTAGAGCACTGGACCTGGCATCAGGAAAACTTGAGTTCAAATCCAGTCTCAGAACTATCTGCATGACCTGGGTAAGTCACTTAACCTCATTTCCCTCAGTGACCCCATCTGTAAAACAAATTGAAGAAGGAAATGGTCAACAACTTCAGTATCTTTTTCAAGAAAATCTCTGGGTGGCTAAGTGGCACAGTGGGGGCAGCTAGGTGGCGCAGTGGATAGAGCACCAGCCCTGGAGTCAGGAGGATCTGAGTTCAAATCTGACCTCAGACACTTAATAATGACCTAGCGATGTGGCCTTGGGCAAGCCACTTAACCCCATTGCCTTGCAAAAAAAAAAACCTAAAAAAATCTCAAATGAGTTCACAAAAAGTCAGATACAACGGAAGATACAACAGCTTGCTTTGTATATAATTGTTTGCTTGTTGTTTTCCCCATTAGATTTAAACTCCATCAGGACAGGAACTGTCTTTTACCTCCTTTTGTAATCCCACGGGGCCTGGCACATAGCTAGCACTTAAGTAATAGTTATTGAATTGAATTGAATGTGCTTACAAATGTTATCCAAGTCAATCTTCTACAACAGGTGCTGCTGAGGTAGCTGCTGGCGTCATTGAAGGTTGAGTTTGTTTAGGCTTAGTATGAATACTGCAAAGTGGAATGAAGAATGTCCTAGGAAATTATATTCTGTGCTGCATCTAAGTGTGAAACCAATTCCAAGGGGAGCCATTCTTCCATTTGGCTTCAATTTCTTTATATTTAGAACTTAAGACCTTTTTGAGTCAGGATTATTTCATTCTTTGTACTTATAGTAGCAGAGACTGGGTCTGAGTCTGCTATAGAGTACAAGTTAATAAATACTTGTTGGTTTTGGCTTATTTATAGTGAGAACATGAGTTCTGAAATAGTTTAGTTCCTTCTGAAGTCCTATGTTCTTGTAGCAGCCCCTGCAGTGTTCCTCTTAAACTCACTATCAGCTTAGTCCCCAGAAGGTGGCTAATTGCTTTTCCCTTCAGGGGCTTACTCCCTGAGTGATTTGGAAGGTTTCTAGTACAGTTCTGTTGTTCACAAGTCCCAACAAGGATGCCTCCTTTGATAATAATGATAAATAAGAATTATATCATCTTTAATTGGAATTATTTACTGAGATGGTCACTCAATAAGTATTTAAGTGCTTACTTTCTTGTAGTACAGTCATTTTAGTCATGTCTGACTCCTTGTGGTCTCATTTGGGGTTTCCTTGGCCAAGATGGTAGAATGGTACTGGTTTTGTATCCCAGAGATCAAAAAAAAAGGGAAAGGGGGCGACTAGGTGATGCAGTGGATAGAGCACCTGCCCTGGAGTCAGGAGTACCTGAGTTCAAATGGGGTCTCAGACATTCAATAATTACCTAGCTGTGTGGCCTTGAGCAAGTCAATAACCCCATTGCCTTGCAAAAACCTAAAAAAAAAAGGGAAAGGGATCCATGTGTATAAAAAATATTTATAGCAGCTCTGTATGTATGCCCATCATTTGGAGAATGACTAAGCAAGTTGTGGTGTATGAATGTCATGGATTCTAGTGTTCCATAAAAAATAATGAACAGACAGATTTCAGAAAAAGTTCGAAAGACTTACATGAACTAATGCTGAGTGAAGTAAGCAGAACCAAGAGAACATTATACACAGTCACAGCAGCAAAGTGTAAAGGTCAACTATGATAGATTTAGCTCTTTTCAGAAATGCAGTGAAGAAAGACAATTCTAAAAGATTTGTGATGGAAAATGCCATCCACATCCAGAGAAAGAACTGATTGAACCTGAATATAGATTGAGGAATACTATTTTCATTTTCTTCAGTTTTTTTTCCATAGTTTTTTCCCTTTTATTCTATTTTTTCTTCACAACATGACATGTAGGAATATGTTTTGCATGACTGTACATATACAACCTATATCAAAATGCTTGCTCTCTTGGGAAAGGGGGAGAGGAAGGAGGGAGAAAACTTTGGAAATAAAAATCTAATACAAAAATGAATGTTGAAAACCAACTTTATAAAATAATTGGAAAAAATAAAATATTGTTTGCCAAAAAAAGGATACTAAAGTGATTTGCCATTTTCTTCTCCAGCCTATTTTAGAGATGAGGAAACTGAGGCAAACAGGGTCAAGTGAGGTCTTCTTGACTCCATTCTTGGCCTAGTCACCTAGCTGTCTGTGATGAAGTTACCAAGAAAGACAAAAGAAAGGCAAGCTAGTATGAAGATACCCCTTAAGAATTCTAGGAAATACTCTCCCATAAGAATCCAGGAGAAAATGAGTTCAAACTTAGAGAATACATGTGACAAATGGAATAACTCAGTTTCTTGTGAGATAGAAGTCTTTTTCTTCTCAAGTAGTGTTCATGAAGTTACTCTGAGAGGGAATATGTACTAATCCCACTCCTATAAGTGGATAAGGGAAGCGAATGAATGGACAAAATTGTAATTCCCATTAGAGATTTAGAGGGAGTTTCTAGAAGGTTTGTAGGTTTATTTTTCAAAGCAATAGGGTTAAGTGATTTGCCAAAGGTCACACAGCTAAGTAAGTGTTAAGTATCTGAGGTGGCATTTGAACTCAGGTCTTCTGATTCCAGGGCCAGTGCTCTGTCCAGTGCACCACCTAGTTACTCCTCTAGAAGGTTTTTATTTTTTTTATTGAAACAAACTAGCTTAAAGATAAATCATACCAAAGAAAATGTTGTTGGTAGCACTGCTGTTCAACATTAAGTTTATAAATCGTTTTTTAAAATAAAATGGCTTGATTCTTGACACTCTGCCACCTTTTCTGGAACTCCCTCAACACTAATTACATGACAACAGCAGAAGAAGGGAGCCACACCCTGATGGTCACTTTTAATATTTTATCCACTTTATCAAGGACCAAAGTATTTACACACATACACACACACACATACACACACACACACACGCACACACGCACACACACACACAGAAACAACTGACTTTCTAATAGTAGAAAAAGAACTATGAAGACAAAGGACAAGGGTTCAAACCTCACCTCTGACCCTTATTGCCTTACTTCCTTGGACAAGCCACATGGTCTCCCTTGGCCTCAGTTTCCTCCTCTGTAAAAAGTAAGGTATCCCCCCCTTCTGGAGCTATATGCTCTTCTGGGACCTTACAGCAAGTCTTTCCTGTTTGGAAGAATCTACCAGGGATATGAGTACACTGGGATAATCCTGAAGAATCCTAGGTCACCTCCGCCCAAAGCTTAAGTATTGGACTAGTATTATTATCACTAATCCTTGGCTCCAGGTACAGTGGCATCTAGATGCTTACTCACTAAACTGGCTGGACTCCCAGTGCTCAGATGAACCACTCCCTAACTGCTTTTCACCTTAAATTTTCTTTTTGAGTAAGGAGCAAAAACATTTCAAAATATGAAGGATAGAAAAAGAATTATATAAGAAGCCATGAACTTATGTTATATAGTTTGTTTTGTAAATGTATATTGTATTTAACATGGTAGTAACAAAATTGTTTGTATCAGACCAGCTAAGTGGTGCAGTGGATAGAGCACGGGACCTGGAGTCAAGATCCTGAGTTCAAATTTGACCTCAGACATTTAATAATTATCTAGGTGTGACCTTGGACAAGTCACTAAGCCCCATTGCCTTGCAAAAAAAAATAATTAATTACATTTTTGAAA
Source organism: Macrotis lagotis (assembly GCF_037893015.1). Lineage (NCBI taxonomy): Eukaryota > Metazoa > Chordata > Mammalia > Peramelemorphia > Peramelidae > Macrotis > Macrotis lagotis. The sequence continues at coordinate 903,177,666 of NC_133658.1, forward strand.
ATTGTATCCTCTTGTAAACTTTTCATTTTCTTCTGTTTTTAATAACTTATTGATGTTTCTTTCTTCCATCTTCCTTCCTTTCTTTCTTTCCACTACCCACTAACTCATACCCTTCATCCCACAGATACCCTCCTTTGTAATAAATATAAGACACCTCTCCATTTTTCCCTGATTGAAGAGTCAACGAGATTCTGAGACCTGAGGAGGCTAGAAAGAATGCACTTTCCTGGTTTCAAGTTCTTCTGCAACGATGAGGACAGACTACTGAAGAGTTCCATGTTCTTGAGCAAAGTGGCCCACTAACCAAAGAGGGAGCAGGGGGGTATAATACCCTACTTCCCCCTGAGCATCCATAGGTGCTCATGAACCAGAGGAGTGAAGGGAAAGATGTGAGCTAGCAGGCGGACCAGAACTGGTCAGACAATGTCAAGAACTGGGAAGTGTGGAGGGGAAGAGCATTAGGTTGCTCCAAAGACCTCTTTGACCCTTTTGACCCTTCTGCCAGGACCATAGCCCATGGAGCCTGACATGGAGCTCTTTGTCCATCTGCTCCAATACTGCATTTCCTCTCTGGAGTGTGGCAATGAGTGTGGGAAGAAGATAAAATAGACCCTTGTATCCTTCTGACTATGTGGTCAGTTCAATCTCCAGCTGGAAGTCTGTCCTCTAACTGTTTATCCCTGGATCTATTTCTAGGTCCTTCTATGTGTTGTCTTTCCTCACTAGAATAAAAACTCGTTGAGGGAAGGGATTTTCTTTCTGTTTGTATTTGCACCCCCAGTTCTTAGCATGAGGCATAATACAAAATAACATTCAGGAGTATGTCTTGGAAGGGGATGATGTGTCCCCAAACAGAGCTTCAGTTAGCTTAGGGGGACATGGTGGATATAGGTACCAGATGTCTTCTCATCTATGGACAAAGCTGGAAGCTACAGCTATCTTGGCATCCATTGACAAAAGATGCACTCAACCCTTTTCCACATGCTCTTTTGTTTCTAATTTTTTTCTAACCAGATTGAAAAGAAAATGTCTAAGAGGATGAGTATATTAAAAATGTCACATATAAAATGATACATATAACATATTGTTACATATAATTATAACATACTAATATATAAATATGTGTGTGCTTATTTTAGTTATAAATATATGCACACATGTATGTTTGTTCTGAATCTGATGAAGATGTTTGTCCTTCATTCTCAAAGACCATGACATCAAGGAGGTAATACCATGACAAGTCAGTGAAATGAATTTGAGTGAGGGGTTCTATGCAAAGCCACCAGTCTCACTTTCTCCTCTGGAGCCATCTGGGTCCAGTGTTTAGCTATGAATCAGGACGACTAAAGATGGTCCTGGATATGAGGCAATAAGGGTTGAGCGATTTACCCAAGACCACACATGACTAGCAAGTATCAAGTGGCTAGATTTGAACTCAGGTCCACCTGATTCCAGGGCTAATGCTCTAGCTTCCGTACCACCTGGTTGTCCTCTGGATGACTATCCATGGCTTATAAGTATTCTTACCCCTGACCCCCTCCCAGCTTCCACTGCAGAATCTTCTGTCCTTTTGAGGAATGAGTTTTGACTGTTAGGAAGTTTTTACATAACAGGGGGTTGCATTCCTTCCCAATGGTGACCCACTTTTCCCTATTAATCCCAGCCCTGTCTCTTTCTACCCTTGGAATCCACAGTAAGTCATTTTATATCAGGGTCTCGATGACTTCTAAGATCCCTCTCAGCTTTAAATCAATGAAGCTATTAACCCTGATTCAAAGCCCTTGCCATTTTATATAACTTCCCCATTGCTTTCAACTTTATCCTTTTAGATCCAGAATTTTCCCCCCAACAAATCATTCCAACCTCTTACTACATAGAAAACAAAAGAACATAATTAGGAAAGAAAAAGAAAGCATGGTTAATTGGTTCAGCCAACCAGCAAAAACAGTAATATCGTGAAAATATATCAGAAGCAAGTAGCCCAAATCCCATGACCCCCCAAAAAGTCACCTTTTCTATCAACCCTTTGGTGATAAAAGGTTGAAAGTCCAGTCCATCCAGTCCATTCTAGCACTGATCCCTATTCCAGTCCCAAGGCTGATCTAGAAAAGTTGGAAATTTGAGGGTAGCAATTCATCCATTAATAATGTTTGTCCTTCATTTTTGAAGAAGACCATGACATCAGAGAGGTGATGCCATGACAAGCACAGGAACTGGATTTGAGTGAGGGGGGCTCTGCTAAATCAGCAGCCTCACTTTCTCCTCCAGAGTCAACTGGATCCAGTGGCCAGATATGGATCAGGACAATTGGAGGTGACCCTGGATGTGAGGCAATCAGGTTAAGTGACTTGCCCAAGGTTACACAGCTAGTAAGGGTCCAAGTATCTGAAGTCAGATCTGAACTCCAGTCCTCCTGACTCCAAGACCAGTGCTCTATCCACTGTGCCATGCTTTAATTCAGGAACTCTTATTATAGTTATGGTCCCCTCTGGGTCTGGAAGAAGAAACTCAAAATAGAATTGTTAAACAGGATGCAGAAATAGACACATTCAAAAGATCAAAGTATGGTACAGGTTAGGAATCTACTCTCCCAAACCCTCTACTTTATAGGTCTCCAGAGAGCAGTCCCCCCCCCACCATAGGTCTCTAAGGGATCCTGAGGAGCTGGGGTAGAGTGTCTCTCTAATTAATACTTTTCAGTCCCCAATGATTATCCAGTAGACAGCCAGACTTCATCTGTTTTTTTGTAGGGGTAGCTGTTGTCTTTCCAATTAGAATCTAAGTGTGTTGAGGATAAGAACTGGTGGTGCACCTGAGCTCATCCAATTGTTAAATTTTCAATGTGAGTCTTTATACTTCCGATATCCACAAATGCTACAAATTAAAGTTTGGTTTATTACCTGATTGATGTTGATAATATAAACTTAAAAAGTGTAATCTGCATAATTTTTTCCAACAAGGCCCATTGTTAAACATTTTCTCTACCAGTGTGCTTCCTGGGAGGAGTTATTTTTGTTTCCATCTATCTCTCCAGTTCTTGGAGCATGGTAAGTACTTAATAAATCTTGATTGATTGATTGATTTCATCTAAAGGAATAACGGTCAGGCTGAGGTTTTGGGTGGAAAAGTCACAGGTATGATGAATAGAATCATAGGAAATGACTTGATCCATCCTTTCCAGGAATAGTAGCTTTGCTTAATGTTCCCAAAGTTGGAAGTGGAAAGGTAACAATTAGAAGAGGGGAAAGAGAGAGCCGCATTCTTAAATGATCTGCCCAAGGTCACACAGGTAGAAAATATCGGAGGTGGAATTTGAACCCAGATACTCTGAATCTCGGGCACCACTCTTTCCATTGTACCATACTGCCAGCTGAAATCCCACACTGGATTGACTTTGATCCTATTTTATGTTCTAAGGATACTTCAAACTCTGACATTCAGAATTCTGTGTTCTAAGAAGTCCATAGGATTTGTCTCAGAATCCTCTGCAGGAAAAGTAAGGGGCCTTAGGTCCCATGCAATCACTCAGATGAACACATTCATTAAGGCATGAGCTTTCTTTAACTCCATAGAGATACAAAAGACTCATTCATAGTCCATAAACAGTCAAGATATCTCTTCTATCCTCTCCCAAAAACGGCATCTAATCCCCAGCATTTCTTCCAGAAAATCAAATAAAAAAGAGCCCTCTACCTCCCTTATGAACTTCCTAGTCAAGAAGACTATCCTGAAACTGAAGCAGAAAATATTAAGAATTTGTAATGAATCAAGTAACCCATCCCTCTGATGAACCTCACTTTCCCGCAGAGACCCACAGAGTCAAACCCTATATGTTTATAGTGCCACCTTGGAGCTGAGCTCCAAATCTCAAGTTCCCTTGGCGGGGGGGGGGGGGGGGGGGGGGAACCTCAAAGCAGCTAGAGGGTCTAGAAATAATCCCCTCGAGATTTGCATGAATTGATGCTGAGTGAGATGAGAAGAACCAGAAGAACACTGTGCACCCTAACAGCAACATGGGGGGCAATGACCAACCTTGATGGACTCACTCATTCCAACAGTGTAACAATCAGGAACAATTTGGGGCTGTCTGCAATGGAGAGTGCCATCTGTATCCAGAGAAACAACTGTGGAGTTTGAAGGACTATTACCTTAAATTTAGGGAAAAAAAACTATCTTATTGTCTGATCTTGCTATCTCTTAAACTTTATGTTTCTTCCTTAAGGATATGATTTTTCTCTCATCACACTCACTTTGGATCAATGTACAACATGGAAACAATGTAAAGCCTGGAAAATTGCCTTCTGTTGGGAGTGGGAGGAAGGAGTAGGAAAAAATTGTAAAACTCAAAATAAATAAAATCTTAAAAGAAAAAGAAATCATCCCCTCGAGTAGGACTTATTTTACCCATAATTCTCTGTAAGATTGTCTCCAATCTAGGAAACTATTATTTCAACACTTTTTTGGCATCATCCTTACAGTTCTCAACTTGGCCCAAGAACTCCTAAATGATCCATCACTATCTATATTCACTGACATCTCTGTTGACATATTATTTCTGGATGAACCCGGTGTATGTGCCAGTTTTCCCTTCAACCAAGTTCAAGTCTCTAGGTGTGGCCCCTCTCCTCATTCTGACTCTCTGCCTTTCCTAGTGTCCCTACTCTCCCTTGTAAGGGAATTCAAGTTCAAGTCTCTAGATCAGGAGTACAAACGAATCTTTAATCTATCAATCAGCCCTGGTTAATGAAAAGAAAAATGGAGAACCCAGGCCAGTGAACAGGATGTGTTCACGGATTGTGAAACAGCTAGCCTAGCCAAGGGAATTTAACAGCTCATTAGTCCCAATTTGCTTGAGAGAGAATGAGAGTTCCTGGGACATTTCAGTCTTCTGGATGCAAAAGAAATATCCACATGGCTCTGAAACTAGAAGAACCTGATTTTTATAACAGCGAAATATATAAAAATATGAATAGTATCGTAGGATGCCAGATTTAAAACTGGAAGGATACTCTGAAGCTATCTAGTTCAATGACCTCATTTTACAAATAAAGAAGCTTAGTTCAAAGAATTTTCATGTAACTAATAAGTGTCAAATATTATAAGCAAATTAGGAGAACAAGGAGTGGTTTACCTGTCAGATCTATGGAAAAGGGAGCAGTTTATGACCAAGGAAGAGAGATAGAGAACCTTATAAAAAGCAAATTGGATAATTTTGAATATTATTAAATTCAAAGGCTTTCGCACAAACAAAACCACTCTAACCAAGATCAAAAGAAATGTAGCCAATTGAGAAACCATTTTTACAACTAGTGTTTCTGACAGAGGACTCATTTCTAAAATAGATTCAGAACAGAGTCAGATTTATATTTAAAAAGTCATTCCCTAATTGACAAATGGTCAAAGGATATGCTAATAAGTGTCAGAGATGGGATTTGAATCCAGTCCTTCCTGACTCTATCTGAATCCATCTACTAGTAATAGATGGACTTCTCTACCTCCTCCCTCCTCCCACCTTGAACATTTCAAGCCCTGATGGCAGTGGTTTCCATCCCTTCCTTCCCTCATGGCAAAAGTCCAGACTAACCCTTATGGAAGAAGAGCATTGAACTCAACCAGCCCAGTAACAGAGAGTATAAACACTTATTTATGAAAGGAAAAACCAGCTGGGCAGAGTCAGTCATCTATTCCAAAAGAAGATAGGCTCCATGTAGCCAACCCTGTTCTTCCATTCAGGAAGGACTTTGATGATGAAGAGTAGAAAAAAATGTTATGGTGGTGACTGGAAGAAAGACAAAATGGTGGGAAGACCTCACCTCTATGTGCCAAACATTGTGCTAAGTGTTTTCCAAAGATTATTTCTCCCAAGGAAGGGGAAAACCAGGACCACAGTAAGAGAGGGCAGCCCAATGAGCCAGATCCAACCTCCCTAAACTAACTTCAGTCCCATAATCGCCTGAAACTGGGGAAGGGAATAACACCAAGGATGTTGCCAAGAAGGTTCAAGCATGATATCCTTTGAAGGAAGAGAAAGCTCACTACAATCTAAGAATCCTGTGTCCATCCATGCTTCTGTATGACTCAGGGATGGATGGTCAATCAGCCTAGAGGTTCTACTACTCAGTCTTAGGGGTTTAACTGCTTGATTAGCTTAGAGACCATCTCCAGAGAGAGGGATGCTCTGAGAGCTGAACCTCAAAGATATTTTATAGTGAGGGGAGGAATTCTGTTCCTTTGGGTGGATTTTAGTAGTTCCCTACACTTGAAATAATGGACAGGAAAACATTAATAATAGAGGGAAACAGGAAATTTTCTAGTCCAGAATATTCCAAGTAAATAAATTTTCAGATTTGGATAGTGGAGCTCAGAGAGGAGGAGCTGGATAGAAAGTCGGGGTCAGAGGAGGTGATTATCAGATGGGAGGATATGGTATGATTAGAGAACAGGTGGTCTGTTGGCTAAAAAAGCCTAGGCCAGGAAAACCAGCGATTGTCTCAGATGACAAGACCTAAAATAATTCAAATTAATCATAAGGGAATATGCACTCAGCAACAAGATCAACAAATAAAGCTTAGGAATCAGTCTAACCTCCTGACAGAAAAACCAGCTGTTAGCCTCATAAAGAAACAAACTAAAATGATGCAACACAATGAATAAATATTATGCAGACATAGAATGTGACCCCAAACCTCCAAAAGAAAATGCCATGAGACCACCAAAAGTAAATCAACAACAAGCAATTTCAAAACAGTTCAAAATGGAATTTTTTATTGAAAGATGAAAGATTGGACATTTGGAATGAAATTAAGTGGAAGATAATATGATTAGTAATAGAGTAGGAAATTTAAACAAATCTTAGAGTATCTTTGTGATTTCAAAATCAGATTATAAAGGTGGATGAAAATTTGGTGTAATTGAGGCAATGGATAGCAATTTTAGAAAAGCACATGAGTTTTACATAAGTCAAAGTGACTAATGACTTTCAGGATTGGATGAGCAGATAAAATTTGAGCATTGTGCTCCAGAAGAGGAACTTTCTACAGAAGGGAGTCATTCAAGTTACCTCAATGTAAATAAAACTTCTTTGCAGTTGAAACTCCAGTATCTAGCACTGCACTTAGAGCTGGATTCTTATTTATTGATTAATCATTGGTCTTCCAGAAATCATGATAAATGGAAAAGCCTGTATTCAATTGGGAGGGAAATTGTACCAAAACGTGTCCAGAAATATTGAAAACAGAGGACCAAATACTGACTTGTAGGATTCATAGATGGCAATTAGAAAGAAACTCTAACGTTCAATGACGGAGGAATAGAATTGTTAAATATCAGAATTTCATTGTCAAACAGCAACTAACATGGACAGATGGGATAAAGATCTTTTTCTATCAAGAAAAATCCTTTCAACAACTCAGGGCTGTTTCTTTGCTATTAAAAAAAAATCAGATTTTGGAATGCGATATTTCAGAAAACAGAGATCAGGATGTGTATCTCCAGATTAATGCATTCTTCAAAACTGAAACTAAACCTTAATGGGAAAAGATGAACTTTCAACAAAAGAGCACTTTTTGAGTTATTCCATCAGAAGAAATCATAGCTAAGCAGGCTATTTGATATATGAACACACACAATGGAAGAAATACAAGAAAGATAAGTAAGTACAGTGAACAACAACAAAAAAAAATATCAACAATGAAGTCAACTTTCTCATGATTCCAGGGCAAGACAAGAGTTTTTTAAATTTCCAGTGGGCTGAGGGCCAAAGAGAAACAAAGAGAAATCATATAAGGGACTAAAGATGGAAAGGGGCTAAAAAAGAGCTAGACAACAAGAAAAAAGAAAAAGGATTAGTATCCCATGGACTCAAACCTACATTTCCTCCCAGGTGAATCTGAAGAAAATGAGGGGAGAAAGCCAAAAAATAGCACAGAGAAAAGTTACCTAAACAAGGAAAGAGGAGACAAAATACATGGCAGGGGTGGAAGATGGAGATGCATCACCACACATCTTTCAGAGAAGGATAAGAGGTCTGCCTTTGAAGCTGTTTTAAGAGTGGAAGGTAAGAACAACGTTATCGTTATTCAGTCATTTTTCAGTTGGGCCTAACTCTTTGGTCCTTCATTTGAAGTTTACTTGGCAGAGTTAGTGGAGTGTTTTGCCATTTCCTTCCCCAGCTCATTTTGCAGATGAGGAAACTGAAGAAAAGGTTAAGTGATTTATCCAGGTACACACAGCTGGTAACTCTTTGAGGCCAGATTTTAACTCAGATCTTCCTAATATCAGATCTCTCTATTCACTGTGGCACTTAGGGGCTAATGATAATTAATAATGATGATGATAATATTAACAATCATAATAGTATCATTAAAAACAACAAATTACAAAAGATTTTATATACTTTATCTCATTTGATCCACACAATGGTCCTACTCACACCAGGCTGATCCTCAATATTTTCATTGTGTATCTTTTTAAATGGGTTTATGGTTTAATGGGGTTAAAGGACTTGCCCAAGGTCAGACATCTAGCAAGTATCAAATGTCTGAAGTCATATTTGAACTCAGGTCTAAGGAGACCTTCACCCCTTACTCTTATGGAAGCAAAAGCTAACAGCACGCTCTTTGAGGAGAGTGTCCTAAAGTTTCATCCCGAGATGGAAGTGGATAGGATCCCCTATGTGTGGTGAGGGTCTTTGGCGTATAACTACATTCCTGGACCCAAAAGTGTCCCCAGGAACAAGAGTCTTCTGAGACTTTGGATCTGTACTGGTTTAAAGCACCCTCTAGTTGAAGGCAAAACTTGGTGTTAAAACTATAAAAGGCTTCAGAAAGATTCTGGGGGCAGGGACTCTGCTGTCCAAGACTGTTATTTGTCCTCTTCTCTTCCAAAGTCATTCAAGTCCAGAGACAAGACAAAAAGTCAAGACAATGGGCAATGGCCCATGTCCCAGACACATGGAGTATAGAAGCCTGGGATCCCTTAGAGTCTACTCCAGAGCATGGCCTCAGGCACCACCTTGTGGATGAGGCATGGAAAGGAAAGCCCTTTGGAAATAGCCCCTCCATTTGAGGGAAGAGTGAACTCATGATGGACAACTTCTTTTTCTTAGAAAGGAGAGGACGGGATCAACTAGGTGGCACAGTGGATAGGGCACTGGCCCTGGAGTCAAGAGTACCTGAGTTCAAATCCAGCCTTAGACATTTAATAGTTACCTAGCTGTGTGGCCTTGGGAAAGCCACTTAACCCCATTTGCCTTTCAAAAAAAACCTAAAAAAAAAGGAGAGGTCAAGGAGAAATATAGGAATCAAATACAAACTCCTTGGGGCATTTAAATCCTTTCATAACCTGGTTCCAGGCTACCTTTCCAGGCTAATTCCATATAATTCCCATTTATGCACTCTAAAATCTACTTTAACCAGCATGAACTGTCCCTTACATATGACACTCCTTCTCCCATCACTGTGCCTTTGCCCAGGTTGTCCCTGATACTTACTCCTCACTTCTACTTCCAAGAATGCCTAGTTTTTTCAAAAATTGAATTCCAATGTCATTTTCTACACAAAACCTGTCTTCTTCTCCTCAGCTGACACTGCCTTTTTCTCCCAAATTACTTTGGTTTTAATTTTTATATATTTACATGATTCATATCTGGTCACTGGACCCAGATGGCTCTGGAGGAGAAAAGGAGATTGGTGACTTAGCACAACACCCCTATACACACTCAAATCCAATTCATGTACTTGTCATAACATCACCTCCTTGATGTCATGGTCTTCTTCACTTCAAAGCTCATATAGCACTTATATGATAGACCAGTCCCTAACTCTGTCTTCCCCAAATAAAATATATGTTTCTTACTCCTTTTTTAGGTTTTTGCAAGGCAAACCAGGTTAAGTGGCTTGCCCAAGGCCACACAGCTAGGTAACTATTAAATGTCTGAGGCTGGATTTGAACTCAGGTCCTCCTGACTCCAAGGCCAGTGCTTTATCCACTACGCCACCTAGCCGCCCCAAAATATATGTTTCTTAAGGATAGCAACTGTTTTATTACAGTAAGAAGAACACTGGATGTCTAATTAGTCTAGATTGAAATTCCAAATCTCCAAAAGCCTGTGTAACCTGATAGCTAATTACTCTACCTTCCTAGACCCAAACTCATCCCCCAGGAACATGAGTCTTCTGAGACAGGATTTGTACTGGTTTAAAGCACTTTTCTGGACCTCAGTTTCTTCATCTATAAAATGAGAAGGATAAAGCATATTTCTAAGTGCCCTTTCAGGTCTTTGAGATCCTATAACCTGTGAACATGTAACTGGTGCTTCCTAAGAATTTCTTTTATACGCTGACTTCTTCAATATTTCATTTATACACTACTGGAAGGGATTGACAAAAAATTTGGAACAAGCCCTCTGGGTAGATCAGTAGAGAATCAGTCAATCAGAAAAGCATAAATAAGAGAAACAGGGCTGTGACCAAGAGGCATAGGCCATACTTGGAGTGAAGACCAAAGATTCAAATCATACCTCTAGGCTACTCACTTAATTTTCAATTCCTCTGTTTCCTGATCTGTGAACAGAGGCAGGAAGCTACGATGACTTCTAAGGACCTTTCCAGGCATAGTGGGGACCCCATCAAATTCAGAGAATATAAATGTGGGGTGGACCAAGAATTTAACAATAAGACTGAATAAGCCAAGTTTTGATAGGGTGTCTGCGATGGTGCTAGGCCTCCCTCTGGTGGTACTCTATGGCCAGGGACTAGGGAGGGGAAAAAAGGAGGGTGGCATGTGTAATCCAGGACCATGGATTAACAGGTTGGGAAAGGTAGAGAAGTGAGCAGGGGGCGAGGCAAAAGATTAAGGATGGATAGCAAGATATGATTGAACTGTTTACCTATGAGATCAAGCCTGTGAAAGAAGAGAAATTAGCCAGGGCAGGGAATCAGGGGGGCAGAAGTGGGGGACAACAAAGAACGAGTTTGGGAAAAGTGAGATGGAGGCGTTGATGCATGAAAAGTAGTTCTGGGGCCACCAGTCTTCTCTGACCTGCTGACCAGACAACAATGTTGTTTGACTGTTTTCTCTCTCTCTCTCTCTCTCTCTCTCTCTCTCTCTCTCTCTCTCTCTCTCTCTCCCATCCCTTCCTATGTGTTGTAACTTCTTTTATTACATTTTTGTTTTATTTCCAAAAAATGTAGTTCCAGATCCAAGAGGGGAACATCATAGTTCTAAGGTCATGTTCTAAGGTTCCTGTCAGTCCTGATATCATTAAAACAATAAATTTTGGAAGTAGGAGGTTAATGTCAAGTAGGTTCATTATATTTTTTAAAAAGAAAAGACATGAAGGCAGCTAGGTGCTGCAGTAGATAGAGCACTAACCCTGGACCTAGGAGGACCTGAGTTCAAATATGATTTCAGACATTTGATACTTACTAGATGTGTGACCTTGGGCAAGTCATTTAGCCCCATTAAACCATAAGCCCCCCCTTTTTTTTAGTTTTTGCAAGGCAATGGTGTTAAATGACTTGCCCAAGATCACACAGCTAGGTCATTACTAAGTGTCTGAGGCCAGATTTGAACTCAGGTACTCCTGACTCCAGGGCCGGTGCTCTATCTACTGTGCCACCTAGCCACCCCATAAGCCCATTTTTTAAAAAAGAAAAAAGGTACATTTAAATGATTTATCATTTAATTTAAAAGATTTATCATATAATTATACACAAAGATTTGCCATGCACTTATATATATAATTTATATTATTTATTATTTATATATCTAATATTTATAATATTAATTTATTTGGTCCTCATAATAACCTTTTGGAATATGCTGCTATTATTATCATCCCCATTTGGAAGATGACCAAGGCACAGAGAAGTTAAACAACTCCTTCAAGGTCATAGTTAGTATGCGACTGAAGTTAGATTTGAACTCAGATCCTCCTGCCTCTTAAATATTCCATTCTATATGCTGCGCCACCTGGTTTTGTGCTCCATTCAAAAGCTGAATCAGGTTGGAATTTCCTCTTTTCCATGAACTGCTCTGACATTCAAAGTACTTATTCTCATAACCCTTTCACTCTTCTTCCTCTAGGATTCAGTTGGAGGGGGGGATGCAGATTCGTAATTACATTAATGTAGGAAACTCCCAGTGAGGAAAAAGCTCTCTCCCAAAAGAAGTAGCAGCGATTCTGCAATGCATCTAGGCAAAGAGACACGGATAGATATAGTTAGACTTAGTAGTCTTAGAGAGACTTACCTGGGGCAGGAAATGAAGTGACTTGCCCAGGGTCATGTGCACTCCAGAGATGGGACTTGAACCTAGATCTTGTGCCCCAGAGATGGGACTTCAAGACCTCAGAGATGGGACTTGAACCCAGGTCTTCTGTCTCTGAAGTTTCTTTTCTATCCACTGCAGCATACTATCTCTCATAATTCTATTATAAAGTTTATCTGATACAGAGAAATGAGAGTTTTTAACTAAGTGATTCCAACCGGACTTGAGTAGGGCAAAAAGGAAGTAGATAGATTGGTGGTACCATGGATAGAGCATCTGATGGGGAATCAGGACGACCTTGATTCATATCCTGCCTCAGACACTTACAAACTGTGGGAGCCTGAGCAATTTAAAATGATAGTGAAGCAGTCACTGGTTTAAAGAATATAAATGTGGAGTGGACCCAGAGAGCAGTGAGAGGGCCCCCTCTGCTGGTGATCTATGGCCAAGGAAGAAGATGGAAAAAGGTGGGGTTTTTGTTGGGGGGAGTGGGGTTTCAGCAAATGAGAAAACTGATGTCAAAAAATGTTAAATGACTTACCAAGTCATATAGGTAGTTGTAACATTTAATCTCTGTCTACCTCAGTTTCCTCAACTGTAAAATGAGAATAAAAACAGAATCCAAATCTCAGAGTTATGAGAATAGAATTGTCCTATGTAAAGAACTTTTCTACCCATTATCTAAAGTAGGAGGAATGAGGGAATAAGAAAGAAAGATGAGGTGAAAAGATCCTAATTTGGATCTGGGATATAGATGGATTGCAGTGATGGGGAGGGCCTCAAAAGTCAGAAGTTTACTCATTTGCCCCCCTTCGTTTTTCATTGAACATCAAGGAGGTTGGAGGTGGTGAGAAAAATAATGAGTGGGATTCAAGTTGAAGGAAGACAAAGTTTCAAGCTCTGAGAAACTCAGGAATTTTCCCCAATCAATAGGAACTCAGAGGACAGAAGTCTGAAACTTGTAAAGATTTCAGGGGCTACCCTAACCTCCCTTAACAGAAGACACAAGTTAAGTGATGTTTTTGCCCAAGATTACCCAGAAGTGGTATTTGAACCCCAATTTTATTTTTTATATATAAATAAGCTAATTATTAAGCCATCTGAGACAGTCACCTTTTTTCTTTTTCTTTTTTTAATATTTTATTTTCCCCAGTTACATGTAAAGACAAGTTTTAACATTCATTTTTTTTTCATTTTAAGTTCCAAATTTTTTCTCTTCCTCCCTTACTGCCTTCTATCCTGTCATGGTAAGCAATGTGATATGGGTTATATCAAATATTATATATATATATATATACATATATATTAATGCAAACCTTAAGGCATTAATATATATGTTATATAATGGAAGATATTGCTATTATTACTCTCTCATTACTCACCCTCACTTTCCTTGGAGACAATACTAGCAGTATGGAGGGGAAGGTTCTGTCACACCGGTAGCCTGAAGGACCAATGAGAAGGAAGCACACCAGCCCATGAAAGCACAGAACAATGAAAGTATTCTAGATACTTACTGATTGAGAATGAGAAAGGCTGGAGGAGAAGAACATAGCATGTCACCTTTTAGAAATAAGAAGAAAGACATTGACTGAGTTCCCCATATCAATGGCAGCTTTTCTTTTTTTCTTTTTTTAAAAATTTTTTCCAATTACATGCAAAAATAGTTGTCAACATTCATCCTTTTGCAAGCTTTTGAATTCCACATTTTTCTACCTCCCTCCTTTCCTTCCCCCTTTCCCAGGGCAGCAAACAATATAATAAAGGTTGTACATGAGCTCTCATGTTCAATTAACATATTTCCATATTAGTCATGTTGTGGAAGAAGAATTAAAAACTAAAGGGGAAAAATCATGAGAAAAAAAGATAAAACATGTAAGAAGTTTAAAAAAGAACATAGTATGCTTTGCTCTACAGTCAGACTCAATAGATTTTTCTTCTGGAAATGGATGTCATTGTCCATAGCAGGTCTCTCAGGATTGTTCTTGATCACTGAACTGATGAGAAGAGATATATCTATCATAGCTGATCATCTCAAAATCACTCAACATCAGTTCATACAAGGCTTTCCAAGTTTTTCTGAAGTCTGACCACTCATGATTTCTTATAGAACAATAGTATTCTATCACATTCATATACCACAGTTTGTTGGAATATTCTCCAGTTGATAGGCAACACCTCAGTTTCCAATTCTTTGCCACTACAAAAAAGAGCTGCTATAAATATTTTTGTACATGTGGGCCTTTGCCCCCCTTTTTAAATGAGCTCTTTGGTGTATACACTTAGTAATGTTATTGTTGGATCAAAGGGTCTAAACAGTTTTATTACCCTTTGGGTATAGTTCCAAATTACTCTCTTGAATAGTTGGATTAATTTACAACTCCACCAATAGTACAGTAGTGTCCCAGTTTTTTTCCATATCCTCTCCAATACTGATCATTTTCCTTTTTTATCATTTTAACCAGTCTGATAGGTGTGAGGTAGTGCCTCAGAGCTGTTTTCATTTGCATTTAATTTAATCAATAATGATTTGTACACTTACCAAAAAGACTATTTTATGGAGAACTCATACAGAGCAAGTGCTCACAAGGGGGGTCAGAAGAAGCAATACAGGGCCACCAGGAAGATCTCTCTTAAGAATTTTAGAACTGGGGCTCCTAGGTGGCACAGTGGATAGATCACTGGCCCTGGAGTCAGGAGGACCTGAGTTCAAATCCAGCCTCAGACAATAATTACTTACTGTTTGTGACCTTGGGCAAGTCACTTAACCTCATTGCCTGGCACAAACCAAAAAAAAAATTAGAACTTATTATACAGCATGGGAGACACTGGTACAGGAGCACCCAGCAGCATGGTGTGCCTTCATCAGTGAGGGTGCTGCATTCTATGAGAAGGGCAGAATTGAAGCAGCTCAAAGGAAATGTGACATACATAAGTTTAGAGTACCCACCCCAGCTGTTCACATGGATTATTTGTGCCCGACCTGTGGTAGAGCCTTCCAAGTTCATATTGGTTTGATCAGTCACCGTTGGACACACTGTAATTTGTCTCAAATATAGTGATGTCATTTTGGTCTTCTTTGATAATAAAGGATGAGAACCAACCAATCAATAATGACTTGGAGTATTTTTTTAATAAGATTGTAGATAGCTTAAATTTCTTCATCTGAAAACTGACTATTCATTTCCTTTGACCATTCATCAATTGAGTAATGACTTGTACTCCTATAAATTTGACTAAGTTTTCTATATATTTTAGGAATGAGTCCTTTATCAGAAACACTAGAGGTGAAAATTGTTTACATCTTTCTGCAATCCTCATCTCAGTTGCATTGGTTTTATTTGCACAAAACCTTTTTAATTTAATGTTGTCAAAATGATCCATTTTGAAATTTATAATGTTCACTATCCCTTGTTTGATTGTAAACGTCTTCCCTCTCCTCTTCCCTCTGACAAATAGACTATAGCTTATTCTCCTCATTGGCTTATGATATCACCTTTATGCCTAAATCCTGTACCCATTTCAACCTTATCTTGGGATAAGGGTACGAGATGTTAGTCTATATTGAATTTCAGCCATACAATTTTCCTGTTTTCTCAGCAGATTTTGTCAAGGAGGGAATTCTTATCCCAGAAGGTAGAGTCTTTGGGTTTATCAAATAATATAATTACTTACTGCTGTTTCTTTTATACCTAAACTATTCCATTAGTCTACTTCTCTATTTCTTAGTCAGTACCAGATGGTTTTGAAGACTGAATAGCAGTCTTTTATTTCTTTTTTTAGTTTTTTTTTTTTAGTTTTTGCAAGGCAATGGGGTTAAGAGGCTTGCCCAAGGCCACACAGCTAGGTAATTATTAATGTCTGATGTTGGACTGACTCCAGAGTCGGTGCTCTATCCACTGCCTCCCCTATAGCAGTCTTTATTAACCCCACTATCCAAGAGTTGTGGCACCTGGTACATGAGCAGCCTGTAAAGAAAGGCATTTGTGTGTGTGTGTGTGTGTGTGTGTGTGTGTGTGTGTGTGCGCGTGTGCGTGTATATATGGATATATACATATTATCTATATAAGACAAGAGAGTCCACCACACATCTTTTGCCTTTCAGAGGAAAAGGTCTAGGTGGGTTTGAGGGGAGGAGAAACCCTTCAACATCTTTCAAGGAGTATGTGGGAAAAACAGCAAGTACAAGAAGATGTTGAAAAAAAATGAAATGAAGGATCATTGCAAAACAATATACCCAATGACTACAATAATGATCATGAAAAGATTGATAGCAACAGAGACAAATCAAAACTGAATACTATGGGGCAGCTACATGGCTCAGTGAATAGAGCACCAGCCCTGGAGTCAGGAGTACCTGAGTTCAAATCCAAGCTCAGACATTAATAATTACCTAGCTGTGTGGCCTTGGGCAAGCCACTTAACCCCATTTGCCTTGTAAAAACCCTAAAAAAACAACTGAATACTATGAAATTATGATGTCCATGCTTGGACCCAAAAAATAGATAGGAAACTGAACCTCCCTCCCTTTAAGGGCTTTTATTTTATTTTATTTTATTTTTTGGTTACTAGTATTTTTTCAATTACATGTAAAGTTAATTATCTACATTTATTGCATATAAGATTTTGAATTCTAAATTTTTCTCTTCCTCCCATCTCCCCTTCTCCAAGGCTAAAGCAATCTGTTATAGATTATATATGTGTAATCATGTCAACATATTTCCACATTAGTCATGTGGCGAAAGAAGAAACAGAACAAAAAAGGAAAAACCACAAAAAAATAAACAAAAAAATGAAAATAGTCTGCTTACATCTGCATTCAGACTCCATAGTTTTTTTCCCTCTGGATGTAAACAACAGTTTCTATCATGCATCTTTTGGAATTGTCTTGGCTCATTAGATTGCTGCCTCCTTTCCTTCTTTTCAAAGGTGTGGGATTAGGGGCATGAAACACCACTTGAAGTGCTGAATAGTTTTCTGGAGGTGCTTCCACCACCATCACCATTCAAAAAATTATTTTTTACAAGAGATAGCTCTCTGGGAAAGGAAGGAGGATGGATATGTTAAAAAAAAAAAAAAAGGTCTTTTTTCCCCTTAAAAAAGTACAAAATTAAAGGAAAAATAGATGCAGAAGACTGAATTGGAGGGAGATGGAAAGTCCACCCCAACACCAGCAGCTATGACGTATTCAGACCTTTATATTATTCATCTCTTTCATTTAGATTATTTGGGCAATATATTTTAATCTATAAAAAAAAGGTTCAATCCCTTTAAAATAGGGGAAAGAGCAAAATCCTATGGAATAAAAAAACAGAAATATGGCAAATTATGACTCTAGATGAGAATTTTTCATAGACCCACACCTGGCTGATGTAACTAGCAGAACTGACACTGGAGTAGGGTGTTAGGAGAGAGAACAAGTGTTTAATCCTGGATCCTAGGAACTGTTTTGGACAGGGGAACTGAAGCAGAAAAGTTATGGTTTGGAGTGCCATCTGCTGGCTATAACAAGTAGTGCATTCTGAGTGAATCCACCCTCCCTTTTTGCTGTTCTCCATCAATGAATCATCAAACATTTATTAAGCATAATGTGTCCATTATTGAATTAGAGACTTGAAATACAAAGACAAATGTGAAAAGGTCCCTTACTTAGATGAGGATTATATTCTATCACACAATAGGAACAAGTCAGAGAAAAATCACAAAATTTCAGAGTTGGAAATTATTTCAGTTGATCAACACATCAAGGGGTTCTTAACTTTGGATCTGTGTACCTTAAAATCTTTTTGTCATTAATAATTAGATAAATGAATATTATAACAACTCTAAGATTAATATCTCACACCTATCAAATTGGCTAAAATGTCAGAAAATGAAAATGACAAATTCTGGAAGAAATGTGGGGAAAATAGGGACTATGAGACATTGTTGGTAGAGTTGTGAACTGGTCCAACCATTCTGGAAAGCAATTTGGAATTCTTCCCAAAAGATATCAAACTATGCATACCTTTGACCTAGAAATACCACTACTAACTAGATCTATATACCAAAGAGAACAAAGAAAAAGGGAAAGAGCAAACATGTGCAAAAATATCTATATCTGCTATTTTTGTGGTAATAGAGAATTGGAAATTGAGTGAATATCCATGATTTAGGGAATGACTGAACAAGTGGTGGTTTATGATTATGATGGAATACCATTGTGCTTTTAGCAATGAAAAAGCAGGGTGGTTTCAGGAAAAATCTGGAAAAACTCTTCTGAACTACAGAATAATGTAAGCAGAACCAGGAGAAGATTGTATACAGTAATAACAATACTGTAATGATGGTCAGTTATAAGAGACAGCTAGGTGTCACAGTGGATAAAGCAATGAGACTGGAGTCAGAAGATTGTTCAGTGGTTCAGTCATGTCCAACTCTTTGTGGTTTCATGGACAGTAACTTTCCAAGTCCTTTTATTCTCCACTACCTCTCAAAGTCTGTCCAAGGTCATATTCATGGCTTCCATGATACTATCTATCTGTTTCACCCTCTGTCATTTCCTTTTCCTTTTGCCTTCTATCTTTCCTAACATCAGTCTTTTCCAAGAAGTCTCATCTTCTCATTCCGTGGTCAAATTATTTAAGCTTCAGTTTCAGTCTTTGGCCTTCCAGTGAATAGCCTAAAGAAATGAATTATTTAAGAATTGACTGGTTTGATCTCCTTGCTGTTTAAGGGACTCTCAAAAGTCTTCTTCAACACCACAGTTTTAAGCTGTCAATTCTGCAATGTTCACAAGGAAGGAAAATTAATTTCATGGTTATACTCAGCATCTGCAGAGATCTTTGAGTCCAAAAATATAAAATCTGCCACTGCTTCCATTTCTTCTCTATTTGTCGGGAAATATCAGGAGCAAGTTGCCTAGATCTTTCTTTTTTTTTGCAAGGCAAATGGGGTTAAGTGGCTTGCCCAAGGCCACACAGCTAGGTAATTATTAAGTGTCTGAGACCATATTTGACCCCAGGTACTCCTGACTCCAAGGCCGTTGCTTTATCCACTACGCAATCTAGCCACCCCATATTACGCCACCTAGCTGCTCCTGCCTAGATCTTTTGATGTTAAACTTCAAGCCAGATTTTATATTCTCCTCTTTGACCTTCATTAAGAGGTGTCTTAATTCCTCTTTACTTTCTGCCATCAGAGGGGTATTGTCTATATTTCTGAGATTATTGATATTTCTCCCAGTAATATTAATTTCAACTTTTGATTCCTGCAGCCTGGAACTCCACGTGATGCATATAAGTTAAATAAATAAAGTGACAATATACAGCTTTGTCATACTCCTTTTTCAATATTAAACCAATCAGCTGCTCCTTGTTCAGTTCTAACTATTAGTGCTTGACCTACAAGTTCTCCCACAGACAAGGAAGATGATCTGATACTGTCATCTCTTTGAGAATTTGCCACATTTTGCTATGATCCACACAACCAAAGCTTCAATGTAGTCAAAAAAGGAGAAGTAGATTTTTTTTTCTGGAACTCCTTTGCTTTCTCCTAGTCCAGAGAATGTTGGCAATTTGGTCTCTATCTCCTCTGCCTCTTCAAAAAACAGTCTGCTCTTCTGATAGTTCTCAGTTCACATAATACTGAAGCCTAGCTTGTAGAATCGTAAGCATAACCTTGCTGGTATGTGAAGTTGGCATTGCCCTTCTTTAAGACTGGGACATAAAACTGATTTTTCTAATCCAGTGGCCACTGTTGAGATTTCCAAATTTTCTGGAAATTTCCAGATTTTCATATTGAGTGCAACACTTAAACAGCATCATCTTGTACAGTTTTATTTTTTTAATTGAGATTTTATTTTATTTTTCCAATTACATGTTATGAAAGTTTTTCAGCATTCATCCACTTGCATCATTGTTTTAATTGCTTGCCTTAAATCTAGGGCCATCACCATCATCCTGATCCATATCTAGCCACTGGACCCAGATGGTTCCAGAGAAGAAAGTGAGGCTGGGGACTTAGCACAGCCCTTCCTCACTCCAATCCAACTAAGGAATCACCTCCCTGATGGCATCCTCTTCAAGGATGAAGGATATAACATATCACATTTTTGCATTCCAATCCCCTATGATGAATATGAAATCATTTTTGGTATTATTTCTAGAAGATGGTTAAGGTCTTCATAAAACTGATCAGTTTGACCTTTTCAGCATTAGTTGTTAGATCATAGACTTGTATTACTCTAATGTTGAACAGTTTGCCTTGGATTTCAATAGATATCATTCAGTTTTGGCAATTGTATCTGTTTTTCTCACCCTTTTTATTAAGTAAAAGAGCTATTCCATTTCTTCTAAGGGACTCTTGCCCAGAATAATACATGTAGTGATCATCTGAATTAAATTCACCATTTTATCTAGCTTACCTTGGTGCCTAGATCTTACATTCCAGGTTCCCATACAATATTGGTCTTTACAGCATCATGAGATGGATCTGCAGCTCAGCTTCCTTTCTGCTTTGGCTCAGCCATTTTATTAATATTGGAGGTATTTATAGCTGTCCTCTGATCTTCCCCAGGCGGGTGTAAGACACCTTCCAATCCCAGGGGCTCATCTTCTAATATGATCTCTTTTATCATTTTAGTACTTACTATCCAGAGAGGGCTTTCTTGGCAAAGATACTGGAGTGGTTTACCATTTCCTTGGCCAGGGAATCACCTTTGGTCAGAACTTTCCACTATGACCTGTCTGTCTTAAGTAAATCTGCACAAACATAATTCATAGTTTCATTGAGCTATGCAAGCCCCTCCACTAAGACAAGGCAGTGATGGGTGAGGGAGCTAAGGGACTCAGGTGAGTCAGGAAAACTGGAATGCAAATCAGACCTCAGTAGTTATTAACTATGTGACCTGGGGCAAGTCACTTAAATTCAGTTTCCTCATCTATAAAAATGAAATGGGGAAGAAAAAGGCAAGTCACTCTAGTACCTTTGCCAAGAAAACCACAAATGGGGTCACAAATAGTGGGACATAACCAAAACAACTCAACAAAAACATGATTAAAAAACGATTCTTCCACTTTGATGAAAGAACTTATAACTCTTAAGTGCAGATTAAAGCATATTTTCCTTATTTATTTTTCTTGCTTCACTTTTTTAAAAATATGACTAATGTGGAAATATGTTTTACATGTCTTCATATAAATAATGTGTATTTTCTTTTTTGCCTTCCTAATGAATTGGGGGTAGGTAGAGAATTTAGAATTGAAAATGAAAATAAAAAATAAAATTTTTGATATGAATCAATAAATACTTAGTAAGCCACTGTGCTATATGCTATTGTATTTCAATGGTTTTTTTCCTTTGTAATACTTGGATTTTATGTACTTCAGAACATGATCCTAGGAAGCAATCTAGACTTCCAAAGGAGCATAGGACATGAAAATGTTAAGAAACTCTAGTCTAGTCCAATGAGAAATTAAAAAATAATTTCCTATTTAAGATTCAGGACAAGTGAACTTCCAGCCTTTGTTTGAGGCCCTCCAATGAGAAGGAAGTTTATCATCTTGTGGTAGCCATTCCTTTTCTGAACAACTGAAATGATTAGGAAAATTTTCCTGATGTCAACTCTACTTGCGACTTTGTAATTTCCACCCACTGCTGCTGGTTCTAGCCTTTTGGACCATGTAGGAATATCTGACTCATCTTCTAAACTCTGGCAAGTCAGAAATTATCTGTCCCTAGCAGACAGGTAATAAGGTTCCTTCTCTGGGTTCTAGGGGACTCTGAAGGATTTCCTAGAATTGAAAGATAGGTTGTAGCACTATAAATGGTGAGCCCCCACAAGTATGCTTCCTTCACCCTATGATTATCAGTTAATATCAATTAGTCAGCAAGATTTAATTATTTTTTACTAGGTAGTGTCTACTAAATATTGTAAGAACATTTGACATAAAATTCCTCCTCAAAATCAATGACGCACTCTCTCATCAGTACATGCAAAATCTAAAGGAACATGGGCTCAAACTAAAAACTCATATATATATATAAAAAAAGGAGAAACATAGCTCCTGGTCACCAGGAGTCCTTTTCTCCCCTTTATGGGGTGTCCTCATATATCTAGGACAACCTTTTGGCCTTTGGTGTGTCTAGTTTGTCCTTGGCTCCCAATCCAGATGCTAATGTTCCAGGATCATGGTTAAGACTAAAACACTGGTGGGAACCCTACAAAGTTCATGAAGACTTCTTGAGGTGGGAGAAGGTTTGGGAGAGTGGGGAGATGGGATGGGAAGGTGAAGTTCTGGAACCAGATTCTGCTCCTCTTCCAACCCCCCCCAAGTGATTCCATCTCAGACAGTTGATTGAATGGATACTTCTCTGCTATGGTAGCAAACACTAGACATCTGATTCTACCCTACTTACTGTTTTGTGCAAGCCCTAAAGAGTGTGATCAAGCCCCCCAACTAATCTGAACACATGTCCTACATGATACCATCTTACTCATCCAATGGCTATTGTTGTTCAGTCAAATCTACTCTCTTAAGACCCATTTGGGGATTTCTCTCTTATACTGGAATGGTTTACCATTTCCTTCTCCCATTCATTTTATTTATGAGGAAATTAAGGCAAAGTGAGTGAACTGATTTGCCCAGGGTCACACAACTAGGAAGTGTCTGAGGCCAGATTTGAACTCAGGAAGATCAGTCTTCCTGACTCCAGGCCTAGAGTTCTGTTCCCTGCACCACCTAGCAGCTTCAAAATTAATCAAGGACTTTTCAAACTTTGACTAAAGTGTACCATAATCAATTGCTTGGCCTTTTCTTATTTAGTCCATACTCCTGGTTGATTGACTGTTCTCAAATGAGAAAGTCTAAAGCCTGTCAGTCACTTTTATTAAGTGATCACACAGAGAGAGAGAGAGAGAGAGAGAGAGAGAGAGAGAGAGAGAGAGAGAGACTGAAAGGAACAGATTAGGACACAAAGGCATAGAGAAGACTTAAACTCAGAGAACTAGGGCGGGAGGGGGAGAGGGGAGGTGGCCAATGTATCCCAGAGTAAAAAACTGGGTAAAGTCTGAAGAGCCAGAGAAGACCCTTGGACCTAGAATGTGTTCCTCTAGACCTTGATATCAAACAAAAAAAATGAAGAGATGGAAGCTGGGCCAGATTATGGGACCCTTGGCTTCCATAAGAATCCTAAATCCAGAATGAGGAACCAGACTCCATCATCAGAACAAGAGAGATGAGGGGTGGGTTCATGGAAGATTTATTCTCCACATATGGCAGCATCCATCACAATCCACAAAGCCAGGAAGAGAAGGGAGACTCCAACAAAGTGGGATTGTGAGATACAGACCTAGGAAGTGCAGGGTAACCACCAATCAAGATGGCCCCGCTTTAAGTTTTTTCAGAATGTTTACCTTTAGATTTTCTCTTTGCAGGAGTGTGCTAAGGTCAGCTCTAAAATTTCAATGTGAGTATTTACACCTCAGAAATCCACAATTGCTATAAATCAGGGTTTGGGCTGTCTAGACTTAAAAAGTGCTAATAATGTGACAAACAATTGTGTGGGCATACATTCACCATCACAGTCTGGTTGCTAAATATTTACTAATTCACCCCTATTGACCTGTAAACATGATGAGAGCCAAGCAATGGTACAGTAGAACGTTCAAGGAATGAAGGTGTCACCAGACTGAAGGCCTGACAGCATGATGGTGGTGATGATGGTGGTGGTGCTAGTGATGGTGATGGTGATGGTGATGGTGATGGTGATGGTGATGGTGATGGTGATGGTGATGGTGATGGTGATGGTGATGGTGATGGTGATGGTGGTCGTGGTGGTGGTGGTCGTGGTGGTGGTGGTGGTGGTGGTGGTGGTGGTGGTGGTGGTAGTGGTGATGGTTGTGGTGGTAATGGTGATGTGATGTTGGTGGTGATGGGGGTACTGGTGGTAGTGGTAGTGGTAGGAGTAATAGTGATAGTAGTAGTGGAGGTGGTGGTGATGGTGGTAATGGTGTGATAGTAGTAGTGATGATGGAGATGGTGGTAGCAGTGGCAGTAATAGTGATGGTAGAAGTAGTGATAGTAGTAGTAGCAATGGTTGTAGTGGTGGTGGTGGTGATGGTGATGGAGGTAGTGGTATTGGAGGTGCTGGTGATGATAAGGGACACTAGTGGCAGTGGTAGTATTAGTGGTGATAGTAGTAGTGGAGGTGGTGGTAGTGCTGATGACGGTGATGATGATAGTAATGATGTTGATGATGACAGTCACTGGCATTTTCATAAGGCTTTAAAGGTTTGCAAAGTGTTTTTTTTCTCATTTGAACCTCACAACACCTCTCACTCCATATCTACCCTCTTGTCCCTTACTAGATTCTTCAGAGAGGGGTTGGCTGGTCAGGTTTCTCCCCCTTTCTAATTTGTAAATAAAATGTCCATGAAGTAGTCTAGCCTCTCTGATGGGGGACTAAGAGGGTCTCTCATCAATAGAATGTGAGTGGCTTTAGGCATGAGGGTGCTGATGGGAAGTGCTGGGGTGGGGTGGGCAGAGTCAGACTTGTCCCCAGAAAAATGCAAATATAGGCTGCTCCTTCCTCTTCCCCCTCTTTTCCCTGATGCTGGGGGCTGTGAGGGTTTGTGGTATTAGGGTGGGGAAGGTGGAGATTGTTGGGAATGACTCAGTATTGGTCTCACTCCAGGAAGGAAGACCAGTCTTTATCATGATAAGAGAGTGGAATCTTACCATCAAAAGCTAGAAAAATTGCAGAAATACAATATCACTGACCATGGGTTGGAGTCCGCCGAGACCTGGAGAGACATTTAGTCCAACCCTCTAGTGATTCCCTTCCACATCACTGACGATATATAGCCAGCCAGCTTCCCATGAGCAGGACTCCACCAGCTCCACAGGCAACACATCTCCCTAAGGCGTAGCTCTAGATTGGGGTAACTTTCTTTTTGCATCAAGTTGAAATCTGTTACTCTACACTATCCACCCACAGTCTCTTGTTCTGCCTTCAGGAGCCAAGCATGTCTAGATCCTTTTCCATGTAACAAATACTTGGAGATAGTCATCATCTGTCCTCTCCTTCCCTTCTCTCAAATCTCCTTTTCTCCAAGCTCAATGTCCTTTGTCCGGGCAATCCTCCTAGTCCCCTCATCAACCAGGTCACCCCATTCTCACACTTTCCAGTTTATTAGCACCCTTTCTAGAAAATGACACCTGGAACTCAACAGAGTATTCCAGGTATGGTCTGGATTTAACTAAGTGCGATGAGATTGGCCCCTCCCTTGCTCTGGACTCCTGACCTGCCTTCAAGAATTCCTTCAAATGAAATCTAGAAAATGTTATTCTCCTCCCCACCCACATCAATGCACAGGCCTCCTCAACCTGTATTTGTGCAGTTTACACTAATTTTTATTAAAAAGAAAGTTGGGGATGAGGTGGCTAGGTGGCGTAGTGGATAAAGTGCCAGCCCTGGAGTCAGGAGTACCTGGGTTCAAATCCGGTCTCAGACACTTAATAATTACCTAGTTGTGTGGCCTTGGGCAAGTCACTTAACCCCGTTTGCCTTGCAAAAAAAAAACCTAAAAAAAAAAAGAAAGAAAAAAGAAAAGTTGGGACTAGGAGAAATCCCAAGAACCTTTCTAAATCTTTCAGTTTTTCCTTTAAAAACTGGGAAAACTTTTTAAATAAGATTACCTCTTTGTCCCTTTAACAAAATAATAAAGATAACCGGTTGGTTATGTCTTTGGACATCCCGTCTACACCTTTAGTCTTTAAAAGAAGGCCTAAGATAAGTAAAGTAAGGGCAGTGAATAGAGCACTAGCCCTGGAGTCAGGAGGATCAAAGTTCAAAACCAGCCTCAGTCACTTCCTAGTGTGATCCTGGGCAAGTCACTTCATCCTGTTTGCCTCAGTTTCCTCATCTGTAAAGTGAACTGGAGAAGGAAATGTCAAACCACTGCAATATCTTTGCCCCAAAAAACCCCAAGTGGGGTTACAAAGAGTTGGACATGACTGAAACAACTCAACAACAATAACAACAGCGAGATAAAGACATAGAAGTCAGTCCAAAAAGCATAAGATGACTTAGCCCTAGCCTTCTCTTCCCTCTCCTTCCCCGCCCCGTGCCCCCTCCCCATAGCAACAGGTGAAGCCAGAGCAGTGAGGAGTAGACGGGCTAAGCTGGAGACTGGGGATACAAGTTGGCAGCAATGGTTAGACCATTGAAGAGTTTATGGACCAAGAAGAGGAATTCCTAGACCAGGGAGGCGAAGCTTGACCCAAGGAGGCCAAGGGTTAGAGCCTGGACGTGGAGGAGTAAACTCTTGCCTTTCACTAATATCGTGGGTCATATAGATTATGCAGGTCCATGGGACCTTTGAGCCCCATGCTTTCCCCTAGTAGGATGGCCTCAATCACAACATCCTCCTAGAAATATAGTGAAGTTGGTAGTTACTGAAGTGTGTGAAGTCCACTGTAGATGAAAGGACTGGCTTGATTCTGTATGATTTGGGTATGAGTCTGCATTTTTTTCCTAGGATTAAATAAAATTAATTTTATATTCAAGCTTTTGTTAGCATGAGGGCTTGAATGAGATCTGAGGGCCTTCTACCCTTACTGAAAGTGACTGAAAAATAAGTCAAATTCTGACATTCTTAGGGGAACATCTATCTAGCTTGGTATGCGAGTCATTGAAATTGTAACTCATGTCTCATGATCATAGCTTAGAAAGTGCATGAACTTTGTTCAATAGTGGACACTTCTGGCAGTCTCTCTCTCTCTCTCTCTCTCTCTCTCTCTCTCTCTCTCTCTCTCTCTCTCTTTCTATCTCTCTCTCTCTCCCCCCCTCTCTTTAGTTTATGTTTCTACTTAATGTTCCCCTGTGAACATAATGTATCATCCCCTCTTAATTACTCCTCAAATTGAACTCACACTTGTAGGTTGAATGCCACAGAGCCCAGCTATAACCTCAGGTCCAACTGAACCCTTCACGTCCAGGTGGACCTGGAGTCAGGAGGACTCAACGCAGTCTCAGACACTAGCTGTGTGACCCTGGGCAAGTCTCTTTACCCTGTTTACCTCAGTTTTCTTATCTATAAAGTGAGTTGAAGAAGGAAATGGCAAATTGTTCCAATATTTTTGCCTAGAAAACCCCAATTATATTGCTATAGTTCATTAACCCCCACCTATGTTTATCCAAATAATAGTCAGCTAGTAGATAAAATTAGTTCTCAGTAAAAGACATTTATTGAGATGTAGTATTAAAAAGTAGCTACAGAAAAAAGTACAGTGGCATAGTGGATAAAGCACCAGCCCTCGAGTCAGGAGTACCTGGGTTCAAATCTGGTCTCAGACACTTAACAATTACCTAGCTTTGTGGCCTTGGGCAAGCCACTTAACCCCATCTGCCTTGCAAAAACCTAAAGAAGCGAAAAAAAAAAGAAAAAAGTACATCTTCCCTAAACTGGTAGCACTCTCCCACAAACAGACACAGCATCCAATGGAAGAGTAAACACAAATGTACAGGGTTGGGGCAGCTACAGTGGATAGAGCACCAGCCCTGAAGTCAAGAGGACCTGAGCTCAAATCCAGCCTCAGACACTTAAAATTAGCTGTGTGACCTTAGGCAAGTCACTTAACCCCACTGCCTTCTAACCAAAAAAAAAAAATGTACAGGGTTATTCACTCCTTAATACTACAGATCATCAAAGTCTTTTCTTTATGCAAAGTCCTCTCTTTGCAGCTCAACTCTCTATTGCCAGGGCTAGCTATCTCTTGAATTCATATCCAACCCTCTTCTCTGCCACAGGACTCATGAACCTTGAAGCTGCTTCTGGTCTTGAGGGAATGCCTCTCTGATGAAATGAGTGTCTCTGCTCCCTTAATAACACATTAGGACCTGTATGACTGAGTAAGTCTCTTAATTTCTGTCTGCTTCAGTTTCCACAATTGTAAAAGGAGGATAAGGATAGTCCCTATCTTCCAGGGTGTTTGTGAGGATCAGATAAGATAATATGTATGAGGTGTTTGTTAAATTGCTATTTAAATGATGGCTATTATTGTACTGGTGATTAGTAGTAGTAGTAGTAGTAGTAGTAGTAGTAGTAGTAGTAGTAGTAGTAGTAGTAGTAGTAACAGCAGCAGCAGCAGCAGCAGCAAATCCTGAGGAAACATCACAGAGGTATTGTTGTTGCTGTTGTTGGTAGCACAATCTCCTAACTGAACTCTTGGGCTCTAGTCTCTCCCCTGTCCATTCCATCCTCAGCACTGCCTCTGAAATAATTTCCTGAAGCATATGTTACTCCCCTGCCCATGAATGGTCTCTAATCCCCATTAGGCAGTCAGTCAATAAACATTTATAAAACTAGGTACAGTGCTAGTGTTGAGGTTACTGGGGAAGCCAAATGCAAAATATGAAAAATAGTCCCTGATCTCAAGGAATTTTCAACCTAATCACATCCAGTAGGAAGTGGGGGGGGGGAGATGAAGTGGAGGAGAGAAAGTATCTGGTCCAGGGCAAGAAGGGAAAGTCCGAAAAAGTTCAAGAGTTCAATCAAGAGGAAGACTAAGAGATGGTTTGCCTAAGTTCCCTCCTTAAATGTAGGCTTAGATAAGTCCTCAAAGGAAATGAATGAAGGTTTTTCAAAAAAGGAGAATTGCAAACTATAAAGAACCATATGGAAGCATGCTCCAAATCACTAATAGTAAAAGAAATGCAAATTAGAAGAACTCTGAAGTTTCATTTCAAACCATGCTAGTTAGCAAAAAAAGACCCCAAAATAGGGAGCAGCCAATGTTGGAGGGAACAGGGTGAAGATAGGCACACTAATGCTCTGTGGGAAGAGCTGTGACTTGGTCCAGACCTTCTGGGTATCAATGTGGAATTACACAAGGAAGGTGATTCACCTGTCTGTACCCTTTTAACCAGTAATCTCACAGGAAAAGAGATTCACAGAATTTGAGAGTAAGAAGACATCCTAATGTAGTACAACCCATACCTAAAAAGAAATCCCACAATCTTTGCTTGAAGATGTCCAGTAAGAGTGAACCTACCACTTCCTAAGACAGCCCCATTCTACTTCTCGACAACTCTCATTGGTAGTTGCTAAGCCTAAATTTTCCTCTTTACAACTCCTCCCCCTCCACCAGCATCACAACTCTTGCTCCTGGTTCTGCTCTCTGAGCCCCACAGAATAGTTGACATTAGCTAGCATTTATATCATGCCAACAATGTGCTAACCACATTGCTGAGTATAACAAATATCTTATATTATCCTAATAACAGCTCTTGGAATTGAAAGGTCTTATTATCCCCATTTTACAGTTAAGGAAACTGAGGAAGACAGAGATTTAGTACTTACTCAAGGTCATACAGCTATTAAAGTCTGAGACTGGATTTAAACTCAGGTCTTCCTCTTTCATGTTCTTTCCATTGCGCCACAGGGACTCAACCTTCGCCATCATGATTGTCTTCCTCTGAAAAACTAGTTTTTCAATAGCTTTTTAATATCCTTTTTTCTGTTAAATGATGAAATTTGTGAGATGTAAACCAGACTGTGAGATAAGGACAAAGGTATGAGAGATTGTCTGTCTGAGAAATCAGTAATAAAAGAACAGAGGGAAGGCAAAGAAAATAGATTCCAGGAGGTTAGAATCTGGAGACTTAAATTGAGTAAGATAAGAAAGAAAATACAGAGGGAATACCAAACCATGATCTGGGATGACAGTAAAGAAAGGAAGGGGAGATTTTTTTTAAAAAGATCAATTACAGCTTACATTTACAGCGTTCTTCATGCTAAACTCTCTTGCAGACATTATCTCATATGATCTTTACCACAAACCTGGAAGGTAAATACCATAGGTATAGGAAAGCAAATCTGAGAGTGTGCCAACAGTGTGCCCCAGGGCCTTGGGTAATGTTCTTCAACCAAAAGATTGAGATATAGTAATTTGGACCCTAGGAACAGGGCAAGCTCAAGATTAGGAAATACATAGATAAGAGAAAGAGGAAGAGATATGGAAATGTAGAATGTGGTTTGCTGAATTGGTCTTCATCTGTGAGATTTTTTACTTCCTAACCCCCTTCTCTTTCCTATTCTTTGTAACAGTGAATAAGTCACCAACAATAGAGCAGAATGGAAAGGGTAGCTTTCAGAGACCTGGTGGACAGAACTGCATTTATTCATCTGGACCAGAACACAAAAATATCAAGATTAATTTGCCAAAAATGAGAGGGGAATTGAGAAGCTGTAAACAAAAAATGAGAACTCCATAGGTTTTACCAGCAAGATAGTTCATCCATATCTAAGAAGGCAGCATTTAACTCCATCAAAAGTAAAGTACAAGAGAGGGTGGAGCCAAGATGGCTGCGTAAAGGCAGCATTTCCCGGGAACTCCTTCCCCCCAAAACTCCAAAAGCCAACAAATTATGACTCTAGCCAAAATTTAGAGGGGTAGAACCCACAGAAAGACTGAGTGATACATTTTCCCAGTTGAAGATAACTAAGAAGTTCCACAGGAAAGGTGTGTTTCACCAGGACCAGGGGTTGGAAAAAAAACCCACCACTGCAGCACAGCACAGCACAGCACAGCCCAGAGATCACCAGCAACAGCTTGAAGGGGTGGGGAGAGAACTCTGCTACACTAGAATGAGTGTGGAGTGAGGAGCACCAGCCACAGAATCTGCAGTGAGAATCTGGAGAAAGCAGCCTGCACCCCCAGAGAGGCAAGGGGAAGACTGCAGAAATTTCTCTGCAGTCCCTTGGGGTAGGACTCTGTTGTTTGCCTATACTCAGATCCAGGTTGCAGTTTGGGCTTCCATACTAAATAACCAAGCTGGATCCCTCCTTATAGCTCCAGGGCAGAGGGAAGTGAGGTGGTCATCCATGTATCCAAGCACAGGCAAGAGATCATAAGACCTTGGAGGAATAAAGGTCCCAGTGGGGTGTCCCCCCAAAAAAACCCTAAGTCTTGGAAGTGCTATCTTGGGCTGAGGAAATGAGTAAACAACAGAAAAAGAAGAATCTGACCATAGAGAATTACTTTAGTCCCATGGAAGATCAAAACACATACTCAGATGATGACAAAGTTGAAGCTTCCATATCCAAAACATCCAAGAGAAATGGAAAATGGGCTCAGTCTATGGATGAGCTCAAAAAAAAGACTTTGAAAAGCAATTAAGGGAGATGGAGGAAAAATTGGGAGGAAAAGTGAGAGTGATGCAGAAAAATCATGAAAACCAAATCAATAGCTTGGTGAAAAATATACAAAAAAAAATACATAAGAAAATAATATGTTAAAAAACCAGTTTAGGCCTAATGGAAAAAAAAGCAAAACGAAAGGCAAATGAGGAGAAGAGTGCCTTAAAAAGCAGAATTGGCCATCTGGAAAAGGAGATAAAAAAGCTCTCTGAAGAAAATAACTCCTTCAAATGCAGAATGGAACTAAAGGAAGCTGATGACTTTGCAAGAAATCAGGAAGAAATAAAACTCTTACAAAAAAAGGTCAAAAATTAGAAGAAAATGTGAAATATCACATTGGAAAAATAACTGACCTCAAAAACAGATCCAGAAGAAATAATTTAAAAACTATTGGGCTATCTGAAAGCCATCAGGAAAAGAGCCTAGACTTCGTTTTTTCAAGAAATAATACAGCGGGGGGGGGGGGGGGGGGGGGGCCTAGGTTGCGCAGTGGATAGAGCACTGGCCCTGGAGTCAGGAGTACCTGAGTTCAAACCCGGCCTCAGACACTTACTAATTACTTAGCTGTGTGGCCTTGGGCAAGCCATTTAACCCCATTTGCCTTGCAAAAACCTAAAAAAATTACAGCAAAATTTCCCTGAGATCCTAGAAGCAGAGGGTAAAATAGAAATCTAGAGAATTCACTGGTCACCTCCTGAAAGAGATTCCAAAAGAAAAACTTCCAGGAATATTATAGCCAAATTCCAAACCTCCCAAATCAAAGAGAAAATTCTAAAAGCTGCCAGAAACAAACAATTCAACTACCAAGGCTCCATAGTCAGGATTACATAGGATCTGGCAGCATCTACATTAAGGGCTCATAGGAATTGGAAAATGATATTCCAGAAGGCAAAAGATCTTGGTTTACAACTGAGAATCAACTACCCAGCAAAACTGAACATCCTCTTTCAGGAGAAAAGATGGACTTTCAGTAAAAAGGGGACTTTCAAACTTTCCTACTGAAACAACCAGAGCTTATCAGAAAGTTTGATCTCCAAGTACAGGACTGTGATGAACCATAGACAGGGTGGAAGAGAAGGACTAACTATGAGGAACTTAATGCTATTGAACTGTTTGTATTCCTGCACAGGAAAAAGATACTTACAACTCATATGAACTTCCTCATTTATAAGAGCTGTTAAAAGGAGCATATATAGACAGGACACAGGAGGGAGCTGAATATAATGGTATAATATAGTAAAAAGATGGAGTCAATGGGTGATAAAGGAAAGTACTGGGAGGAAGGAAAAGGAGATAAAGAAGCTAAGAAATTTCACATGAGTCAAGAAAAAGCTTTTTCAATGGAGTGAAAAGAAGGAAGGCAAGGGGGAATGAGCGAGCTTTCATTCTCATCAGAAATGGCCCAGAGAGGAAATAACATACACACTTAATAGGGTGAGGAAATCTATCTTAACCTAGAGAAAAATGAGAAGAAAGGGACAGGATAAGGGGGAAGGGAAGGGGGAATAGGTAATAGAAGAGAGGGAAGATCGAGGGAGAAGGTTCTCAGATACAACACACTTTTGGGCTGGGCTAGGATGAAAGGAAAGGGAAAATAGAATAAATGAGAGTGAGGAAGAATAGAGTGGAGGTACAGCTAGTAATAGCAACTGTGGGAAAAATATCGAAGCAACTTCTCTGGCAGACTTATGATAAAGAAAGCAACTCACCCCAGAGACAGAGCCATTGGAATCTGAACACAGACTGAAGTACATTTTTTTTCTCTCTCTCTCTATTATTGAGGTTTCTCATCTACTTGGGGTGGGTTTATGTTTACTCTTATAACACATTCAATTTCGATTAATGTATAAACACTGTAAAGCCTATCAGACAGACTTCTGGGGGAGGGAAGGGGGGGGAATTGTAAAATCCAAAACCTTACAAAAAATGATAGGTAGATACTACTATTGTATATAATTGGAAAACAAATAAATGTTAATTTAAAAAATAAATCAATTTTATAGATAAAAAAATAAAGTACAAGAGTAGCTTAGGAAGATACGGGATTCTTGACTCAATAAGAAAACAGACAAAATTCAGTTTTACTCTGACAGGACTAATCCAAAGGTTGTCCTTATGGGTCAAAGACCTATTAGAAGAAAATGTGAAATATCTCACTGGATCTCAACTACTCAGTGTTGATGAAGTGATTAGTGATGAGGCCAGGTTCCTGGAGAGATGGACTGAAAACTTCCATAATATTCTCAACAGACCATCATCAATCAATAATGAAGTCACTGACTGCATACCTCAAGTTGAAGTCCATCCCTGTCTAGATGAATTTCCAACTAAAGCAGAGATTTTGAAGACCGTTAGGCTTCTCTCATGTAGCAAAGCACCTGGTGCTATTACTATTACAGTTGAGGTTTACAAGGCAGGGATCCACTACTCATACAAAAACTGGCTGAAATTTTCCAGGTTATTTTTGGCAAGAGGAGGTCATCCCCTAAGAATTCAAAAATGTCTTCATTGTCCATCTCTATAAAGGTAAAGGAATAAGATTGTCCTGTGACAATCACAGAGAGGGTCTCTCTCTCTTAATCATTATTAGAAAGATTCTTGCCAGAGTCCTCCTTAATAGGCTGATCCTTCACTTGTTAGGTGATCATCTACCTGAGAGCCCATGTGGCTTCAGAAATCTGAGGAAAAATCTATATAGTGATTGTTGCCTAATAACTCCAAGAGAAATCTCCATGAGAGGTCTATAGACAATGCTCATTGATATGCCCAAGGTCTTTAATACTGTCAGTCATGAGAGTTTGTGGAAAATTATGTCAAAATTTGTTTGTCCAAAGAAGTTCATCAGTATTGTATTTCAATTTCAAATGGTCAAATAGGCTCTAGATAACGGACGATGGAGTGAAACAGGGCTGTGTGTTTTGTCTCATACTTTTTAGCATGATGTTTTCAGTGATGTTGTCAGGTCTCTTCAACAAGAATGAAAATAGCTTCAAGGTCATTTACTGTACTGACTGCAAGTTTAATTTGAAAAGAATAATCCAAGTCTAAAGAGGAGGGAGAGTTAGCACAGCCTCTGAAGCTGAAATGCAAAAAAGTCTGGATCAGTTCTCTGCTGCTCATGCTAATTGTGGCCTAACAATTAACACCAAGAAAACACAGGTGCTCCACCAGCCAGTACCACACCATCCATATATGGAAACATCAGTTACAGTAAATGGAGAAATATTGAATATTGTGGATGTTCAGTTATCTTGACAGTATACTTTTGGGGGATATTCACAGAGATGGTAAGGTTGACACATTCATTGCAAGAGCTAGCTGTTTGGGAGGCTTTGTAGGAAAGTATGGGAGAAAAGTCTTATTTGGCTAGCTACCTAACTGAAGATCTACAGTCTGACCTGTGAAATGTTGACAGCATACCTGTAACACGTCAGAAAACTGAATTACTCCAATTTAAATTGTCTTCAGAAGATTTTGTTTTAGGTTTTTGCAAGGCAAATGGAGTTAAGTGGCTTGCCCAAGTCCACACAGCTAGGTAATTATTAAGCGTCTGAGGCGGGATTTGAACTCAGGTCCTCCTGACTCCAGGGCCACCTAGCCACCCCTCTTCAGAAGATTTTTAAGATCACCTGGATAAAATAAAGATAAAATACCAGACACTGAGATTCTTTCTTGAATGAACAGCCAAACATTCAAACTCTTATTCAGAAAGCTCAACTCCAATGAACTGGCTACATTTTTGGAATACCAAACACACATCTGTCTAATAGAATATTTTGCTGAAATCTCACATGAGGCAAGCATTCACACAGTGGTCAGAGGAAGTGATATAGGGCATACTCAAGGTTTCTCTGAAGAACTTTGGAATTGATCACATGACACTGGCAAAGGACCGGCAAGCATGGTGTGCCCCCATTAAAGATGGCACTGTGCTCTACTGTACACAAATTTAAAGACATCTTCATTCCAAATGTTCACATGGACTATTTGTGCTTGACCTGTGCTCAGATTGGTCTGAACACACCATACCTTGACTCCAACATAGAACAAGTAATAACAATCAGGTCTCTGAGTAAGGGAGGAAGAAGAGATAGACACTGAAATTAAGGTGATATAGAAACAAAAAGTAGGAATAAAATGTTTGGTTTTTTTAAAGAAGAGAGAACTATTCTGGGAGAGAAGGGTCTGACCCCTGAGGGAGCCCTAAGAGAAGGGCAAGGGGTGGCTAGGTGGCACAATGGATAAAGCACCGGCCCTGGAGTCAGGAGTACCTGGGTTCAAATCCGGTCTCAGACACTTAATAATTACCTAGCTGTGTGGCCTTGGGCAAGCCACTTAACCCCATTTGCCTTGCAAAAACCTAAAAAGAAAAAAAGAGTACACATCTTGCCTAGATGAATCTGGGTCTAGGTTTGGGCTATCTATTTTGTCTTTGTTCTTTCCCAATCTTAAGTAAATGAAATTCTATCCTGAGATGAACATGCCCTGGTTTCTGAGTGCCAAAGATCAGGAGGTCCTGAATCATTTTGACCTGATAATAGCTTGGGGAGGAGACCCTAGTAACTACTCCTGTTGAGCACTAATCACCTGTTGAGCAAATAGATGATTACTATCAAAAGGATAGGCCTCCCTAAAGCCAAATCAGCTTGATTGAGGAACATTTTGGGCAGTGCAGAAGTGAGATAAAATGAAATGTGTAAAACGAATAATAGTCTGGAAGCAGCTAGGTGGCACAGAGGATAGAGCACTAGCCCTGGAATCAGGAGGACCTGGGTTCAAATTCAGCCTCAGACACTTAATAATTACCTAGCTGTGTGACCTTGGGCAAGTCACTTAACCTCATTGCCTTGCAAATTGCACTCCCAAATAAAAATAATATTAATTCATCAATCCTGTCTTAGATTCTGGTAAGATTTAAAACTCAGTCCCCTGAGAATCGATAACAGTTATTATAAGTTACTAAGTCTTTCTGTCCATATGTACCATGAGTCTTTTGTGTCTTTTGTGAGCAAGGGAAAAATATCTGCTCCTATATGTGATTTACATTATATGCTGAATATCTTTCAGTGCCCCCTTTTTGGAGAAGACTCTAGTCATTAGGCAAAACATGATCTCTAAGTAATTTATCAGCTTGAGAAGCTGGGTGAGACAGTGAATAGAGCATTAGCCCTGGAGTCAGGAGAACTTGAATTTAAATCTGGCTACAGAAATGACCTAGCTGTGTGACCTTGGGTAAGTCACTTAACCCTGTTTGCCTCAGTTTCCTCATCTGTAAAATGAGCAGGATAAGGAAATGGTAAAGCATTCCAGTATCTCAGCCAAGAAACCCCTAAATGGGGTCACAAAGAGTTGTAGTTTGTCCTTCATTCTCAAAGAAGACCATAATAGCAGGGAGGTGAATTGGATTTTGGGGGGGGGGGGCTGTGCTAAGTCATGTCTCACTTTCTCCTCCAGAGCCATCTAAGTCCAATGGCCAGATATGAGTCAGGATGACTGGAGATGGTCCTGGGTACGAGGCAATCAGGATTAAGTGACTCGTCCACGGCCACACAACTAGTGACAAGTGTCTGGATTTGGACAAGGTTGGATTTGGATTCCCTTTCTCTATCCACTGCTCTATCCACTGCACCACTAGCTCCCCACTTTCCATTTCCTTAATGGAGATCACCCACAGAGAGTTGGATGAGAATGAAATGAATGAACAACAACAATTTATCACTAGGTGCTGTTTTAGAGTTGAATGAATTGAAGAACAGAGAAAGGCTCTTATACTTTTTGTTTCTTCCTTAAGGATTTGATTTCTCTCTCATCACACTCAACTTGGATCAATGTACAACATGGAAACAAAGTGAAGACTGACAGATTACTTTCCGCGGGGTGGGGGGAGCAAGATTGGGGGAAAATTGTAAAACTCAAATAAAATCTTTAATAAAAAAAAAAAATAGAGAAAGGGACCTTAATCCTCTCCTTAGAGATCTGTACTAAACATGAAGGGCTCAGAGGAGATAGGTCCCAGTGGAGAAAGATGATGACTTATTGCCCCTACCCCAGATTCCCTGGATTTAGCAATGATTCTTTTCAATCTTAGTCTTACATTGGCTTTTTTGCCTGCTATTTCAAACTGCTTCTTCGTAATGAATCTGCTGACTACTAAGAGGTCCAGATCTTTTTCATACTTCTTTATCATGGTAGCCATACCTACCACATATTCTACTTGTGACATTGGATTTTTGAATCTAAATATAAGGTTTTACTGAATTTCATCGAATTAAATTCCATCCGGTGCTCTCTCACCTGTCAAGATCTTTTTGGAACCTGACTCTGTTATCAAGTGAGTTAACAGTTCCTACCACTACTGTGTATAAAGGCAGCCAAAGGTAGAAAAAGTTAAAGTTAAATATATGCTGGGGTGATATGAGTTCATATCAGCTCTTACCAATTGTTTCAATTTCAGTATGAACAATTGCACTTCAGAAAACCAACAGACTTCATAAATCAGGACTTTATTGTTTTTTGATAGTCTAGACTTAAGAAAGTGATGGAGAAACTAGTAATAATAAAGATTAAACTAAAAAGCTTGCTGTGCATACATTTCTGACCCTCTCTCCCTCACCTCCCCCACACTGAGAATGAGTTGTTAAACATTTACCAACACATCCCTAAATATATACCAAAATAATCTTAGTAGCACTCTTTGTGTTAGCAAAGAAGTGGAAACAAAGTACACACCCGTTGACTGTACCTTTCATATGCAGTCATAATGAAAAATCACTGCCCAGCAAGAAAGGACAACTATGAGAAATTCAAAGAAACATGGGAAGATTTGCATGAACTGACACCAAGTGAAATAATCAGAATGAAGAGAATGAGATATATAATGACTCTAACAATGTAAATGGAAAGAGGGAGGCCTAAAAGGACAGCTATTGTTTGTCACAGGGTACCATCTTGACTCACAGGTGAATTGGATTTAAGTGAGGGAGGGCTGCACAAAGTCCTCAGACTCATTCTCTCTTCCAAGGTTATTTAAGTCTAGCTACAGGACAAAAGTCGAGATGACTGGCAATGGCCCAGGATGTACTAATCTGACCAAGCTCTATGTGCTCCATAGCACCTGCTTCAGGTACTTTCATAGTCATTGGAATAAATTGTTCTCATCTACCATTCCACAAAGGGAAACCCTCCCATGCTGGGGATAGACACTTCACCAACAGCTTTGAGGTTCTTCGGTCACACTCAATCTGGTTTAAAAATCTGTCTACCAAGGTGTGTGGCCTCTGTGCAGGTCACAGCTTCTTGAAGCCACAGGTGAGAGTGGAATGAAAGGTGGACCCCAAGATGTAGCTTTGATAAGTAGCTTTGAAAAGGGTCTGACAAGCCCCCGTACAAGAGGAGCTACTCCTTCTTGATGCATACCCCACCTTTCAAAAAAAAAAAAAAGTACTGTTAGCTGAGAAATGAAAACCATTGGAAGTCTAAAAAACAGAACACAAAACCCAAGCCTTTCCTCAGAGCAGAGAAGTTGGGAACCACAAGTTCAGAATGTATTATTATATATAGTTAGTGGCCATTATCTCAGATATGTTGCTTAATCTTTCCTCTTTTCACAAGGAAGAGTTCAGATTGGAGGAAGGTCAGGGCAGGGTTGTTGGATTTCCCCACCATCCCCCAATCCAGGAATGACTAATAAAAGGGGCAAGTGAATAAATACAACATATTCTTTTTAAAAATTATTATTTTTTCAAAAGAATTTTGGACGATGGGAACATTTGAGGCAAGTGACCATGATATTGTCTTAAAATTTTGGATAAAGGAGAGGAATAAATTTCAAAGGATTCAGAAAAAGGATAGATAGAATTTAAAAGCCAAAATTTCTAGAGGGGGACTTTAGCGTGAGAGATCTGAAGCTCCCAGGAAAGAAATGTTAATGATACTCACAGAAATCATTTCAATGAGGAGTCAGTCATCAACCGGTACTTACTAAATGGTATTTTGTGGAGAAGGTGGGAGGTGGAAGGATGGGAAAATAGAGTCTGAAGAGATACTACCAGGAAAGCAAGAACCAATTAAGCGAGAAAATATGTATGGATAGGAGGAGGTCCCGCGATAAATTTCTTTAAAAAAGAAAAAGCTCAGAAAAACTAAGGTTGAGGCTGGTGCTTTTGACATCACAAAGGTTCTGTCTGAGAGCTTGGAGGAAGTTCAAAGAAGTGATTAGAGCCCTACTTGAGGGCCTCACTTCGGTTTTCTGTTCCAATATCGATGTCCTAAAATGGGAAAAAGAGACCAAATGTGAGTAACAGTAAATTGAAATCCAAAATAAATGAGGAAAAGATAAGAGAGCACATAGATGTCTTTGATGAGATCGAGTGTGAGCCTAAGTAAGCTACACCCTAGTGAACTGACATATGTGTATGGCATTTGTGGAGCTTCTGTGGGTGACTTGTGAGAAATCATAGAAAAAGGGAAAGGGACCTCAGGACTGGGGAGAGTCAAAGCTCAGAATGGTCAGAATTTTTCAGAAAAGGGAAGAGAGTGGATTCTGCAAATTGT
Organism: Macrotis lagotis; assembly: GCF_037893015.1. NCBI lineage: Eukaryota > Metazoa > Chordata > Mammalia > Peramelemorphia > Peramelidae > Macrotis > Macrotis lagotis. The sequence goes on from NC_133658.1 coordinate 903,217,672, forward strand.
GGGCTGGTAAGCTTGATTTAAATTCCTGCTTGGAAAAAAAAAGGTTAGAATCTATTATTAGAGAGATTTCATGAGAAATTAGAAAGGGAAGTAGTAATGACAAAGCCAGAATGGCTCATTAAGAACAAATCATACAAACTAAACTCTTTCCAATTTTTGATCTGGCTACTAGATTTGAAAAATCAAGGAAATATTGGAGACTATAGACAGCAGAATGCATTTCTATGATGAGCACTAGTCATTTCAAAACAGTGTGTTTTAAGACTGGCAAAGTACTTGACATGTTGGGGAAAAAATCTCTCGTGCTTTTTTTGTGCTATCTTTGTGAATAAGATGGAGAGATGGGGGTTAGATGCTCTTACCTTTAGGAAGATTTGACTTTGGTTGAAAGACAGGATCAAAGGCTAGGCATTAATGGGTCAATGTTACCTTAGAGGGATGGTCTCCAGCGAGATCCCCAGGGATCTGTCTTTGGTTCAAGGTCGCTTGACATAGATAGATGGGTAGATGAATGACTAGATAGATAGATAGATAGATAGCAATATAATCAATTATTTGGATGATGGTATAGAGTTGTCAAATATACAGATGACTCCTACCTGACAGGGGTAGCTAACTTGTTAGACAAAAGAGTCAGAATCCAAAAACTTCTCAGCAATTTTGAAAGACGAGCTGACAGGTCAATGGATTGAATCTAATGAAGGAACATTTATCCAATCCAGTCCAGTCCAACAAGGTTTTATCAATTGCCTCTCTTAAACCAGGCACCAACCCAGGTGCTAGATTCATAGAGACACAAAAAATGATAACCATATCATAGCTGGTTGTTGCTGCTACAACATGTAAACAGAATATCTGCTTAATAATTTTGATCAGAGGGAACAAACAGGAAAAAAATCTCTCATCACTTCTATCTTTGGAAGAATTAAATTATCCTTGATGATGATGATGTTTGTCCTTCATTCTTCAATCAAAGAGGTGATGCCATGACTAGCACATGAATTTGATTTGAGTGGAGAGGGCCAGGGGCTATGCTGAGTCACAAGCCTCACTTTCTCCTCTGCAGTCATTTGGGTCCCATGTCAGATATGAATCAGAACGTCTGGAGATAGCTCTGGATGGGAAGCAATCAGGCCTTCCTGACTCCAAGGCCAGTGCTCTATCCACTGTGACACTCAGCTGCCCAAATTATCCTTTTGTTTTTGTTTTTGTTTTGTTTTTTAGTTTTTTTGCAGGGCAATGGAGTTAAATGACTTGGGAAAGGTCACACAGCTAGGTAATTATTAAGCATTTGAAGCCAGATTGCACTCAGTTCCTCATGACTCCAGGGCTGGTGCTCTATCCACTGTGCCACCTAGCTGCCCCCCAAATTATCCTTAAAGGTGTAACAATGGGAGTCAATTGACTATTTAATTCAATAGAGACATTCACACCCCATTAAAATATTAAGCTTTAAAATATTAATATTTGGGATAACCAACATGAACGTGTCAATTGCTCTTCTTATAGCAAAGAGCCCTGATACTTGAATCTACCCATCCATTCACTGGCCCTCATCATTACTATATTATTCATCTTTTGCCAAGTTTCTGTTGTTTTCAGATTTATTTATTTCCTTCTTCTGTCCAAGTGATCTATAGTATAATTTCATGACAATCTTATTGCTCCTCTTCCCTCCTCTAATCCCCAACATGCTGTTTCTATTATGCTTTACTCCCACCCCAGATTTCCTTATATACCCCACCCAGAAAGATTTAGGAAAGATCCTGTCTGATTAGACAAAGATTCTTCCTGCACTATATTTTCCAGTCTTTGGGGAAAAGAAGCTGTTGGGACAGATCCCTGAATGTGACACCAAAGGAATGTTTCTATGTATGTAATATCCTGAAGGCAATCCAGTCTTTTCTCATCTCCTAGAATTCATTAACCTAAGAATTTTTTAACCAGCTACAGAGTCTGATGAAGTCAGGTTTTGGTAGCTTTAGGTTTAACTTTTTAAAAATTCACTAAGACACCCTGTATATACTAAAGGAATGAATTCTGTAGGCTATTCCTAAACTGCAAGTCAGTATCTGGACAACACCATTCTTCATTCATTTGATTTTTCCTATGAGATTGGTTAGGTCAGACTCTTTGCAGATCACTTCCAGGATGCTCTGTTACAGGACAACCAATTCTATAACATCCATCTTCAACTGGAACTCTGCCCTGGGGAAGAAAAACTTGATAATTTAATAAGCATAGCAATACTTTTCTTTTTTAAATTATATATAATTATATAATATAAATTATATTATATTATATATTATATATATATAATTTTTTTAATTTTATTATTTTTTTACATACTTTTCTTTTTTAATTTTGAGTCCCAAATTCTCACCTTCATTCCCACCAACTGAGAAGGCAAGCATTAGGATATCAATTATACATGTGAAATCACATAAAACACATTTTCATATTAGTCATATTGCAAAAAGAAGGCAAAAAATAAAATGAGAGCGTTATACTTCAATTTCCTCTCAGAGTTCATCAGTTCTCGCTCTCTGGAGGTGGATGACATTTTTTCATCTTGAGCCCTTTGGAATTGGCTAGGATCATTGTATTGATCAAAGTAGCCAAGTCATAACAAGGCTTTTTTGATAACTAATTCTATAACCTCCTAACACAGTTGTCAATCAAGTATCCCTCTTTTGGGTCTTGTCTGTTAACGATTAAGAGCCTTGCCTGGGCAGCTAGGTGGCAAGGTGGATAAAGCACCTGCCCCTGGAGTCAGGAGGATCTGAGTTCAAATTTGCCCTCAGACATTTAATAATTGCCTAGCTGTGTGACCTTGGGCAAGCCATTTAATCCCACTGCCTTAAATAAATAAAAAAAATTTTTAAAAGGTTTGTCAAGACTAACATATTTCAAGGAGTCTTAAATGAAATAAGTACAGAAATCATCTTATTGAAAGAGAGACCGTTTAGTTCTAATCATTAAATTTTTTTAAAAAATAATCATTGGGGGTGGCTAGGTGGCATAGTGGATAGAGCACTGGCCCTGGAGTCAGGAGTACCTGAGTTTAAATCCAGCCTCAGACACTTAATATTACCTAGCTATGTGGCCTTGGGCAACCCACTTAACCCCATTGCCTTCCAAAAAAAAATTCATTGCTAAACCCAGTGGAATTTGTTTTGTGATAGTAAAGATGTGATCTATTGTAGAATATCAGTAGTGAAAGTCTACCTGTTTCCCAATGAGGCACTCACATGGGATGCATAGGTAAGACGATTCTCATTAAACATTTTATGTAATAATTCAAAGTGCTTTGAGGTTTGAAAAAAATTATGTTATTTTATTTGATCCTCACAACAACTCTCACACCCATAATGCAAAAGAAAGAGGTGAAGTGACTTACCCAGGGTCACACAGCTGGTGTCTGAGGCTGCATTAGATCTTAGATCTTATTAAATACAAATACATTTTTTAAAAAAAGAGCTCAGGTCTTCCTGACTTCAGAATCTATAATCCCTTCTAGCTATCTTTGAGAGAGTAGGCATATAAGTTAATTTTTCACATTTACTTGGGTGCTTCCCCTCCCCCCCCCCACCATATTAATAAGGTTTGGCATTTTTTCCATGCTTTTGGTATCTTCCTCTTTTTTGACCACTATGGGGTGCTCATAATTATGACCTCTCTGGGATAGATCTCTTCCAGATACACTTTTGAACTATTCTAATCTTAGGAACAGTCACTAACCAATTTTGGGCTGTCTGCAATAGAGAATACCATCTGTATCCAGAGAAAGAATTATGGACTTTGAACAAAGACCAAAGACTAGTACCGCCAAAATAGGAAGAAAAAAAAAAGCATTATATTATTATGTAATTTTGCTATCTCTCATACTTTATTTTTCTTCCTTAAGGATATGATTTCTCTGTCATCACATTCAACTGAGATCCATGTAACATGGAACCAATGTAAACACTAACAGAATGCCTTCTGTGGGGGTGGGGGGAGGGAAACAAGATTGGGGAAAAATTGTAAAACTCAAAATAAATAAAATCTTTCTTAAAAAAGGAATAGTCATGGGGGGGGGGGGGCGTCTAGATGGAGTAGTGGATAAAGCACCGGCCCTGGAGTCAGGAGTACTTGGGTTCAAAATCCGTCTCAGACACTTAATAATTACCTAGCTGTGTGGCCTCAGGCAAACCATTTAACCCCATTTGCCTTGCAAAAACCTAAAAAAAATGAAATATAATGGTTCAAAATATAAAATGTGCAATGTAAAATGTAAAAATGAAGCTCCTTTTAATTGTAAAACTCAAATAATATCTTTAATAAAAAATAAATTTAAAAAAAGAATAGTCACTAACTCTTAAAGTCAGAAGAATTTTGTTCAAATTCATAGTGTTCTTAGGTAAGTCACTTCCAGTACATTTTCTCTTCTTTTATAAATATTGGAAATAATGCTACTAATGCTGCCTTTCTTATGGAGTTGTTCCAAGGCTTGCTAGCCCTGATTGTTGAAACAGGTTTTTAAGTTATATAAAATCTCAGACATAGAGACTCAGAAGAGACTTCAGACTTGCTTAGGGGCCATTTTAAACAGGAGTCTTTCTATGCACTCCCTCTTCTCCCAAAGGTGATCCAGGGACAGGTGGGTGTCTCCTGAGATTACAAACTCAAAAGAGTTTCTCTCTCTTCCTGTTTCCTAAGATTTGGGACAAAGGGGGAAATGTCTTATGTGTGAGGAGTACTGGGAGGAATTTCATTAGGTGGGGAGGATCTACCAGGATGAAGCGGGGAGGGGTGAAGTTCTCAGGGTGGTTCAGATGATGCTTTTGCATCTCTCAGGTACACTCAAATGGTCTCTTTAGGGAAACTGAGTTACTGGAGGGCAAGTCTGCCCCATCTCCAAGCCCAGGCTTCATAACCCACCACACCCACACCCATTCCTACTCACCCCCTCCACATCCCCAGCCCACAACCCATCTGCACACATCCGTAGACACACACATAGGAGTCCAGAATAAATATGCTTATTATCTGACAGTTTTTAGGGAGATGGGCTGCACCCCAAAATCAGAGGATCACACCCCGGGTCGCTAAGCTAATGCATTGAGTTGAGCCCACTCAGTCATGAGGTAACTGAGATGGAACCAGGTTAGCTGCCTGCCCCAAGTCACCCAGGAAGCTGACAAACGGAGCATTTTTTCAACACTTACTACATATTTCAATCCTTGGACTGATTGCAAGGCAGCAGATGGCCTCAGTGACCTTGGGTGTGAACTTTCCTCCCCCATCTGGGCCTCAGTTTCTCCACTTGTACGTTGAAGGGATTGAATTTAAAAACATCTCCGACATCCCATGAAATCGTCTTCCAGGAGCACCCCGGAGGAGAGGAGAGTGGAAATTTGAGCCAGGTGAGGGGCGGGCCGTCCCCCCCCCCCCCCCCCCCCCGGCCCCTCTCCCAGGGCGGAGGTGGCAGGTGTGCAAAGTCCCGGCCCGGGCCGGGAGCTAGTCTGGCCGGGCCTGGGTGGGGCGCCGGAGAAGGGTGCTTGGAGGTCACGGAGCCCCGGGAGCCGCGCACCTGGGGACACTGAGGCGCGGGGAGGGGCCCCTCCTCTCTAGCCGCGCCCCGATCCGAGGCTTTTAGGGCACCCGGAGCCGAGCAGGTGCTGGCTGGGGGCGGAGATCGGGGAGCCCGCGGGAGGGGCCCAGCCCCGGTGCGCCCCGGCCGGGCGGGGCCCCGGCGGGGGCCGCCTTCATAAGCGCCGCGGCCCCGGCCCCCGGCCTCCGCCAGGCCGGGATGGCGCTGTCCGCCGGGGCCGGCTGCCTGCTGCTGCTGCTGACGCTGCTGCTGCTGCTGCTGCTCGCCCGGCTCCGCGGCCCCGGCCGCCCCCCGCGCCTGCCCCCCGGGCCGCGGCCGCTGCCGCTGCTGGGGAACCTGGGCCAGCTCTGGCCGGGGGCGCTGTATGCCGGGCTGCTCCAGGTGCTGGGGCGGGGGGGCGGGACCCGGGACCCGAGGGGGGAGAAGCCCCCCGAGGCTGGCCCCGCTCCAGAGCCCCCCAAGGGAAGCCACCTGGTGCGCCCCGGCGGGGACTCCTTCCCTGGGCTCCCACTCTGGATAGGTTTCAGGGGCTTAAGGGGGGGGGCACCTTTATTTTCAAGTCCCTCCAACTGAAGTTTTGCATTTCCTTTTGAGAATTCTGATTCTTAGACCTTCCCGAGCCTATGTTCAAGAGGTGGAAACCCCCTCCCCCCGCCCTTCCTGCTCCAGGGGCAAAGGAACTGGGCTCAGATCCCACCTCTGTCACTTTCTACCTCCGTGACTTTGGACCACTCAAACTCAGTTTCCCCATTTGTAAAATGGCAACCAGATGCCCTGGGAGACCCCCTTCCAGCTCTAAATCTAAGATCTTATGATCCTAAGGGGAGAGAACTTGGGGTGATTGGGGGGATATATCTGAATGCCCCCCTTCCAACTCTAAATCAAAGATCTTATAATTCTGAAAACCCTAGAGAAATAGAGTGAGGGGGGATCATTGAAGAGGGGCTATATCTGGATCCCTCCCTTCCAGCTCTAAATCTGAGATCTTATGACACTAAGGGGAGAGAACTTTGAAGATCCCGGAAGAATATAGTGGGGGAGGGAGAATGGGATGGATTTTTCTGGATTTCCCCCCTTCCAATGCTGAGTCTAAGATCTTATGATCCTAAGAAGAGAGATTTGGAGACTGAAGGAACAAAGTGAAGGGAGGAGTATGGGGGGGGGGGGGTGAATATCAGGATTCCCAGCTTGCCCTTGATGTTTACTTTCTGTTTGCCTCTGAAGTCACTTTTCTCTCTACTATGAAAGGGTTCTACTTCACTCAAAGGCCCTTGTCAGCTCTAGGCTTCCTAGGAGGATATCTTTGAATTAAAGGGAGGAAAGAATGATTACAAAGTTGGGAAGACTGAGACACTGTGGTGGCTGTGGGGAGTTAGAGCCAGGTGGACCATGGAGTGTGCAGTGGAGAACGTTAAAATAAAGTGTTGAAAGGAAGAATGGGCCAGGGAGTCAGATATGGGGGAAAGGTGGTAGCAAGGCCCATAGTCTGAAAAATAAACAGTGGAAAGAAAGGAGAATGCCATCAAGATCTGAAAATGGGGGTGAGCAGCACCTGGGGGCAGAGCAGGAAGAGTCTAGGAGGGCAGGCATAGAGATGGGGGGTGCTCTACAATATCCATTAACTGGTTTTCCTACAGCTCGGTGCTAAGTACGGCCCCGTGTTCACCGTTCATCTGGGCTCCCGGCCTGTAGTCGTCCTAAGCGGTTATGAGGCCGTCAAAGAAGCATTGGTGGACCAGGGAGAGGCATTCGCCGGCAGAGGGAAAGTGGCCTCATTGGAGAAGACCTTCAATCAGCATGGTATGGACCACATAGGGTTTAGAAATGGAGACTCCTAAAGCAAAGGTGCTATTGACAGAATCTTTCATCCTTAGGCCATTGGAGCTATGGAAGAGGGAAACCTTGGTTCAATAGAATGAGGCCCAAGAGGCAGTTGGGTGGTGCAGTGGATAGAAACATCAGCCCGGAAGTCAGGAGGACATGAGTTCAAATCCAGATTCAGACATTTAATAGTTACCTAGCTGAGTGACCTTGGGCAAGTCACTTGACCTCCACTGCCTTGCCAAAAACAACAACAAAAATAGAATGAGCTTCATTTTGAGTGGCAGGACCTTGGTTTGAACCTTGATATCTTGAATCGAGGCAAATAACTTTGATTCTCAACTGTGATAGGAGGGCACCTCTTCTTGTTCTGAATCATGTGAACTGCTCTGAGCTTTGGGATCCTAGAACATCATATACATGGAATGCACAGGATAGTGGATCCTTGAAACCTTAACCCTCTAATCAGTTTGTTGATCAGCAAACATTTTTGAGAGGTTTATGTGTGTTACACATCATGCTAAGGACTTACGATGCCAAGAAAATTTCCACCCTCAAGGAGCTCATTTTAGTGGGAGAGATAACATGCAACTAGTTTTCTGCATCCAAGAGATATGGACTAGCTGAAATCTAATCCCAGAGAGGAAGATGCTTGGTAAGAGGGGAGGATGCTACTTGGCTCTGGATCAGGAAAGTCCTACAGATGAGATCTGGGCTGAGTCTTGAAAGAATCCAAGAATGCTAAGAGTCTGAGGTGAGGGGGCAGAAAATACAGTCACGAGAGACAGCCAGGGAAAAGTCAGTCAGGAGATGGAGTATTATATTCAAAGAACAAGAAGGAGGCCAGTCTATCTGGATTGTACAGTAATAGGAAGGGAGAAAAAGGGCAAGGCTGGAAAAGTAGGAAGGGAGCAGCTCTATAGTCTATCCAGGAGGGCTTTCCGAGTTCAAGGTGGAGGAAAAAAGAATACCATCAAGTACGGGGTTGATATGTTCAGACCTGTGCTTCGGGAAAATCACTGTGGTAACTGAGTGGGTGGCTCTAGATTCATTAGTTAATTAATTGTTAGATTATCTGATTGTCAGTCTCTTAGATGGCCAGAGCACAAAGGAACCCTAAGTCTTATTTGACAGATGGGGAAACTAAGGCCCACCAAAAGAAGACTTTCTTCAGGTCACACAAGAGACTTGGACTCCTGTCTCTTTCCATTATTCTGGGGGACATATCCTAGCTCAGCCTTATCCTTTCAATTTAGTGTGAGCTTATTAGACCATAATTTTGTAACTGTAATTTTTTTTTAAAGCTGGGTTCTCGAGAAACATAGGTAATTTTAAAACCTTGGATAAGGATGTTTTAAAAACCCTGGCTATTTTTAACATGCATAATTTGAAACCTTGTGTAATCCCACCCAAGAATAGAGAATTAAAGAAAAAAACCCTAGAACCAATATATCCTTTAACTGAGTTTTATCCTTTCAACCCAAGATCTGCTAAGAAAAGGGAGCAGATATTCCAAGGACCCTTTCCCTTTTCTCCCTTGGAAGTAAATCTTACTTGGCTACTGATTTCCTTAGAGGGACAGGTCTTCTTCATACACATCACAAACCCTCTCTGATTTAATGAGATGCTCTTTGAGAATCAAAAAAAAAAAAAAATTTAATTATCCCCTCCCCTTTCCACCTTGGCCAAAGTGGGAGGGAACCTCTCCCAGCTAGGCTAGTCTTTGGACCCCAGTCTTAATCTTTCAAAGAGCCTAGGCTTGAAACCACTGAGGCATTAGTTCATCTCTGGGCCATTCGGGCTCAGCCAGACCTTTCTTAGCCTTCGAGAGACCAGGGGTATTCCTGTGTCACCAGGGGGCCTCTGAGAAGGAATCTAGCAGCGAAGAAAGCAAGTCTAGACATAGCCAATCCTGAAAGAAGGTATTTGAGCCTTACACCTAAGTCCTAACTTGTCAGCCCTGTAAGGTCATGTGCTTCCTGAGAAGAGGAGGGGCAGGGACGCCAGGGTACCAGGCAGAGCGCCATCAACAACCTCATCCTGGCGGGAATAGACCTGACTGTGACTGCCCTTCCCTCCAACTACCTGTGGAGTGGGGAAAGGGAGGTGGTGCCTCTAATCTTCACTCTTTCTTGCTTCTCCAGGTATTTTCTTTGCCAATGGGGAGCAATGGAAACACCTTCGGAAGTTTACCACCCTCTCTCTAAGAAATCTGGGCATGGGAAAGAAGGAAGGAGAAGAGCATATTCAAGAAGAGGCTTCCCACTTGGTAGAAGCCTTAAAGAATACCCAAGGTCAGAGGAAGTTCATGATAGCTATCCCCCCCATATAGGATAGCCCAATAGACTTGGCCCACTGGTGAGCCATGTCCTGCCTGTCCTGGCTCAGACCAGAATCCTTTCTCCTGTATTCTGGGGACTGACCCCAGGGATGCCTGGCCCTATCTCACAGAGCTTCCTTTATTGGATTGCCTCATTCCCTTTGTCTGACACCTGGAGCCACCCACATCCAATAACAGGGAAAGCCAAACCCAGGGGAATTCCCATTCCAGTCCCAGGGACACTCCTTAGCCTTTTCATCCTTTCCCATCATTCTATGATCAACCTTGCCTTGATTTGTCCCTTCAGGGTCTCTGTTGGACCCTTCCCTGCTCCTGTCTCAGGCCATTTCCAACGTCACCTGCATTCTCCTGTTTGGAAATCGATTTGACTACGAAGATGAGAAGTTCCGAGCTGTGGTCCTTGCTGCCGCTGGCACCCTGAAGGAGATCAGCACCCCATGGGGACAGGTGACTGGCTTGGAAACAGGGGTCAGGGGGCTGAAACGATCCACAGATTGCTCTTCCCCAAGCTGCTGCCCCATTCTTTTCTCTTCCAAGAAGTCCACCTAGATTGCCTCTGAGAAAGCTATGTTTCTCCCACTCAGACAAAAGTCCCCATGCTAATTCTATCTTTACCCTCCCTGCCTCAGCTCTGCGAGATGTTCTTGGGTCCCCTCTGCTACCTGTCAGACATCCTTCGCTATGTCTCAGCTCCCCATAATCGCCTCACAGACCACCTAAACACGCTGGCAACCTTTGTCTCGGGCCAGATCCAACATCACCAGGAGAAGCTGGACCCTCATTCCCCTGCCAGGGACTTTGTGGATGATTTCCTGCTCAAAATGAGCCAGGTATGGTTGGGATTGGGATTGAGGCTGGAATCAGGGCTGAGGAGATGGCTCAGAATGGGGAGAGAGGTATAGGAGTCATTCATCCTTTCGTTGACCAGGCAGCTCTGCAAGACTGCAGGAGCAGACCAGCAATGGTGGAGGGAATCTCCACACTGAGAGGTCCTTGACCCAATGAAGCTAACCCTTTGTCCTAGCCACAGAATAGAAGGAGACTCAGTCTCTTTCAAGTATCAGTCTGATCCTCTTGGTAGCTTTGGGCCAACTCTGCTTTCTGACCACTGGAGAACAAGGCTCAGACCCTCATCCCTGGGAGAACGTGGCCAACCTTGTCTCCCCAGCCCCTGCAGGGCTTCTCTGACTCCTAATGTCTCCTCCAGGAAGAAAAAGCTGCTGCGTCTGGACATACGGATTTCCTACTGACCGCCGTGAACCTGCTCTTTGGGGGGACGGTAACAGTCAGTGCCACACTCGCATATGCTTTCCTGCTCCTGCTTAAATATCCAGAGGTCCAAGGTACAGCCCAGTACAGGCGACCCATAGCCTCAAGCCCAGATGGCCAGAACCCTTAGCTGTGTTAGCAGAGAGAGCACAAAAGATCTGAGTTCAAATCCTTTGTCAGATACTAACTAACCATGTGACCCTGGTCAAGTCTTTGCCTCAGTCTCCTCAACTGAAAAAATGGCAATCATAATAGACTCTACCTCCCAGAGTTGTGAACCAGAACCACATAAGATAACTTGCAAAGTGCTTTGCCATGCTTGTGGTGCCAGAAGCCTTAACTCTGCTGCCTACTAGTTGTGTGATCTTGGGTAAGTCTCATACTGAGAGAATTGAATAACGTGATCCCTCAGGTCATTTACAACTTCACATCTATGACCTCTCAGACTCTGTAGTTGTAAAAAGCCAGAGGACCCAGCAGTATCGTCATTCTGGCTACCCCCCAAGTGAGCTGATAGGGGCCCAGTTCAGTAAAAAAAAATCAACAAACATTGATTACTGCATGGATGGTATTAAAGATACAGAGACAGAAACAGAACAGCCCCAGCCTTCAAGAAGCTTACATTTTTCCAGAACAATATAACACATACACAGAGAGATGCATACAAAAGAGAATAATAGCAAAGTCAGCAGAGTGGATGAGGAAAGGTCTCCTGTAGGAGGCAGGAACCTGAGTCATACTTCAGAGGAAGATGGGGATTCTAAGAAAAGGGAGTGTAAAGGATAGAGGTCAGAGATTTCTTTATTTTTTATAATCATTGTTCAGTTGTGGGGCAATCTTGGCAGAGATACTGGAGTGGTTTGCCATTTCCTTCTCCAGATCATTTGACAGATGAGGAAACTGAGCCAAATAGGGTCAAGGGACTTGCCCAGGGCCACGTATTTAAGATTGGATTGGAACTCAGGAAGATCTGTCTTTCTGACTTCAGATTTGAAACTCTATTCACTGTGCCACCTAGTTGCCAACAAAGAGACAGAGACAGAGACAGAGAGAGAGAGAGAGAGAGAGAGAGAGAGAGAGAGAGATGATAGCATAAGCTGTTCCCCATAATATGATAAAAGAAAAAAAGGAAATAAGGAATAAGGCAAGGCTCCTTAGGTATTATACCCCTCATCTCCCAGGGGCAAAAACACAGAACCTGCAGAATCAAAAGTCTATATATAGATATAGATGATATACAAGGGTGCTACCTGGGGCTGAGGAGACAGAGAGCACTGGCCACTGGGAGGCAGCAGGTTCAAGTAGAAGGCACCTGGTCTGAGAATTAAGAGACTTGACCTGAATTCCTTTATACCTCTGAACTTCACTTTCCCTCTTTGTAAAATGAACGTTTGACTTAAGGTGCCCTGCTGGCCCTAAATGTCCCTTTCTGGGTATAGATGAGTTGGACCCTGGGGGTTTGACAGGGAGAGATGAAGGGAGCTATGTCCTTTGTCCTTGGTCTCCAGCTCAGACATGCCTTTCTCTCTTTATCTTCCCTCTATCCCACAGATCAAATCCAGGAGGAACTGAGCCGAGAGCTCGGGCGTGACCGGGCGCCCAGCATGGGGGACCGTGGGCACCTCCCCTACATTGATGCCTTCCTGCATGAGGTTCAGAGGTTCCTGGCCCTCATCCCTATGGGGGTGCCCCGTGCCCTCACAAAGCCCACTTCCTTCCGGGGCTATGACCTACCCCAGGTAAGGTCAGAGGGGAGGAATAGGGGAACAGAAGAAGTGACCATCCTCATCTAACCTGGTTAGAAAGAATAGAGGAAGTCCCCTCCCAGGCAGGAGAGAGTAGAAAAAGTCAGTTAGATGGAGGAGAGCTGGCATACATTCTCAGATGCCCATACAAAGACTCTCGGCTCCCTCCAAACTCAGATTGCTTTTTCCCTGGCCAGAGCTGCCTTTCCAGACCCTGGAGAGATGCTGAAAAATCATTTCTAGATAGTATTAGAACCCCAGATGGAAAGGTGGCAGAAGAAACTTCTCCCCAGATCCCAGAATATTACTCTGCCATGCCATAGCCACATACTAGCCCAGGGAAGAGCTGAGCCAGTTCTTAGGATTGATGCCAATGAAGCTGGGGGCACAAGGGCTGGAGGGGAGAGAAGGTTCTGAGGAACCACAACTGCCTCCCTCATTTCCTAGGGCATTGAAGTCTTCCCACTCCTGGGCTCCGTTCTCCATGATCCAGAATTCTTTGAGCGGCCAGAGGAATTTGACCCGAGCCGCTTCCTGGATGCCGATGGTCGATTCAAGAAAAATGAAGCTTTCTTGCCTTTCTCCTTAGGTATCCACTGAACTCTAAGCCTGGGGAAAGGTTAAGGGAACAAGACTGCTTTCTGTAGGCTCGAGACACTTTTGCCCCACCCCTGAATTTTTCAGAATCACAGATTCATTGGTCTAAAAGCTATCTGTAAGGAAAGACTGTAGGGTCTAATTGTTTTATTGCTCAAAAGGGTAAAGTAATAATATTGATAAAAATAATAATTTTACCTAAGCAGGTGAAGCACTTTACAAATATCAGCTCATTTGATCCTCACAACAACTCTGGGAGATAGTTGCTGTGGTTATTCCCATTTTACAGATGAGAAAACTGAGGCAAACAAGGATCACAAAGCTAGTAAATGTCTGAAGGTTCAAGCCAAAGTTACAGACCCCTAAGCCTGGTTTGATCAGGTGGCTGTTGGAGTAGCCAACCTCCAGATCCCTTTCCAGCTGGGGCTTTCTATAGTGTCCCCACTTTTCAGAGACAAACAAAGAAGCAGTTTTCTATCCCCCCCTTATCCTCAGAGCCCCACAATGGAGAGCAGTCTCCTTATCCCAACGTGACCAGTCAGTCACCACCAACAAACATTGGCCTGACCTTTGTGGTGCCTGGCGCTCCACTGAAGATGGGTGGAGATAAAGAAGGAAGGGATCTCCCAAGGCTAGTGGGGGCTGGACCCCTGGAGCCTGGCTTTGAGCTCTTTGGGTTTCTACTCTCATTTGGTGGCTGGAGGAAATGTAAGGTTGATTAGGAGGAGGGGGTGACTCAACCAGAGAAGGGGTTAGGTAAGGCAAATGGGGGCAGAAGTAAGGGGAAAGTGAGGCCGGAGAGAGAAGCTGAGATATTTTTGACTTGGGGGAGGGAAAGGAGGGCCAAGAGGGTGAATTAGGAGGAGTGAGAGGATGGGAAAAAGGAGCTGTGAACCCCTTCTCAGATTCCATAAGTTTTGATTGAACCCTTGACTGTTCAGGTCCCTGTGCTGAGTTTTGGGGGAAGAAGAAACAAAAATAAATGGAGGCTGAGCCAAGAACTCAGATAAATACAATCCACATTATGAATGAATACTTGGATTAGGGCAGAGATCAGCAGGTTTAGAGTCAACAAGCCTGGGTTCAAATCCCAGTCCAGGTGCTTACTCTGTAACCTGAAGCAAGCTCCTTGCCCTCTCTGGGACTCAGTTTCCTCATCTGTAAAAGAGACAGGTTTGGGCTAGATGATCTCTAAGGTTCCTCCCAGCTTTTGATACTATGATGTTGCAATTTCCTCTTTTTCTACCCAGGAAAACGAATCTGCCTTGGCGAAGGTCTGGCCCGAACCGAACTCTTCCTCTTCTTCACCACCATCCTCCAGAATTTCTCCCTGGAGAGTCCATCCCCACCAGGGGCCCTGAACCTCCAGCCAGCCATCAGTGGCTTTGCCAACATTCCTCCTGCCTTCCAGCTTCGATTCAGGCCCCGCTGAGGGAGAGGGCAACAGGAGACCCCCAACCCCCAGGGTTGATGAACTGGTGCTCCAGTTGGAATAAATCCACAGGGCTCCCTAAGGCTCCCAAAGAACAAAGATCGAGGAGTAGATCCACACATTCCAGAGACTCACTCTCAACATGCAACCCCCCCCAGCTTTGCTCATGAATGAGGACAGACCTAATTCCTGCATTTATTCAATTCAGCACATCCTTTGTTAGCCATGTTCTATGTGTAAAGCATTGTGGTCATAGAAAGGGCTGATTTGGAATCGAGGATCTGAGTTCAAATCCTGCCTATCCTACCTCTGTGATCATGGGCCAGGTTAACTGGGTGATATCTTCTCCCTCTAAGCCCATAATCCATAACAACCTACAAGCCAGTTCCTCTCCCTCATTCACCCTAGGACTCATTATAGACACACCCTAGCTGTCTCTTGGGACCTCAGGGTAAGGAGCAAGAGAAAGCAGGAGTTGGTTTCCCTAGCCTGTTCAGCCCTTACTTCAGCCACATGTCAGTGACCTGAGTGGGACCTGAGTGGGGGGGGGGGGGCGGTGCTGGGACAGAAGAGCATGAGGAGGGAAGGGAGGTTGGGTAAAAGTGGCTGTTGCTCACCAAGGAATGCAATGCAGCTGTTTGGTTTCTCTTATCTTCTTTTTATGGTTTGGGTACCTGGCCCTAGATCTGGCCAGGCTCTGGCCCCTCTTGATGTGTGTCATCCAGGGACAACACATACACACACACACACACACACACACACACACAAACAAACCCCTTTAAAGGCCCAGGAGATGGGCCAGAGTTCTAACTACCCCATTTTTAACAGGTTCTTCCAGTGTCTGCCCTGACTTCCAGGGAGGGGAAAGGATTGTCCCCGGGGCCCCTTTTGGTGGGGAGAAAGGTCACACATGTTCTCTTGTCTGTGTCTGTCTAGTCTTACCCACTGGCACTAACACTTCAAAGTCTTACCCACCCACCCCTCCCCAGGTACACTCACCCAGGGAAAGACAGACCCATCTGGCTCTGTGCTCAGACCCTCTGAAGGGATTTGACCTGCTCTTTAACTCCCTGCAAATACCTCTCCCCAAAGGCTTGGGACCTAGAAAAGAAGCTGTCTCCCTCCCCCCTTGCCCTTTCCGTCCCTACCCCCCCAATAAATAATTTGATCCTCCTGGAAAAGCAGAGAATGATGTCAGTGACCTGGGTGGGAGAAGATGGGGGGGGGCTGGGACAGAAGAGGATGAGGAGGGAAGGGAGGTTGGGTAAAAGTGGCCGTTGCTCACCAAGGAATGCAATGCAGCTGTTTGGTTTCTCTTATCTCCTTTTTATGGTTTGGGTACCTGGCCCTAGATGTGGCCAGGCTCTGGCCCCTCTTGATGTGTGTCATCCGGGGACACCACACACACACACACACACACACACACACACACACACCCCAGAACCCCCCCCCCTTGGCCAGTAGACCCCCCCCCCCCCAGGGAAGGGAAGGGCAGGACCCACCTGCCCCGCGTGGATGTAAAGTGTGGGTAGGAGGGGCCGAGGCACAGAGTGGAAATTCTGACGCGGGCCCGTCCCAAGGGAGGCAGCGCCCACGGGGCGGGGCCGACCCCTGGCCTTCCCCGGCCGGCCCGACGGACAGACGGACGGAGTAGCCGCCAGGGGGAGCCGGGATGCCGCGGACCTGCCCACTGGGGTTGCGCTAGCCCTGGATCGCCCGACTTGGGGCGCCGCTGCACCTCCTCCCTGGACTCGGAGGTGAGGGGAGAAGAGGAGGCCAGGCAACCCCTGCTGCCCTCGGAACTGCTCTTTAGCCCAGGATGGTGGAAGGCGGGGTCATCAAATCTGGACCCCTCGGTTTTTACCAGGTAAGGAAACTGAGGCACAGTGACATTCCGAAGTCACACAGGTGGTAGTAGTGAGCTAGATCCGGGAATCAATCTACATTCTAAATGCAGAATATTTTTTTCAAATCAATCCAAAAGACATTTATTTAGTGCCTACTGTGTACTCAGCAGGTCCAAAGGCTGCAAAGACAAAAGGGAGAGGGAAGCATGTAGGACACCCTGCTGCTTCCAAGACTCTCAGATCTCCTGGAAACAGAGTCTCTGAAGCTCTCCTCTTTTCCTTTCTGCTTCAAATCCTCAAAATATCACCTTACATAGCTTTACCCCTATCATAGTTTAATAAAGGAACCCACGAGGGGACCAGCATAATTGGGGTCAAGTGGAAAGACCATACTGTCCTTGGAATCAGGAGATTTAGGTTCAAAACCTGTCTATGAATGCTTACTACAGGTTTAATGACCCGAGGGAGATCTATGGTTCAGGGAGGAGAAGGCTTATGAAACAGGACAAAAAAGTCATCTAATACAGGAATCTTATAGCTACAGAGACTATAGCCCCAGAGGTCAAGTGACTTTTTCAAGGCCATACAATTTGGCCCCAGCTAGGATTTGAACTTGGACCCAGTGATTCCAGGGATGACTCTTCCCAGTGAAGGGGACCGCATTCTTCCCAAGTAGATTGGCCTCTCTGAGCCACTGAGGTTGCTTATCACCTCTGGATCTTTGATCCTTTGAGTCCTGATCCTAGATCTAACTAACCATATAACCCCAGGGAAGTCGCTAAACCCTACCTGGCTCTCAGTTTCCCCATCTGTAAGGGAAATAAATTGGACTTATCAATCTCTGAAGACCCTTCTAATTGACAGTCTTTGATTCAAGAATTCTGGGGGTCCCCAGCAATGAGATACAAGGGAATGAAAGTTGGGAGCCCAGATTTTTATTCCTCTATTCCTTCCCACCATCCAACACACAAAAGTCAGAGTTGTAGCCAGACTTTCCTGGATCTGGCTCCACTTTGTTATGGGATCCTTATGCCTGAGAAAGTTCAATTCAATGAACATTTATTAAGCAATAACTACGCCAGAATGGCAAAAAAAAAATTAAATAAAGGATGTTTGCCCTCAAGGAACTCATTCCCACCCTTCCTGAATCAAATGGGGATGGAAGGTGATCACTGGAAAGGGGAGAGGCCAGAGTAAAGGCCAAGAGCAGTGAGAGATCAGAGCCTCCTGTCCGTGCCCTTCAGAAGCTGCCAAACTTTCCACCATAAAAGCAGACTGGCATGTCTAGAGACTCAGACCCCAAACCCAAAGACAGAACTTTAGTATCATTAAAAGAGCAAGAAAATATTTAGAAATCATCTGGTTCATCTGTTTTACAGAAGGGGAAACTGAGACCCAGAGAATTAATCTACCCAAAACCACATAGGAAATAAGTAGCAGAACTGGCATTGGAAACTAGGTCGTCTGACAACAGAAACAAACGTTCTTTCCACTGCACTTCACAGCCTCTGCTCTAACCCAGCTGACCTGGCTCTCAGCCCAGGGTTCTCTCCACCTTCTGGGGCTGCCTTGAAAGTCCATCTTAGAGGGAGTGATAATGTTTGTCCTTCATCCTCAAAGAAGATCATGACTTCAGGGAGGAGATGTCCTGACAAGCACATGGATTGGATTTGAGTTGGGGGGGGGGGGTGCTAAGTCCCCAGCCTCACTTTCTTCTCCAGAGCCATCTGGGTCCAGTGGGCAGATAGGAGATGGCCCTGGATATGAAGCAGTCAGGGTTAAGTGATTTGCCAAGGTCACCCAACTAGTAAGTGTCTGAGGTCACATTTGAACTCAGACCCTGTGGACTCCAGAGCTGCGACTCTATCCCCCTACCACCACTTATCTGCCCTAAAGGGAGTGAGGAAAGAACAAATGCCTTTCCCTATAGTGTCTTTCACCCTCCTATCTATGACCATCATCAATAAGCATTTCCTCCAATAGAATATAAGCTCCTGGAGGATAGGGATCAATTTATTTGGTCTTTGTATCACCAGTCATATACACTGAGTCACTGTGGTGTTTAATAAGTTTGTTGATACTGATTGATTGATTGATTTATCCAGGGTTCTAGGCTTCAGATTCCCCTCTCAGTATCACAAATGATCGAGAACTCCATCTATCACTTATGTTTAGGACTAGGCAGAAGCTCGTGTGTGTGTGTGTGTGTGTGTGTGTGTGTGTGTGTGTGTGTGTGTGTGTGTGTGTGTATAGATAGCCACTGAGTTGCCTTCTCATCTCTGAGATTCTGTGATTCCTTTTTTTTTCAGGGTGTCTGTGTGTCTTTTTCCTTGCATGGATGTTTTTTTGCCTCTGAGTATTTTTAATTCCTTACATTTCTCTGTGTGTGTGTGTCTTTTTTGTTTGTGTTTTTCTCTGGATCTTTGGGCATCTCTCTGGGGTTTGAAATTCTTTCATTTCTCTGGCAGTCTGTGTGAGTAGATTTTGGGGAAGGGAGAGTGTTGAATACCCCCCTCCCCAACTCTGCCCTTCCCCTCCCCCCCAAGGGGCCGGGTGGGGAGCAGCCCCTGAGCCTCTGAAATATCGCCACCGCCCCTGGCCCAAGCTGTTGACATCAGCGCCAGATGTGCAGAGTCTGTTTGGAGGCCCAGCCCAACTTCAGGCTAAAGTGGGAGCACCAAATCTCGGCTGTCCCCAACTCCACAGCAGGACTGAGGTCAGAACGCAAAGGGGACTGGGAAGGAAGGATTCTTCTCTTTCTCTTTTCCCATCCCTGAGACAGAAAAACAACAGACACACACATCAAGCACACCCTCACACACAACACAGACACACCCTCCCATTGACATCAACCCTAGTCTCCAAGGCACTTGAGGACTTACTCTCGGAGACATCCACCCTCCAAGTCACAGAACCCCTCCTTACAAACCACAGACACACAGTCCCACAGACATGACCGTCAAGCAGGCAATGGAAGGCCAGAGGTCCTGGCTCTGGGTGACTTTGCCTCAGTTACTCAACTTCTCTGAGACCCACCCCCTCCAGAAGGAAGGGGCTAGACTAAAGTCCTGTTCCATAAGCCTTCTCCTCCCTGAACCTCCAAAGAAGGGACGAGCCCATCCAGATTGCTCCAGGACTAAAAATCTTTTCATCTTCGAGATCTCTGATCCTGTGACCCGTGACCTGCTCCTGTCAGAATCACAGACACACCAGGACACACCGATAGGCATGTGAACGTACACACACCCTCACGCCAACACAACTCAGACATATACAGCCACCCACAGCTAGACAAATATAGATGTGCACTTCCCCCTTCTGAAGATTGGGTCATCTCCTTTGAGTTTCCCAAGGAAGGGGTAGGCTCCAAGGGGCCTGGGGGGTGGGGCTGGGGGACCTGGGGAGAGTGTGTGAAGGGCCAAAGTAGCCCTTGTCTGTGCCTGTGTCTAAGAGTCATGGGGTGGGGGAGGGCAGATGTTTTCCCTAGGAGTTGGGGAGGAAACAGGATAGTTTACTTGGAAAGATAGACACAGACTTGGAGACAGAGGCCCCAAAGTGAGTCTGAGACAAAAACACTGGAAGTAGGGGGTCAGGAGGAATCCGAACGTAAAGGAATGGGCTAGTCCCTTATTTGGAGGGATGAGTGGAGGGTCTGTGGCTCAGGGAGCAGAAGGCTTATGGAACGAGACAAGATGAGTGAGGAGGGGCTGTGGCTCAGGGAGCAGAAGGCTTATGGAATGGGACAAGAGGTCCTGGGGCTAGGAGGCTAGCCCCAGTGGTCAAGTGACTTCTTCAAGGCCATACATTTCAACCCCAGCTGGAATCTGAACTTGGTCCCTGTGATTTCTAGTGAAGGGCACCACATCCTTCAAGGCTCCAAGTGTCCAGACAACCTCCCTCCACCACAGGCTTTCGAAACTGAGAAAGACAAAAGCAAAGTGGAAGGTGAAAGAGAAGAAACGAGGAAAGGGGGGGACTTCCCCATCTCTCCCTGGCTCACTCTCTGCAGTTTAGCCCTGAGAGTTGGGATGCCAGCTCCTGCCCCGCTCCCCACATAGGAAGCAAGAAAAGTGGGGAACCCCCAATCTTCTCTCTTTCTTTTCCCCTCTCTTGAGTTTCCCTATCTCTTCCTAGCCATGTGGCCTTGGGACAGTTCCTTCCCCAGCCTAGGACTCAGTTTCTTCCTCTGTAAGAGGCAGAGGAAGGACTTGAGGGTTTGTCGAGTCTGTATTTTGTTCTGCCAGTCTATGGTGCTGAGGCTGCCAATGCTCCTGTGCCTTTAAGAAGGGGGCCGGGCAGCCCCCTCCCCTCTTCTTAACTCTTTGGGGTCCAGAGCTGCTTCCCCCTCTCCAAGGAGAGGGAGGAGGGCGGGGTAGGAGGCGGGAAGGGGGGAGGGAGAAGGAGGCCCAGGCAGGCGGAGGGGGCCCAGGGGCGGAGACAGCCAGGGTGCTGAGAGTGAGGGAGAAGGAGGAGAGAAAGTTTGGTCCGGGAGGAGTTTGGGGCTGGCCAGTCCAGTTAGGGCTGAGATCCAGAGGCAGAAGGCTGGCAGCAACGGGTGGGTGGTGGGCAGGGAGGGCTGGGCACCGTCTGAAGGGCCAAGACATCAAGACCAGGCCATAGCCGGGGGGAGGGGGAGAACCCAGGCCCTGCCCCCCTCCCCCCTTCACCCCCCGCCAGCCTGAGGCCGGAGCCAAGGGAAAGTTTGGGCCCCGGATGGCTGGGTCCACCAGGATGGGCAGAACGGGGCTGGCATGGTGCCTGGCACTCTGGTGCTGGGGAAGTTGGGCCCAGGAAGGTGAGTGGGTCTAAGGGATGAGGGGAGGATGGATACTATCTCTAGATCTGAGGCCTAGAGGTGCGCCCCTTGTTGGGTTGGCACAGGTGCCCAGAGCCCGGATGTGGGTGTGGGGCTTCCCTACCTCCCCCCACACCATACTCTGCCTATTCTGGGGTCTGTGACTCAGACCACCCACTGAGGGAAAGTTAGGACTGGAAAAGTTGGGAGCTGGGCAGTCCCCGGCTGGGTTCACACACACACACACACACACACACACACACACACACACGCACGCACCTAGAAAAGGCTCGGCCTCCAGAAACAGGGGAAGGGGTCTGGGGCGGGGTGGAAGTGTGGGTGGGGGGAGGCTTGTCCCAGAGGGAGAAGGAGGGAGTGGGAAAGATCCAGAAGCTAGAGACTGGGATGAGAAACAGAGACAGGAGGAAGATACAGACTCGAAAATGAGGACAGCCGTAAACTGGCCAGATCCAGAGATAGAGACGAGACACAAGAGACTCGGATATTTGGGGGAGACTGAGGAGGGCGCCAAGAGAGGGAGACAGGGGTGGGAGTGGCAGAGGTGGAAGGGGCAGGGAAGGCAGAAGAGAGGAGAGAGCCAGGGAGGAATCCAGTGATAAGAGAGAAGGTGAGAGACAGGGAGAAATGAGGAGCAGGGCCAGGGAGGGGTTTCTGCGGGGAGGCAAAGGCTGGAGGGCTGGGGCAGGGCCCTGAATGTTGGACTCGAAGGGGGGATGGGGGTTCTGTATTTAAGGAGATGCCGGCTTCCGTTTATCGTTAGGGCCTGTGACTCAGTTGGCATAGGGCAGGGATTAGCATCCCCCACCGGCTCTCTTCTCTGGGTCCAGTCCAAGAGCAAGGAGTTGTGGCCCCTTAGGAAATACCAAGGGGAGGAATGAAAGTGGGCAGGGGGCAAAGGGTTCTGGGAAGTGAACTTGGGGAGGGGGGAAAACCTGTTGTGGCTCTCCAGCCCTGTCCCTGGTCTCCGGCTCCATCCCTTTTGCCCCTCTTCTCTCCAAGTCTCTCCATTTTGGACCTCTGTCTCTTCTGTCTCCACCTCTGTTTTTGCCTTCTCACCTCCTCTCCCTCTGTCTCTATCTCTATCTCTCTCCATCCTTGTATGTCCCTCACTTTTGCTCTTGCTCCTTCCCTCTCTCTTTTGGAGACTCCTGTTTCTCTGCCCCATCTATCTCTAATAGTCTGCCCCCCCTCCACCCCGCTTTCATCCTCCAGTCTGTCTCTGGGGATGTTGATCCATACTTGGGCCGTCTTGATGGTAGAAGGCCTGGTTCAGAGCGTGGGAGGCTTCCCCAGGGTTTGGACTTGTTCCCATTGGTTGTCTGGACTCTGGGGTCCCCTGGGACTGTCCTTTCTCCCATAAAGGTCTCTTCTTCCCTCCCTCTTTGCCATTCCCCTACTACTGAGCTCCTGCTGTTGATAGACCATGGTCTTCAGCACTGCTGGGGCTGCCTGAAGATACCCTTCCCCTCCAACCTCCCCTTAGGTCATGGGGACCTCTGCCCAGGAGGGATCCCTTAGAAGGGAGGGTGCTGACAAGGCTCCTGGGCAGGGTTCAAGGTCAGGTCCCCAGGCCTGACTTCTGTCAACTCCCACTCTCCTGCCTCATCCTCATGTCTTTCTCCACTCATCCTCACCCCCATACTTCCACTGGTGTCCCACTGTTTCCCTCCCCAACTCCCCCGTCCTCCCTAGAGCACCCATGTGTCTCTGCCACTTCTCTCTCCTCGCCCTTGTCTCTCCCACTCCCAGTTTCTCCACTGAATTTCCCTCCAGTGGCTTCTACCACGTGTCTCTCTTCTGGTGTGTCCCTGTACAGGTGTTTGGGACCCATTTGTGACTGGGCCTGGGAATGTAACCGGGGCCAGGGGGAGAGTAGCTGTGCTTCGTTGTGAAGTCCGAGTGACTGGGGAGGCCCCAGAGGTGAGCTGGCTTCGAGATGGGCAGGTCTTAGAACTGGCTGACAGCACCCAGACCCAGGTACCCCTGGGAGAAGATGACCAAGATGACTGGAAAGTGGTCAGTCAGCTCAGGTACACCTGGGACCCCTGCCTCTGATACAGACCCTACCCCTTTCCCCAGTCAAACCTCCCTGCATGCCTTTAACCCTGATTCTTCCCTCACAACTCTAAATAGAAATGCCCTTGAGGGCAGGAAAGGTCTGCCATTTAGAGGATATTTAATGCAATGTTTGCTAGGAAGTGTCTGAGGCTAAGTTTGAACAGAGAAAGAACCTCTTCCTGACTCCAGGCTATGTACTGTATCCATTGCTATTAAAAATGATTTGGTTTAAAAATAAAAAGGACACTTAACCCCGTTTGCCTTGCAAAAAAAAAAACTAAAAAAATAAAATAAAAAGGGAAATCTATGTTTCTTCCTCCAGCCTTCTCCTTAATGTAAGACCTGGATAGAACATCCCTTCCCAATCTTCCTAAATTCAAATCTGGCCTCAGACACTTCCTAGTTGAGTGACCCTGGGAGAGTCACTTAACCCTATATACCTCAGTTTCTTCATCAGTCAAATGAACTGGAAAAGGACATGGAAAACCATTCCAGTATCTTTGCCAAGAAAACCCTGAATGGGATCACAAAGAACTGGACACATCTGAAAACTGACTGAGCAACAATTTAATCCCAATCTTCCCACCCTTGCCCCTAATTCACTTGGGTCTAGCACCTATATCCCTGTCCAATCCAGAATGCCATCTGCTTCCTTGCCCAGGACCCCCTATCTAACCCTGAATGTGTTTCCTTCTCCCTTCTGGATCCTATCCCCCCTCCCCTGATTATGACTTGGCTCCAGCCCAGCCCCCTGATCTATCTCCCCATTCTGGGCCCCTGCCCTGTCTCCCCAGGATCTCAGCCCTACAGCTCTCAGATGCTGGGAAGTATCAGTGCTCTGTGGCTGTGGAAGGGGAGACTTTCCTGTCTCCACCAGCCTACGTAGGTCTGGAAGGTAAGCCAGAGAGCAGTATTCTAAGAATGGGGTGGGAGTGAGGGTCAAAGAATCTTGGAAAGGGGCCTGAGGAACATGGGAGATTGGTATGGACAGTCAGAATGGGGGTCCTGGATGTGGTATCTGGGATTAAGATAGCCTGGTAGTCTCTGATGAGGCCTTGGAGGCAAAGGATTTTGGAAGGTTTATAATGAATCGGGGGAACAGGGATGGTTTGAAAAGATCTCGACTAAAAGAATGGATGTTCAGATGGTCTAGAAAAGATGTCTAGAGGAATCTGAGGGAACCCTCCAGTGGAGAGGGGGTCGGAAAGCTTTGAGGAACTGTAGGAGGCTAGGGTAACTGAGATGGATATTTGTGATATGGAAGGTTATAGGACTCCAGCTAAAGAGTTTATTTAAGGGTTTATGGGGTCCAAAGTTCCGAGAGGAGGAATTCATAGGACTGTAATCCTACAATCATGGGGTCTGAGATGGGGGAATATCTAAAGACTGTGGGTACAGAGGATTCAGGATGGGATATGTGGGACTAGAGAGAATCTAATATAGGAGTCAGGGACTGGGAAGAATTAGGGGTACATCATCAGTGAAGGAGGAAGCTATAGATCTGGGAAGTTAGGGGGTCCAGATCCAAAGAAATACCAAAAGAGCCAATCAATGGTCTGGGATCAAGGTTCTGCAGGGGAATTAGAAGGTCTAGTGTGGGGGAAGTCAGCCTGTCTACAATAAAAGTCTGGAGGAATATGGTGGGACAGAGGATTAGAAAAGGAACTATGAGCCTATAAGTTCCTTGAACTAGGTACTCCCCACCTCTACCATCTAGGCCTCCCCTATTTCCTGGAGGAGCCAGAAGATATGACTGTGCCTGCTGACACCCCATTTAACCTCAGTTGTCAAGCCCAGGGGCCCCCAGAGCCTGTTCATCTGCTCTGGCTTCGTGATGGTTCCCCCCTTGGCACACATGGCCCTCCCCAGAGCCTGCTCCACCTGCCAGGTGAGTCTCTCCAAGACCTGGGACGCTGGCGTGAGGGGAGGGGGAGGCTGGAATTCCCTCCAGCTATGGTCCTTCTTTTTTTTTCCTTTGAAAGATTTTATTTATTTTGAATTTTACAATGTTTTCCCTAATCTTGCTTTCCTCCCCACACACCCCCCGCAGAAGGCAGTCTGTTAGTCTTTACATTGTTTCCATGGTACACACTGATCTATGTTGAATGTGATGACAGAGAAATCATATCTAGCTATGTGACCCTGGATAAATCACTTAATCCTCTTTGTCTCAGTCCATTGCAGTGTCTGTGACTTATGTATCCCTTTAGTTAAGTCTCTATTTTCCGTGTCATTGTAATTATTTCTTCTTGAGATTTCAGAATTTCATTCTGGAGAGTTTCTCATCTCTTCTGAACCAACTTCCCTTCTACAAATACTTATTAGAACTTAGAGACTCAAACCTATATCCCAGCTGGAATGCATGCTTCACTAAAAAGTATGGCCCTTCTTACATCCCTGTCTCTTCCTCTGTTTATTTCTTTCTGTCTTCTATCGGTCTCTGTCTCTCTCAGAGTCTCAGTCCTTTTGTCTCCCTTTCTGACTCTTTCTATTGGTCCCAGTCTCGTCTCTTCCCTTCTCTCTGTCTCTTATGAATCTCTCTGGCTTTCTCTCTACCTCCATTTCCTACTTATTGTCTCTTTTGATACTTTGTTCTCCTGTCTCTCTCTCTCTCTCTCTCTCTCTCTCTCTCTCTCTCTCTCTCTCTCTCTCTCTCTCCCTCCCTCCCTCCCTCCTTTCTTCTCCCTCTCCTTTCTTCTTCTCTCTCCCTTTTCCCTTCTATCTTTCTCTCCTCCCTATCTGCCTCTCTCTGTTTCTCTATCTCTGTCTCTCTGTCCCTGTCCCTATCTCTGTCTCTGTCTCTGTCTCTCTCTCAATCTCTGTCTTTGTCTCTCTCTTGCCCTCCACCCTACTGGTTCTCAATGGCCTCCTTTGTTTGGGGTCCAGATCTGAAGGCTGTATTTGGTCCAAGTTCGTGGTCTTGGACCCTGAGGGTAAAGTTGTGGGCATGCAGGGGAGGAGGGGAGGCACAGCCCCAAATGCCTCATCTTTTGCCCTTGACCTAGGCTACCGGAAACTTTGTTGCCCCTCTCCCACTCCATGACATGGGTTGGACTCTGCCACCCTAGATTGGCAGAAGCTCTCCCATTTTCTTTCCCAAATAAAGTCAACAGACAGGGAGAGAGACATAGAGGGAAGGAAGGAGAGAAAGAGGACAGAGATGGAGGTGGAGGAGAGAGACAGAGTCAGGGAGAGAGAGGTGAAAGAGAGGGGAAGAGAGAGAAAAGAGGGAGGGAAGGAGAGAGAAGTGGGGAAGAAGGAAAGGTGGAGAGGAAGGGGAGGGAGAGAGATGACAAAGACAGAGGTAGAAGGGAGGAGAGACAGAGACAGAGAGATGTGGGTGGAGAGACTAGATAGAGGTGGCTGAGAGGGAGGAGAAAGGGGAAGAGAGAGGCAGGAAAGAGGGAGGGAAGGAAAGAGAAGTGTGGGAAAGAGGGGGAGAAAAGAAAACAGGGAGGGAGAGAGATGATAAAGACAGAGGTAGGGGAAAGAGATGGGGTGGAGAGGTTGAAGAGAAGAGGAAGATATAGAGGGATAGAGAGAGGAAGAGAGAGAGAGAGAGAGAGAGAGAGAGAGAGAGAGAGAGAGAGAGAGAGTGAGAGAGAGAAGAGTATACAGCAAGTCAACAGGAAGAGACATGAGGGAAAGAAGAAAGGTGGGGGAGAGACAGAGAGGAAGACCCGGATTGAGAAACTGGAGAACAAAGGCTGTTAAAGGACAAACTAATAGAAACCTGAGGAGAAAAGCAGAGTGAGGCAGAGCCGAGGCAAAGGGAGAAAAACAGAACAACCCAAGTCCAGAACTGAAAGAAAGACCTTGAGGGGAATAGCATGTGGCTCTTATTGAAACGGGGAAAGTGAGGCCCAGGAAAGAGAAGACAGTTGGCCTAGGTCCTCCAGGCCTCCAGATCCCAGGGGGGAGAAATCTGGCTCCTTCCCCACACTCCGCCGGAGGGGCCAAGGGGCTGAGGAGGCTTGGCAGCCTTGAACCCTGCCCTCTAATGGGGGT
This sequence comes from Macrotis lagotis, assembly GCF_037893015.1. NCBI lineage: Eukaryota > Metazoa > Chordata > Mammalia > Peramelemorphia > Peramelidae > Macrotis > Macrotis lagotis. The sequence goes on from NC_133658.1 coordinate 903,245,202, forward strand.
GGAATATAGGCTGTCCCCACTCAAATCCCCTTTGAGGCCTAGAAGTTGGGTTGTTGGGGGGGAGGGTTGGAGAAAGGAACATCCGGGAGGCTGCGCCTGAGGGAAATTAGGTAACCACATCAGAGAGAGAAGACAGGGGCCTGGGCTGGGGAATGCCATATCCCTAGGACAGTAGGGGCAACATTTGGGCGGGGTCCACATTCCCTACATTCCCATGGGTCCCCCTTTCCCCCTCCCAGAGTGAGTCAGGGGCGAGTCAGGGGTGACAAGGGCTGAGTCAGGCTGGGGGGGTGGGGGTGGGATAGGGCACAGCATGGACCCCGTGGGGAGGAGAGGACCAGGACCCAGTCTGTTTGCCCATGTGTTTGTGTGTCTTTGTCCTGTGTGTTTGTCTGTGTGAGTCTGTGTAAGTGAGTGTGTGTGTATATCTCTGAATGTGTCTGTGTATCTATGTGGGTCTGTCTGTGTGTGTCAGTGTGTGTCTGAGTGTGTCTGTGTGGGTCTGTGTGTGTCAGTGTGTGACTGATAGTGTCTGTGTCTGTGTGTGTGTGAGTGTGTCTCTGTCTGTGTGTGGGTCGGTCTGTGTCTATGTGTGTCTGTGTGTCTCTGTGTCTGTGTGCTTGTGTGTGTGTCTGTATGGGTCTGTCTGTGTGTATCTGTGTGTCTGAGTGTGTCTGTGTGAGTTTGTGTGTGTCTGTGTGTTTCTGTGTGTGGGTCTGTCTGGATCTGTCTGTGTCTATGTGTGTCTGTGTGTGTTTGTGTAAATCTCTGTGTCTGTGTGTTTATGTGTGTCTGTCTGTGTGTGTGTCTGTGTGTGCCTGAGTGTGTCTGTGTGCCTATGTATATGTCTGTGTGAGTTTGTGTAGGCTGCCTGTGTCTGTGTGAGTCTGTGGATGTGTGTCTATTATCTGTATGTATGTGGTCTGTCTGTGTGACTGTGTGTGTCTGGTGTGTCTGTCTCTGTGTGTCTGCATTGGAGGGGTTCGTCCTTGTGATGCTGCCTCTGTTCCCACAGCTGCCACCTTGTATCATTCCTAGCTCTCCACGCTGGCTCACTGCCCCTGGTGCCCCCACCCACCATAAGACCATAAGCCCCTTGAGGCCAGGCCCTATTTCTTTTAGCCTCTGCCTTTGACTTTGCCTCCCCAACCCAAGATAGTGCCTGGAACCAACAAACAAAAATGTTTGTGAACTGAGCTACGTTCAGTGTGTCTACATCTGAACGTGGGTCAGTGTCTAAGAACATATGTGTGTGAGTGTACGTTTGGATTCGTGTGTGTGTCCATACCCATGTGAGTGTATATGTCTAGCAGGGTGTACCCCGGAGCGTTGGGCCCAGACTTTCTTTCCACAACTCCTCCTCTCCGTCCCTGGAAAAGCTGGGGGCGGAGAGCCCCTGCCAAGAGCTGAGGCCGGCTCACATCTGGGAAGCACTTCTGGAGAACATCCAGCCCCAGGCCTGGGCCAAGGGGCTTTTCCCAAGGTCCCGAGCGAGGGCAGGGCCTGGGTCCTCCCTACAACCCATAGATCTTCCAGGGGACTAGAGGAGGCCCCTTGGTTCTGAGACCACAGCACCCCCAACACCCTGGTAGGATCCCTTAGCCAGAAGCAGCTCACCCGCCCCCGAGGTGACTCACAGGACCAGGCAAGGGTGGAGGTGGGGGGTCAGGAATGCTGTGGTCAGAGCCTGGGCAACCGTTTCCAGCCCCCTGCTTTAGAGACTCCATGGGGCCTCTCTTCTGAGACTTCAGGGTCCCCCAAATTATCCCCTCCCTGTCCCTTAATGTCTGCTTTCTGCCTCCCCCCTCCACTCTGTCCCAATGTCCTCTACTCATTGTTTTCTGATTCCATTATTTTCTTTCCACAGTTCTCCCTTTCTCTCACCTTACTAACTCCTTCCACCTCCCTGCCCCCACTGTCCTCTGCCCCCCCACTGTTCTCTCTCCCTGCTTCCTCTTGTCCCCTGTTATCCTTTCTCTCCCCACCCCACTGTTCTGTCTCCTTACTGCCTCCTCTCTGAACACCTAGTGTCCTCTCTTCCTTCCTCCACTATACTTTCTCTTTCTCCCCACTGTCCTCTCTTCTGCCTCTTTTCTGTCCCCCCTCTTCCATGTTCCAGCACTGGTCCCTCTCTGGCCCCTTCAGTCTCTTCTTTCCTTCCAGCTCCCAGTCAGGATCAAGACCTGGGGCATCTCTTTTTTCCTTCTCTGGCCCTTGGGAAAGGCCATCACTGGGTACAAGCTGCCCCCTTCCCCCAGTTGGCATTATGCCCACTGATGGCAGCCGCCTGGGCATCTGACCTTGGCAGAACAGGGGAGGAGGGTATGTTTCCGGCCTCATGGGTCCCCCTCCTCCTCCTCAATCCTTCCCCCTCACTCCTGCTGACGATGAGAAACCTTGTCTGTACTGAGGGAGTCAGAGAGGAGCTGGGGGAGGAAGACCAAGTGGTGTGGGATGGGATGGAGGCTGGGCAGAACTACAGACACAGGCACACTCTACCCAGGGGTCCAACTGCCCAGCTGCCTCACTCTGGGCTGCCTCCAGGACTGAGGGAACAGTTCCCAAGAGTGTGTGTCCATTGGAGACTGTAGAGTTAAGAAACCAGGATACCATGTAGGCATTGGGATTTTGTGGAGGACTCCGTTTGTGTGTGTGTGTGTGTGTGTGTGTGTGTGTGTTTGTGTGTTTGTGTGTGTGAGAGAGAGAGCGCCTTTGATTCTAGTATTGTGTGTGTCCATGGTTGTCTGTTTGTTGATATGTTGTTGATATGTCTGATCCTATATGAGTGTCTATAACACCCTCTATGTGTTAAAGTACAGTCAGACTATACCAATGGGCATTTGGGCTGTGACTCTGGTTGTGTGACTAGGAGTAAGCGTGATGGTCTCTGACTCTAATTGTGCGTGTGACTGTGGTTGTATATATCAAGACATCTGTATATGTTATGTATCTGCCTGTTTATAGTTCTTGGACTTGGTGCCTCTCAGTCCCTTACATACACCCCCCCACATGCACACATACACACACACACCCCACACATACACAGACACACACATACACACACACACACACACACACCAATCCCTGTGACTAAGAACCCTAAACCTGAATTCTTCATTGTATAATTTCTATCTTGACCAAAGCATACCCTTTTGTGTGGCCCTGGGGATCAGTTTCTTCACCTGTGAAATAGGGATAACCCTGAGCAGAAATACAGAAAGTTTCTTAAATTGAAATTCCTAAAATCCTATAAATCTCAGAGATACCCTCATTCTAAGAACCTCCCTTTCCCTCAATGGCTGCCTCCCCAGGCCTGAATAAGACTTCATCCTTCTCCTGTGAGGCTCACAACGCTAAAGGGATCACCACATCCCGGACGGCCACGGTCTCAGGTGACCTTAGGGGAAAGGGATGGGCTGAATCCTTGGAGGGAAGGGTTGAGGGTAGCATGGGAGGTGGGCCTAGGAATGGGAGAGGGCTTCACAGCATGCCTTGTCTGTGATCCCTAGTGCTTCCACAGCGTCCTCAGCATCTCCGGCCCACGTCCAGTAGGCCCACAGAGCTTGAGGTGACCTGGACACCAGGGGCCAGTGGTATTTATCCCATCACTAACTGTGCTCTGCAGGTAAGAGGTCCTCCCAGTGACATCTTCCTGTCCCCACCTCAAATGAGGAAGTGTTTCCCCCAGAGACCCAAGTCCCACTTCCCACTGGGGCTGAATCCAGGGCCAGTGTCAAGGGTGGGGGTGGGGGGGTCACTACCACCACCAGGAAAAGGAGAAGTGGGAGTTAGGATGGGGACATCCGTCACTCCCTCTGTCCTCAGCAAATCCCACTTCCCCTTCCCCTCTGTGACTGAAGGACCAAGGACAAGACAGGTGCCTGACCCCACCCATTTACATCTTTCTTCTTCTCCAGGTTATGTTAGAGAAGTGAAGTTAAGGGGAGGGAACTCTCAAGAATCCCTTTCTCTTAGTATCTTTAGAGTTCCTTGTAAATCTCTGGGATCAGAAAACAAAACAATATTAGAACCAGAGTTATAAAATCACAAAAGAGAGAACCTTAAAGCATCAGAACCATAGAATATTGAACCTGGGAACTATAGGCTCATTAATCTGAGAACCAGAGAAAACCACAAAACATTGAACAAAAGAATCACAGAATACAAAGAATGTGTAGCCCCAGAACCATAGCATTTAGAATCTTGGGAACCAGAGGCAACCATGGGACCAGATCTTTAGAACAAAAGAATCCCACCATATATAATGTTAGAACCATAGAATATAGAACTTCAGAACCATAGCATTAAGGACCTTAGATTTAGAGGAAAAGGCAGAACATAAAATTTTAGAAGATAAAATACAGAACCATAGACTATAAAACCTCAGAATCATAGCACTAAAAATCTGATTTTCTGAGAGAATGACAACATAGAACCTTAGAACAAAAGAATCACAGAAAACAGAACCTTAAAAACCATGGCCAGACCATTGAACCTTGAACATGAGATTCACAAAATATAGAACCCCAGAACCATGGCATTAAGAACCTTAGATTTAGAGGGAATGACAAATATAGATCCTTAGAACATAAGAATCACCAAAAACAGAACCTTAAACCCATGAATATGAGATTCATATAACAAAAAGCTATAGAATATAGAACCTCAGAACCATAGCATTAAAAATCTTATTTTTGAGGGAGTGACAGAACATAGAACCTTAGAACATAAGAATCACAGAAAACAGAACCTTAAAACCACAGACACACAGATTCACAAAAATATAAAAGCTCAGAACCACAGCATTAAGAATTTTAGATTTAAAGGGAATGACAAAATATGGAACCTTAGAACATAAGAATCACAGAAAGTAAGACCTTAAAAACATATGGTCTTCATAAAACATAGAATTATAGAATATAGAACCTCAGAACCATAGCACTAAAAACCTTAGATTTAGAGGGAATGGCAGAACATAGAACATAAGAATCATAGAAACTAGAACCTTAGAACCATAGAATATAGAACCTCAGATCCATTCAATTTAGAACTTCAGAATTAGAGGGGAAAGTGGAGCCTGGTACCTTAGAACAAAAGATTCTTAGATAGTAGAACTTTAGGACAAAAGAGTCATATAATAATGGACCTCAAAGTCACAGTGAGCCTCAGTACATGGAATTTTCAACAAAAGATTAGTAGAATATAGAATCTTAGATCAAAAAAATCATAGTCTTAGATCCATGGATGGGCCCTGAACCCTCTTCCCTCTTCCTTAACCTAGGCTGTACTATCAGATGATGAGGTTGGGGCTGGCCCTGGAGCCATGGAACCTCCTGAAGAGCCACTGGCATTTCAAGTAGCTGTACCACCGCATAGCCTGCACATGAGGAACCTGCAGCCCCATAGTGCCTACCACATACGTGTGGCCTGTGCCAGCTCACAGGGCCCCTCCCCTTGGACCCATTGGGTGCTGGTGGAAACACCTGAGGGAGGTAGGATGGGTTCAGGTCCCTGCCCTCTCTATCTCCTAGCCTACCCTCTGACCCTCTTCTAGCCTAGGAAGATGCCCAAATAGAGCCCCTCCTCCCATTCACTTGTATCCTCATGTTTATTTGGCATATCCTCTCACACGGTGTCTCCAAGAGGCACCCTGACCCACATGGGGCTTTCTGCCTCCCATTCCTCCCTCTTTGCCAGTGCCAATGGGACCCCCAGAGAATGTGAGTGCCATTCGAAATGGCAGCCAAGCTCTGGTGCGCTGGCAGCCACCTCGGGCTCCTCTGCAGGGGATGCTGCGAGGGTACAAGCTGGCATACCGGGAAGAAGATTCACCTGAGGTGGGCATGGATTCAGTTGGGCAGAAGGGGGGGAGGAGACTGAGTCTCCATTCTCACCCCTCTTCCTGCTCTCCCCATCTCCCAGGTGCTGATGGATGCAGGGCTGAGGCGGGAAGTGACTCTGGAACTTAGGGGGGAAGGAGTGCTGCCCAACCTTACCCTGCGGGTGGCAGCCTATACCTCTGCTGGTGATGGGCCCTGGAGTTTACCTGTGCTATTGGAGCCCTGGAGACAAGGTACCCAAACCTGAGCTTCCCCAAGCCTGGTCCAGATCTGCAACCCTAAATGGGTCCCTAGGATCCACCCTGACTAGTCCCTGAGACTCTCAAAACATTTCCAGGGCTCCTCATATATGCCTTCAAAAGAGGAACCCTATGTCCTGTTCATCACTAAGACTTTTCCCTGCCTCCATTTCCCATACTGAGCCTGCTCCTCTTCCTCCCCTCCCCTCTTTTCTCCACACAGGGGACGGGCAGCCAATGCACCAGCATGGTAAGGGTCCCTGCATGACCCTTGGGTGCCCACAGCCCCTTTGCATGTCCCTGACTTGATCATCAAGTCCCTTCTTTTTCCCAGGGTGACCCCTGGAAAGCCTGGCATTGGTGCTCTCTCAAGAAACTCCCTTGAATGCTACTCCTGTACCTCACTCTTGATATTGTGGGGACCCTTTATTTACCCCCCAGCATGAGCTGCTCAGGATTCAAGCCATTCCATGCTCCTTGGACACTCACACTTTCTTTATAACCTTCAGCTGTTCATGTGCAGCTCCAGTTTGATCCTCTGAAGCTTGTCTCCCCTGTTTCCTGACCTTCCTCACACCCCTGTCCCACATGCCTGGCACATCCTTTTGCATTCCTTACAAACCAATGCAGGCCATCAAATCCATCATATGCTCCTTGCACCCCCTCCTCATCCAGTTTCTTCTACTCCCATTCCAGGCACCAACCCCCAATCCACACCCTGCCCTTCCCCATCACACCTTCCACCAACCAACCTTTCTGCCTCATCTCTCCATTTCACTCTTGCTCATTCCTTGCCCTCCTGACCTCCCCCCCAGTCTCATCGCAGATCCCTTCCCTACCCCATCTTCTTGGGTCCCTGGTGGTGTGGGCAGGGATTCCTCTAGGAAAGGGGCTTTGCTTCTCCATGACCCCCCCAACACCCTGCAGTGAAGGATCCCCCAGCCCCTGCCTTCTCCTGGCCTTGGTGGTACGTTCTCCTTGGGGCCGTAACAGCTGCTGCCTGTGTCCTCCTCCTCGCCCTCTTTCTCTTCCATAGAAGAAAGAAAGAGACACGTTATGGGTAAGTCTGGCCTGTTAGTTCCCTGAGGTCCTCTTCTCCAGCCATCAGATCCTAGAGCTAGCTTTGGAAGCCACCCCAGAGCCTATCCCAGGCAGCCCAGGGATAAGATAACTTGACCAAGGGGCAGAAGGAAACTTGGGTACTCGACTTTCCATATAAAACTTCCATAGGTGGCTAGGTGGTGTAGTGGATAGAGCACCAGCCCTGGAGTCAAGAGTACCTGGGTTCAAATCCGGTCTCAGACACTTGATAATTGCCTAGCTGTGTGACCTTGGGCAAGCCACTTAACCCCGTTTACCTTGCAAATAAATAAATAATAAATAGATAGATAGATAGATAGATAGATAGATAGATAGATAGATAGATAAATTAAAAACTTCCATAATAGGGGGCAAAAGAGGAACTTGGTGGGTGGGGAGGCCCCAAGGACCAAATAGGCCCCAGGTGGCTAGTTCCTTCTCCAAGATCCCTGATGGGGTTCTGACCTTTCCTCCTGCCCCAATCTCCCCAGAGAAGTCTTCCAGCCCACAGTCGATCATGGAGGAGAGCTGGTTGTCCGATATCGGGTCCGGAAGTCCTACAGCCGACGCACTACTGAAGCTACCTGTAAGGAATGAGTGGTCACTAGGATGCTCCTGCCTCTATGGTTGCCCCCTCCTCCGGATGATAGAGTCACGGAATCTTTGAATCTTAGGGTTCCATAATGTTCAGGAATTCTAGAGTAGACTACTACTAGAACCCTCGAGTCTTAGTCTTCTATAACTTTAGAATAAGTGAGCGGAAGGCATTTGCAGGAATCTCCTAACCCAGTCCATACTTTTCTATAAGCAGTAACTTATTAATCAACAAGAATTTATTTACCAAGGGGCGGCTAGGTGGTGTAGTGGATAAAGCACCGGCCTTGGAGTAGGAGTACCTGGGTTCAAATCCAGTCTCAGACACTTACTAATTACCTAGCCATGTGGCCTTGGGCAAGCCACTTAACCCCATTTGCCTTGCAAAAAAAAAAAAACCTAAAAAAAATTTATTTATCAAGAACTTTACTAAACACTGGGCTTTTTTTAAAAATAGACCCTGTCCTTGGAGACTTTACACAATAGGGAAGAAAGCTGGAGGATAGGAGAAGGGAATAGACATGGGACTTTTTTAGACCATCTCTTATTTCTGGCTCTTCCTTTGCTCTCAGTAAATAGCCTGGGTATCAGTGAGGAGCTGAAGGAGAAACTCCGAGATGTGATGGTGGACCGGCACAAGGTAGCCTTGGGAAAGACCCTAGGAGAAGGTGAGTTTCCCCAGACCACTCCCAACATCACCCTGATGTCTCTCTTCCACATCCCAAGTCCAAATCCTTTCCACAATTCAGTAAGAAACATGGAGATTACCCATGATGCCCAGGCTACACTCTGGCACCTCTCTACATGGGGTAAGGGGTCACCCCCCAGCACCTCTCTTCCTCACTCTTATCTCTGCCCCCCCTTTCTCTTTCCCATCCCCAGGGGAATTTGGCTCTGTTATGGAAGGGCAGTTGAACCAGGACGACTCTGTCCTCAAAGTGGCTGTGAAGACGATGAAAAGTGAGTCTGTACATTGGAGACCCATCTCCTCCCTTCCCCTCCAACCCCCTGCCTTCTTCTCTATGCACCCTAGCCCCCCCACCAGAGTACCTAAAATCAGACAATGTTGCTACTTCCATTCAAGGAAACAGGGAGATACTGGGTCTGAGTTTAGATGTGACCTTGAACTAGTTGTGTGACCCTGGGCAAATCACTTAACCTCTTTCTGCCTCAATTTATCCAACTATAAAATGAGGATAATAAGAGAACCTGCTCACAAGTTGTTTATTTGTAAAACACCTTATACAATTCTGGCAGATCATAGGTGCCTAATAAATGCATGTTGAAACAGGCAACAAGTATTTATTAAGTTCCTACTGTGTACCAAGAGCTGTGCTGGGAATTGGGGATCTAAAGGCAAAATTGAAACAAAAACAAAAATGAAAGCTCGGGGAGCTTACATGCTACTGGGAGGAAATAGCGAGTATAGAAAATGTAGACAATTCTGTTGGGCACAGCAATATCATTTTACTTGCCTTGGGAAACAGGAAGGAGGGAGAGAATTGGGAACTCAATTTTTAAAATGAATGTTAAAAACAATTTTTAAGATAGAAAAGGATAGAGGGGGAGAGAGAAAAAGGGAAAGAGACAGAGAGAAAAGAGAGAGAAGGAAAGGGAGAGAGGGAGGGAGAGAGAGAGAAAGAAAAAGGGAGAGAAAGAGAGATGGAGGGAGGGAGAGAAAGAGAAAGGGAGAGAGAAAAAGAGAGGAAGGAGAGAAAGTGAGGAGAGAGAAAGAAAGAAAGAAAGAAAGAAAGAAAGAAAGAAAGAAAGAAAGAAAGAAAGAAAGAAAGAAAAAGAAAGAAGAGAGAAAGGAAGGAAGGAGACAGAGGAAGGAGAAAGAGTGAGGAGAGAGAAAGAAAGAGAGGGAGAGAGGAGAAAAAGAGAGGGAGAGAGGGAAGAAGAGAGACAGAAAGAGGGAGAGATAGAGACAGGCAAGGGAAGAGAGCGAGAGAGAGAAAGAGGAAGGGAAGGAGAGTGAAAGAAAATATAAAAAAAGTGATTTCCAGCAAGGAGAGCCCTAGCAAAAGAAGGGGCAGAGAGACTTCTTGTAGGGGTGGCATTAAGCCCTCCCACGAAGGAAGCTCTGTGTTCTAAGCAGAGTTCTCCTGGCATGAGTGAGGGAACTGCTCTCTATACAGACACAGGGATGGGGAAAGTACTGTGGTGTGGGGGGAGATCAGCTAGTTTGACTGGAACATAGAGTACATTCAATAAAAAGCCTAGAAGAGTAAGGAGAAGTCAGGTTGTGGCACTAACAAGCGGGCCTGTGGGATTCTAGGGGCAATAAGGGAGCCCCAGAAACTTCTTGAGCAAGGGAGGGACCTAATCAAAACTAGGCTTGCCCAGGCTCAGAGCTCTAGAGCAGAAAGGGTCATCTAGAACAATAGCTTCCTTTGACAGATGAGGAAATTGTCATTTGTCCAAGGTCAACTCAGGCAGGATTTGAATCAGGGTCCTCTGATTCCAGAGCCAATGCCCTTCCTACTACCCCGAGCTATCTGCAAGAAGAGTGAGCTCTGTGGTCTCTAGGGTTCATTCTAAAGTGAAACCCTCAAAAGCCTGGGAGGGATGGTGGATAAGGACTAAGATCAAATCCTTCTTTCTGCCCGGCCATGTGGTCACAGCTGCATCACTTCCCCCCCGAGTCTCATTTTCCACTTCTGCTAAAATGAGCGTGGCAGGAGATGACTGGCCGGGCCCCCATCACTTGGACAGCATCCCTCTCCTACCTGCTTCCCAGGTGATAGTGAGACATCAACCATTGTTCTAATCGCAATCTGCCCTCCTCCCCTGGCTAGTAGCCATCTGTACCCGGTCAGAGATGGAGGACTTCCTAAGCGAGGCTGTCTGTATGAAGGAGTTCGACCATCCCAATGTCATGAGGCTCATTGGTGAGTTGGAGAACAGGGGAAGGGAGAGGGTGGCACATGGGAAATCTGGGAGGAGGGAAGGAAATGAAAGGGAGCCTGCATGGAAGTTGGTCCAGATCCTTGCACAGCCCCCACCCATCCTGTGCAGCCCCTCTCTCCTCATGCCCCTCCCCTCAGCCTGGGAATGTGGCAGAGATGTAACCCCTGACCTCTCCCAGAAATAGCTGCTCCCCTCTAACCCCCTGGGCTCCGGAAACAAACCCTGGGAACCAACCTCCTCTACCATTAGCCTCTCTGCTCTCCTCCCTTCTGCAGAGAAAGATATACACAGTGGTTGGGGAGAAGCTGGGGTACCTCTGGGGAACTTATGAAAGTGGGGGTGGGCATCAGGGGTTTGCCTCCAGGGCTCTGAGTGTGAGGGCTTCCCTTCGCCGGTGGTCATTCTACCCTTCATGAAGCATGGAGACCTACACAGCTTTCTGCTCTATTCACGCCTTGGGGACCAGCCTATGGTGAGGGGCCTGGGGTGGGGAAAGGGAGGAGGGGCAAGTCATCCATAGAGTGGCTTGCTCAGTCTCCACAGTTCAAAAGGGACAGAACTAGGGTTTTGTACCCAGAATTCTGGGGACCCAAGGAAGAGATTGGACTGAGGAGCACAGAGAGAAGGAAGGAAAGTGATGGAGGGAGGGAAGAGGGAACTAGAGAATTGAGTCATCTTAAAATACAAATTCATAGAACCTTAGAATCTAGAACTATAGAAATTAGAATATTAGAATGCAGAAGGCCATGACTAGAATGGACCTTAGAACTTGGTCTCTCTGAGCTCTTTTTTTTTTCTTAAAGGACCTAGGTTTTCATTAGTGTATAGGGGACTCCTGGTATGAAACTCCCTTTATCAAAGCAAGTCAGTGCTTTCAGTTTAGAGTCTTCCTAAGCTGCCTAGAGCACCAAGAGGTTGAGTAACTTGGCCGGGCTCACATAGCCAGAACATGGCTGAGTAGGACTAGAACTCAAACTCCTTGTCTCTGATCAATCTGGAAGTTTAGCTCTCAAGTCTTCTCAACTTAAACAACTGCTCCTTTCCAACCTCCCAGCTTTTCAGTTTCCTTCTCTGTTTCTCTCTGGTCTGTCTCTGTCTCTCTCTATCTTTTCTATTTTTCTTCTTCCTTCTTGATATCTCTATGTCTCTCTCACTCTGTCTCCATCTCTCCTTTCCCTCTAGCTTTCTCTGTTCTCTCTCTCTCTCTCTCTCTCTCTCTCTCTCTCTCTCTCTCTCTCTCTCTCTCTCTCTCTCTCTCTCTGTTTCTCTCATCTTCCTGGACCATGCCTAACCCATGCTTTCATACTTGGAAGTAAAGGTACATATGGTCCCAGGTGTGAGCATCTCTTGTTACACTTCTGCTGGGAAGGACCATAATATCCAACCATTAGAACCAGGAGAAACTCTGGAGTTCATTCACTTCAGGGTTTGGGGATTTGGGGCAAGGGCTGGGTAGGAACAAGATTAAGAAGATGGAAGTGTGAGTGGGAAGAAATGAAGTTGGGAGGAGGGCTTTGGAGAGTGAAAGTGGTCAGTCAAAGAGACCTTGATCACTACTATCCCTCATTCACCTGCTTCCCAATCCCCTGTCCAGTTCCTACCAACACAAACACTGGTGAAGTTCATGGCAGACATTGCCAGTGGTATGGACTACCTGAGTACCAAGAGATTTATTCACAGGGATCTGGCTGCCCGAAACTGCATGTGAGCCCTACTGTGTGTTTGGATGTGGGAAGGGGGAAGGGGGAGGGGCACAGACATTCATTGAGAAGGCAAGGCTATTGGGAGGGACTGAAAAACGGTAGCCTGGGGAAAGAAGAATCTATATACCCCAGCCAACCCTCAACAAAGAAAAAAGGAAAGAAGGAAAGAAGGAAGGAAGGGAGGGAGGAAGGGAGGGAGGAAGGGAGGAAGGGAGGGAGGGAGGGAGGGAGGGAGGGAGGGAGGGAGGGAGGAGAAGGGAAGGGACAGGAAGGGAAGAGAGGGGAGGGGAGGGGAGGGGAGGGACTAGAGCCTGGACCCTGTCCTAGAAGGCTGGAGGAGCTCTGGGGAGGGGATATTCTTGGGTCCTGGAACAGTCTCAGAAGACTGGCTAGGGGAAGCAGGGGGAGAGGAAATGATCCTAATTAGACCCTGATGGAGTTATTACTTCCCTCGGGAAATTGAGGGTTGATAGCCTAGAGAAATCAATGGGGCAATGGTAGGAGCTCAGAATCCTATGTTGCAGGGGCAGCTAGGTGGCGCAGTGGATAGAGTACCAACCCTGGAGTCAGGAGTACCTGGGTTCAAATCTGGTCTCAGACACTTAGCAATTACCTAGCTGTGTGGCCTTGGGCAAGCCATTTAACCCCATTGCCTTGAAAAAAAAAACTTAAAAAAAAAAGGATCTTATGTTGCCCCCAACCCACTTTGGTCTCCACCCTGTCTCTATAGGCTGAATGAGAACATGTCCGTATGTGTGGCAGACTTTGGCCTTTCTAAGAAGATCTACAATGGGGATTATTACCGCCAGGGGCGAATTGCTAAAATGCCAGTCAAGTGGATTGCCATTGAGAGCTTGGCTGACCGTGTCTATACCAGCAAAAGTGATGTGGTGTGTATAGGGACATGGACATGTATGTTTAGGTTGTGGTCAACCATGTGTGGGCCAAGGAGGAAGGGATCCCTGAGGGACTGAATTACTTCACTAATCCCCACCTTTTTTCCTGTTTACCTTGTCTGCTAGTGGTCCTTTGGGGTGACCATGTGGGAGATTGCAACCCGTGGCCAGACACCTTACCCAGGCGTAGAGAACAGTGAGATCTATGACTACCTGAGGCAAGGCCATCGTCTCAAGCAGCCAGTAGACTGTCTGGATGGACTGTAAGGCCCTGCCCCTACCCCCTCTCCAAACACCCCATTTTCTGTAGCATTCCCCAATTCCCCCAAATACCGTGAGCCCTGAATATCCTCCAATACCCTGAAATGTCTGATAGAGACTCCCCTAAGAACCTGAACATTCCCCAAACACAGAGAGCCTGGAAATCCACCTACAAACCAAAACACTGAAAGCCCCCAAAGACAACCCCAAAGCAACAAGAATGTTGCAGGAATGTCCTCCACCAGAATGTCTCCCAAGACCCCTGAAACTATCACTCATTTAATCTTCTAAACACCCACCAAAATGAGAAGCCTCCAAAACCCAACAAACACCCCCAAGAACCTACCAAACTCTGATGATGCACTTTCAAAACCTTATCTGGACTTCCCTAGAGAATGTCTTAAATAAGTGCAGATACCCTGAAAGTCTCCTCAGAGACCCCCCCCCAAGACTGCCAACCTCAGACCTCTAAACTCCCAGGATCCCTTAAATGTTTCCAGATATCTAAATCCCTTCAATGAACCCACTGAAATCTCCCCTGGAGCTCCCTAGATGTCTACTACCTTCAAACATGGTGTGGTAGAAAGAGCATTGGGCTTGGAAGAAAAAGATCTGGGTTCAAGTCATTATGTACTGTGTGACTTCCTTTTCTAGGCCTCAGTTTGCCCCCTCTGTAAATTAAGGATCTGAGATCATACTTCCTTTTGGCCATGAGACCAAGGATTCCCCTAAACACTCTGAGACCTTTTCTAGGTCTCTGAGACTCAGCCTGAATCTCCCAAAACTTCTCAAGCTGAGGCAGGCCCCTTTGAGTAATTGTCCCCAAATCCCTTTGACCTCCAAAGAGCACCCTCAGAGCTTCCTTTGCATTATCTCTCTGTCCCTGCCTTGACCCTATCCTCTGAGGCCTCCATTGCTCAAGTCACTGATTCCTCCCCAGGTATGAGCTGATGTCCCGTTGCTGGTCCCTGAGCCCCAGAGACCGACCGACCTTTGCAGAACTGCGAGAAGAGCTGGAAATGACACTGAAGGGCCTTCCCCCCTCCCAGGACCCTGAAGAAATCCTCTATGTCAATATGGATGGAGAACCCGCTGGGGCAGCTGGAGGCTCCCCCCAAGCCAGCCCCCTTCCAATTCCAAAGGCCTCCTGCAACTGTAGCTGTGTCACCTCTGCAGATGTCCATCCAGCCGGACGATATGTCCTCTGTCCCTCCACAGCACCTGGACCCCCAATGCCCACAACCAGAGGGCCACCTGCACCTCCTGGCCAGGAAGAGGGGGCCTAGATGAGGCCCCTCAGACCCCACCTTGAGCTAGGCACTGCCACTGGGGAAGTCAGGGGAGTCCACTCCTGGCTTTACCCACCCATCCCTAATCCCTGGGCCCTTCCACCAATTCCTGCCCCTCAGAGCTTCCCCCCCATTCCACCTCTTTTCCTTGTCTTTTGCCTTCTCCACAGCTGTCTCTCTTCTTCCCCCAAATTCCTATTTCTTGGACCCATCTATTTTGCCATTTCTCCCCATCCCTGGCTCCACCCTCATTCCAGTCTTCTCCCATCTTCACTCCCTCTTTTCTCCCTATCTTCCACCTCTCTTTTCCCATTTCCTTCCCCATCCTCCTTTTCTTCCTATTCCCCACCCCAGTCCCTGGACAGCTCTAGCCTTCTATTCCCTGCTCACATCCTTGACTCTCCCCACCTCTGTGCACCTCTTCCTCATTTCCTCCTATCTTTGCCCTCTTCCCTATCTCCATTCCCTTCATATCTCTCTTCATCTCAGGCCATCTCTTCCTCCAATTCTGATTTCTTTTCTCCCTACTTCCTGCTATTTCTGTTCCCATTCTCCCCATCTTTGAACCTCTTTTTTCTCCATCTCCCTCCCTTTTTATCCACCTCTTCTTTTCTCCCTATCTCTGTCCCTGGCTCCCACAGCTCCATTTCCCCTTGGGGTATGCCACCCCAGCTCTGTGCAATGCAATAGGGATGACCCCCCCCCAGGGCCATCCTGCCCCCCTGAGCCAGTCCCTTCCCCCCATGTACAGAGAATTTGTACAATGTTGGGTCTCCCCCCTCCTTCTTCCCTTTTCACTTCCAGGGCCCATTTTTGCCCCCATAAACATTTTGTATCAACCAGTATGTGCCTCCTGTCTTCCCTATACCCGCAGACAAAGGCATTCTACAGAGATAATATGGAGAGACACTTACAAACAGAGATCTAGAGAAAAACATTCAAGATAGAGACACAGAGAGACATCTATTCCAAAAAGAAAAAGACAGAAACACAAAGAGAAGGTGATTTTCAAAGACAGAGATGCTGACACATTCAGAGACATGCAGAGAAATAGGAATAAACAAAGAAAGGAATGGACCCACACTCAGGGATAGAATTTAAGAGACATATAATTAAGCAGAGAGTCACAGAGAGGCAGAGATGTACACTCTGATAGACAGAGACAGCTATCCAGAGAGAAAGAGACATGCAGAGAAACAGGGCCATGCCTTCAGAGAGGGACCCACAGTCAGACATGGGAGAGACAGAGACCCACCCCCAGGGAGGGACACAGAGGGGCAGAGATAGGAGAGACAGGTGCCCACCCCCAGGGAGAGACACAGAGGGGCAAATAGGAGAGACAGGCACCACTCCCAGGGAGAGATAGAGAGGGGCAGAGATAGGAGAGACAGGTGCCCACCCTCAGGGAGAGACACAGAGGGGCAGAGATAGGAGAGACAGGTGCCCACCCTCAGGGAGAGACACAGAGGGGCAGAGATAGGAGAGACAGGTGCCCACCCTCAGGGAGAGACACAGAGGGGCAGAGATAGGAGAGACAGGTGCCCACCCCCAGGCACAGAAACAGAAGGACAGAGATAGGAGAGACAGGGACCACCCCCAGGCACAGACACAGAGGGGCAGAGATAGGAGAGACAGGTGCCCACCCTCAGGGAGAGACACAGAGGGGCAGAGATAGGAGAGACAGGGACCACCCCCAGGCACAGACACAGAGGGGCAGAGATAGGAGAGACAAGTGCCCACCCCTAGGGAGAGACACAGAGGGGCAGAGATAGGAGAGACAGGTGCCCACCCTCAGGGAGAGACACAGAGGGGCAGAGATAGGAGAGACAGGTGCCCACCCTCAGGGAGAGACACAGAGGGGCAGAGATAGGAGAGACAGGGACCACCCCCAGGCACAGAAACAGAGGGGCAGAGATAGGAGAGACAGGTGCCCACCCCTAGGGAGAGACACAGAGGGGCAGAGATAGGAGAGACAGGTGCCCACCCTCAGGGAGAGACACAGAGGGGCAGAGATAGGAGAGACAGGTGCCCACCCTCAGGGAGAGACACAGAGGGGCAGAGATAGGAGAGACAGGGACCACCCCCAGGCACAGAAACAGAGGGGCAGAGATAGGAGAGACAGGTGCCCACCCCTAGGGAGAGACACAGAGGGGCAGAGATAGGAGAGACAGGTGCCCACCCTCAGGGAGAGACACAGAGGGGCAGAGATAGGAGAGACAGGTGCCCACCCCTAGGGAGAGACACAGAGGGGCAGAGATAGGAGAGACAGGTGCCCACCCCTAGGGAGAGACACAGAGGGGCAGAGATAGGAGAGACAGGGACCACCCCAGGCACAGACACTGAGAGACGGAGCAGGCTCGGAGCGACCACCCGAGACAGGCGCCACCCCCCAGGTGAGCCCGGGCCTCCCCGGGGCGGAGTTGGGGCGCTCTGCGGGGCCCCCAGCCTCTGGGCGCAGCCCCGGGGGGCGGCTCGGAGCACACGCGGCCAGAGGCGCTGTCCCCCCACACACACAGCCCCCCGGGGGCGGCGCCGGGCGGACCGATGACCAGCGCCCGGGCGCCCTCTGCCGGGCGAGCTCGGCCCCGCGGGCCGCTCTCTGCTCCAGCCCCCCGAGCGCCGGCGCCCCACCGGGTGCGGGGTTCCAGTCCCGGCCGGGGGGCGTATCCGGGGCCAGTCTCCCCTGCCTCCCGCCGGGGAGTTTCCCTCCGCGGTCCCGGCCCTTATGCCGGGGGGCTGGGGGGGATCATGGCCCCCGCGCACGAGGGGCTGCCGGGGAGGGGCGCCGGGCGCGGACAAACGCGCTCCCACGAAGGCGCCGGGAGAATCCTTTTTGTAGCGGAGGAATCTCTATCAACGAGAAAGGAGGGAGGGGAAGGAACATTTGGAACTCAAGGACAAAAACGTTCAAAATGGTTTTACAAGTATGTTTGTAATCTAAAAAGATATGATGCAACGGATGTGTTGGACCTGGAGTCAGGAAGACCCGAACCCAGAACCCAGTGGGGATACGGAACCAAAGCCCCAAACCTCCGCCTGCCTCAGTTTCCTCATCTGTGAAAGGGGGATCATAGGAGGCCCCGGGTCCCAGGAGGATCACAGGAGCTATCTACAACGCGTGGGCAAGACTGGAAACGTTCTATCACCGCCAGCTACTCTTGTTGCTACTAAGTTTCCCCTGGTATCTTTTGTTTTTCTCGGTTTGCTACATTGCCATCACTTCCTCCGGTGCCCTCCTTGCCCCTCCAGCCATCCCATATCACACAGAACATTTTACCAAGGAAAAATCAGCATAAACTGATGGATACATTAAAAAAAACTCTAAAAATAAGTGCATCGTCCCACGCTTGTGCCCTTGCCAGCTCAGCAAAGGGGCAGGATGAGATGAGGGTCTTCTTTGGTGCCGTGCTTGATCCTTATTCAAAGTAAGGGTGAAGGAAACTGAGAACTGGAGAGGATCAAAATAGTTCTCTAGGAAGTGGCACCCAAACTGAACTGAGCTGGAGGGAAGGAAGGCACCCCAGTCATAGTTTAGCATTGCAAAGGTGCAGAGGCAGAGGATGGAATGTTCTGGACCAGGATACTCGATAGGACAATTTACCTGAAAGATAGACTTCATGAAGGACAGCCATTTGTAGAAAGCCTGGAAAGACTCCCTGGAATGCAGTGTAAAGGATTTAAATGGCAAATGGAGAAAGCCAGAAGCACTAGGTAGCCATGGACAGTTACTGAGCAGGAAACTGAAGTGATTTACGTGTTCTACAACGTGAAGGAACCAGTGGGGAGAAGGGCAGCGATTACAATAGAGGAGAGAAGCATGGATCAATTTATTTAGCACCTACTTACGACCCAGACAGCATGCTAAGCACCTTCTACAAATATGAACTCCTCTGACCCTGACAACAAACCCAGGAGGGAGGTGCTGTTATTATCCCCACCTTTACAGTTAAGGAAACTGAGGCAGACAGAGATTGAGTGACTTGCATACACATATCACACATCTAGTACATGCCCAAGGTTGGATTTGAAATCAGGTCTTCCTGAACCCAGCCTAATCCATCTCTCCATTGTACCTGCTAGTCACACATAGAGAAGACTCAGTGACTAAGTAGATATGACAAATAAAGTTAAGGGGAAAGTCAAAGGAATGGAATTCCAAACCTGGATGATTAGAAGGATGGTGGTATCTTCAGCAGGAGTAGCAAACCTGAGAGGAAGGCCAAAAGGTATTGAATTCTGTTTGGGATGTCTAAGGAGACTTATTGAAGTTAAGATGTCCCTTAGGTGATTAATGATATGGGATTGAAGTTTAGGTCTTTGAGTATTCTGCATAGAGGTGACAGATAATGAAGATGACAATGATGTGATCATTGATGTTTGTCCTTCATTCTCAAAGAGACTGTGACATCAGGGAAGTGATGCCATGACAAGCAGGTGAATTGGATTTGAGTGAAGGGGGTTATACTAAGTCATCAGCCTCACTTTCTCCTCCAGAGTCATATGGATCCGGGTGATCAGATAAGAATCAGAACAACTTAGCGGACAATCTTGAGGTAATCAGAGTTAAGTGATTTGCCTAATGCCACATAGCAAGTAAATATCTGAGATCACATTTGAACTCAGGTCCTCCTGACTTCAAGGCAGTGCTCTATTCACTGCACCATCTAGCTACCCAAGAAATGATAGCCCCATGGGAACTGAGGTTACCAAGAAAAATGCATAGAGAAAATGGGGACCAGGATGAAGTCCTGGGGAACATCCAGTTTTAGAGGATGGTGATGTGATATGACAGTCACATAAAAGAGACTAAGAAGACAGGTAAGAGAAGAGCCAGGAAGGAATGGCGTCATGAAAACCCAGGGAGAAGACAGTATCTAGGAGGCAAGGATGCTCAACAGTGTAAAATGGTATAGAGAGAAGGGAGGAGGAGGAGACAAAGAGGCAGGGACACATACTTCCAGTGACAGATAGGTGCACAAAGAGACAGGTCTACACTAGGAGGCAAGGACAGAAGCATATATACATGGAGAAACAAGGAGAAATACTCAGAGACACACAGAGGAGGAGAGCACCAGGGAGCTCAAGAAAGGTGAAGACTAAGAAAAGACTCAAAAAAAAGCCATCCTTTCAGTCCTTTGATCTGTCTCTGGATATGTATCTAACTATACACTGTGCATCTTTGTTCCCTATCACAGTTAATGCTATATATCTGAGTTGTGCTTTTGTTGTGTCTCCAAGAGAATCAAGCAGGGTGTGTGTTAAGGTATGTTTGTGTATCTGAGTTGTATGTCTGAGGGAAGCAGTGATATTATTGTGTGGCTGCTAAGTGGGATTGTCATCCATCAGATTTGGAGATGGGAGACTGAATGGTACTTTCTTGGTGTCTCCAATGTCTCTAGGGGCAAAGTTGTGTGTCTGAGAAGTAGCCCCGAGAGATAGATCATCCCTTGATAATTAGCAATTTCTCATTTGCATTCAGAAAAGGATATGATTGTTGTGAAGATGAGTATAAAAATTTGACCTATCACACAATTTAATCAATGAACAGATTAACAAAGATTAGGCTTGCCTTTACTTTCTGCTAGGCATTGAACTTTTTTCTCCATCTTAACCCCTCAGCTCTGCACTGTCCTCCTCTCTTGAATCCCTTGAACCTTTATTCTATGTTTTATTGAGCCCTGTCAAGTCTCAGCCTTGAATCACTCCCACAATCCATTGCTTTTACTCCTACACACAATGGAGAAAATCACACGACCCTCCTGACTTGTTCCATTAGAATTGTGTTACACAGCTCCATCTGGGCCCTCACTGTTGCTTAGCAATCTTACTATACCGCCATAAACTCACTCTCCCTCTGTCCTCAATGGTTCTTCCAAACCTTTTCATCCCTCCTCAAAACCCCTATGGCTGCCCCTCCTGACCCTCTCAGCTGAGAACCCTGTCATATTTTGCAGGAAAAAAAAATTGAGATCATTTACCATGAGCTCCCTCTTCCTCATCTTACTTCACCCAGATGCCTTCTGCCTTTCTCTTCCATCACCTCTGTCTCGTATAGAGGTGGCATTATTCATCCCAAGAACAATCCTACCTTGAGCAACTGATCCCATTCCAACCTGCCTAGCTTCATCAGTAGATTGCTCCCTCTATCATTCCTAGTTTTATTCATCTTTTCTTACCTACAAGTTGCTTCCCCACTTGCAAATACTTCATTTGATCCATCTGTTCTTGAAGCTTTCATGCCGTACTTCTCCCTTTTGTGGCTCTCTCTAATGGGTGTCTATATTTCTCTCCTGTTACTCTCTTCTTAACTCTCTACACTCTGGCTTCTGGGCTTCATCCTTCAATCGAAACTCTAAAGTTCCCAGTCTCCTAATTGCCAAATCTGAATGCTTTTTCCCAATCCTCATCTTTCTGAACCTCTGAGCCTTTGACATTATCACTAAATCCTCCTCTCCTTGATCCTCTCCTCTAAGTTTTTGTGACTTGAGTCTCTCCTGGCTCCCAGAACTGCTCCTCCCTGGTCTCTTTGGCTGGATCTTCACCAAGTCACAACCCCTAACTGTGGGTGCTTGCAAGGATTTATCCTGGGACCTCTTCTTTGCTTCCTCTATTCAATAATTTTGCTTGGTTAGCTCATGAGCTGCCATAGAGTCAATTGTCATTTCTATGATGGTAATTCCCAGATTTTAGCCAAGTTGAACCTCTCTCCTGACCTACCTCTTGCATTTCCAACTGTCTATCTGAACTCTCAAAATGGATCTTGCAACTTAAATTCATAACCTTAAACTTTTAAACATGTCCAAAATGAATTCATCTCCTCCCCCAAACCCTTCCTTCTTCAAGATTTTCACTAGCTGTCCCCCACACCTGCAATTCTTTTCCTCATCTCTATCTCCTGCCCTCTCCTGCTTCCTTCAAGTCCCAGCAAATATCCCACCTTCCATTAGAAACCTTTCTCAATCTTTCTTAATACAGTATTGGTGCTTCCCCTCTGATGATTATTTCTGATTTATCCTATTTATATCATTTATTTGAACAAATTTATCCTTCATTAGACTTTAAATTACATGAGAATTACATGAATTACATTTCTTTGACTCCCCAGAACTTGGCACTATAGTGCCTGGCAGATAAAGTAAGTGTATAATAAATGCTTTTTGTCAGACAGCAGTCCTTCTTCCACATGGCCATCTTCAAATCCTTGAAGTTGTCTCTAAAAGTCTTCCTTTCCTTAGTTTGTGTTGGTTCATAGCACATCATCTCCAGTGGTTTTGCCATTCAAGGCTCCTTCTTTTGGAAATTCTAGGGAATATCATCTTCTTTATTCTGGACACTGTGGTTCACTCAGTGGTTCACTCACTATAGCCTAGACTGAACTAATTTGATTTGCCTTATCAAGTTGCTGATTTATATATTGATCTGGTCTGCTAATGACACCTCTCCTCCCCAAAAATGTCCCATAAGAAGTTGCCATCCAGCCATGTCTCCCTCATCTTGGTACTTGTGGAACTGATTGTTTGAACCCAAGAGCAAAACTTTACATAAGTCTTTATAGGAATTCATCGTATTAGACTTGGCTCAAGATTCCAGCCCCTTTACATCAACATACATGTCCCATGTCTGAGTTTTTCTCTTGTGTCTAAATGTATGTTCTGGGTATCTGTTGAGCCCCTAAGCAGAAAACACTTGTGTTTGGGTGTGAGTCTTTATTAGTGAATCCAACTGCTTGCTGTGTGTTGATGTTATTCATTGGATTTGGTGTTAGAAAACTAAGCTGTGATTTTTATCATGACACCGATTGAAGCTAAGGTCCATATCATGAACCTGAATTTGGACTCTATGGGGACACAGGATTTACATTGCATGGCCATTTCATGGAGGTGGCATCTTGACTGATGGATCTCTTTTTTGTGGATGCAGTTGTGGGTTCAAGTGCTCCCCATGCATATAGTGGGTGAAGATCAGGACCAAGATTTAGGAAATAGATAAGTGTAATAGAGGTGCTGGATTCAAATCCTGCTTCTGTCACTTTTGACCTATGTGACCTCAGACAAACAAATCATTAAGTCTCTGAGCCTCAGTTTCCTAATCTTTAAGGGGGAATGAATTCCATGGCTTCTGAGGTCTTTTCCAGCTCTTCAAAACAATTCTCATGCCCTGTCTATTGATCTCAGACTGAACAATTGTTTTATTGCTGCCCTCTGTGGAATGGGTCCATTTGATACTATAGTTGTAGTGCAGTGTGATGTTGTTACATGGTGTTACCCTTGTGTTGTGTGTCTCAGTAGTCTTGATGCTATAGAGTCAAATTGTGGAGTATGAAAAGGTTATGTATGTTATATATATGTTGCAGTTACAATTTTGGTTGGCTAGGTTATAAGGCATGGTTGTGATTTCTGGAGTGCAGTTGTGTTACTTTGTGGCAAGGCTGTTTCCACGGCATTGTTGTAGAGCCATTATGTGACATGGTGGAGATGCTGGATGTGGTTGTGACGCTGTGAGGATGCTGGTACTGAATTATGGTTATGGTGTTGGGTTCCATGGTAGTATGTGGCAAAGTTGTTTGGATATGGAGTTGTAGGGCTGTGGTATGTCATGGTGGTTTGTGTCACGTTTGTGATGCTGATGTTTGGAATTCTGGATATCACAGTTGGGTGTTGTGTGATGTGCCACAGAGGGATTGTGTCACAGTTAGGCTATATATCATTATTGTCATGGTGGTGGCATTACTTAGTGTTATGGCTGTGTTGTGTGTCATGGTTATGATGCTGCTACATGTCATAGAGTCACAGTGGGGATGGTAAGTTAACAGTAGTGTTGTGCATTGTGGTTGTAATGCTGTTGCACTCATGGTACTGTATGTCACAGTTGTGATGTTGTGTCATGGTGGTGGTATTGTGTGTAACAGTTGTGATACTATTGCATACCACAGTCATGTGTCATGGTTATTTGTATGACATGGTGGTAAAATTATATGTCACATTTGTGATGTTTCTGTATGGCAAAGCAGTGAGCTTGTGTGTGACAACTGTGATGATGGTGATGGTGTTATGTCACATTATGATGCTGCTGGGTTCACAGTCATGCTATGTTATGTGCTATGTTTGTGATACCTTGTATATCATGGTGGTGGCACTGTATGTCATATTGTGATACTGTTGCCATATGTTTCCTAATGATGGTGTTGCTTGTCACTGCACTGTTGTCCCATGTCATGGTTGTGATGGTGATGGAGGTATGTGCCACAGTTGTGATGCTGTGTCATGGTTGTGGTCGTGTTGAGTTTATAGTTGTATTGAGTATCATGGTTGCTATTCTCTTGTGTGTCCTTTCAGTGTTGTATGTCACAGCTGTGATGTGATTGCTCTAACAATTGTGACATGGTTGTGATGGTGCTGGGTTCACAGTTGTGTTGAGTGTCACAATAGTTATAGTGCTAGGGTCACTGTTGTGTTGTGTGTCACAGTTGTGCTGTTGTTGCCCAAAAAGTTGTGTATCACTGTGGAGATGGTGGGGGGGTGAAGTTGGGTTGTGTGTCACAGTAGTGATAGGGGGATCACAGTTGGGTTGTGTGTCACAATAGTGATGGTAGGGGGGTCACAATTGGGTTGTGTGTCACGGTGGTGATGGGAGTCCCAGTTGGGTTGTGTGTCACGGTGGTGATGGGGGTCCCAGTTGGGTTGTGTGTGATGGTGGTGATTGGGGTCCCAGTTGGGTTGTGTGCCACGGTGGTGATGGTGGGGTCCCAGTTGGGTTGTGTGTCACGGTGGTGATGGGGGTCCCAGTTGGGTTGTGTGTCACGGTGGTGATGGTGGGTCCCAGTTGGGTTGTGTGCCATGGTGGTGATGGTGGGTCCCAGTTGGGTTGTGTGCCACGGTGGTGATGGGGGTCCCAGTTGGGTTGTGTGCCACGGTGGTGATGGTGGGGTCCCAGTTGGGTTGTGTGTGATGGTGGTGATGGTGGGTCCCAGTTGGGTTGTGTGTGATGGTGGGGTCCCAGTTGGGTTGTGTGTGATGGTGGTGATGGTGGGGACCCAGTTGGGTTGTGTGCCACGGTGGTGATGGGGGTCCCAGTTGGGTTGTGTGCCACGGTGGTGATGGTGGGGTCCCAGTTGGGTTGTGTGCCACGGTGGTGATGGGGGGTCCCAGTTGGGTTGTGTGCCATGGTGGTGATGGTGGGGTCCCAGTTGGGTTGTGTGCCACGGTGGTGATGGGGGTCCCAGTTGGGTTGTGTGCCACGGTGGTGATGGTGGGGTCCCAGTTGGGTTGTGTGTGACGGTGGTGATGGGGGTCCCAGTGGTGATGGTGGGGTCCCAGTTGGGTTGTGTGCCACGGTGGTGATGGGGGTCCCAGTTGGGTTGTGTGCCATGGTGGTGATGGTGGGGTCCCAGTTGGGTTGTGTGTGACGGTGGTGATGGGGGTCCCAGTGGTGATGGTGGGGTCCCAGTTGGGTTGTGTGTCATGGTGGTGATGGTGGGGTCCCAGTTGGGTTGTGTGCCATGGTGGTGATGGTGGGGTCCCAGTTGGGTTGTGTGTGACGGTGGTGATGGGGGTCCCAATGGTGATGGTGGGGTCCCAGTTGGGTTGTGTGCCATGGTGGTGATGGTGGGGTCCCAGTTGGGTTGTGTGTGACGGTGGTGATGGGGGTCCCAATGGTGATGGTGGGGTCCCAGTTGGGTTGTGTGTGACGGTGGTGATGGGGGTCCCCCAGTGGTGATGGTGGGGTCCCAGTTGGGTTGTGTGTCACGGTGGTGATGGTGGGGTCCCAGTTGGGTTGTGTGCCATGGTGGTGATGGTGGGGGTCCCAGTTGGGTTGTGTGTCACGGTGGTGATGGGGGTCCCAATGGTGATGGTGGGGTCCCAGTTGGGTTGTGTGCCATGGTGGTGATAGGGGTCCCAGTTGGGTTGTGTGCCACGGTGGTGATGGTGGGGTCCCAGTTGGGTTGTGTGTGACGGTGGTGATGGGGGTGCCAGTGGTGATGGTGGGGTCCCAGTTGGGTTGTGTGTCACGGTGGTGATGGGGGTCCCAGTGGTGATGGTGGGGTCCCAGTTGGGTTGTGTGTGACGGTGGTGATGGTGGGGTCCCAGTTGGGTTGTGTGCCATGGTGGTGATGGTGGGGTCCCAGTTGGGTTGTGTGTGACGGTGGTGATGGGGGTCCCAGTGGTGATGGTGGGGTCCCAGTTGGGTTGTGTGCGACGGTGGTGATGGGGTCCCAGTTGGGTTGTGTGCCACGGTGGTGATGGGGGTCCCAGTTGGGTTGTGTGCCACGGTGGTGATGGGGGTCCCAGTTGGGTTGTGTGCCACGGTGGTGATGGGGGTCCCAGTTGGGTTGTGTGCCATGGTGGTGATGGTGGGGTCCCAGTTGGGTTGTGTGTGACGGTGGTGATGGGGGTCCCAGTGGTGATGGTGGGGTCCCAGTTGGGTTGTGTGTCACGGTGGTGATGGTGGGGTCCCAGTTGGGTTGTGTGCCATGGTGGTGATGGTGAGGTCCCAGTTGGGTTGTGTGTCACGGTGGTGATGGGGGTCCCAATGGTGATGGTGGGGTCCCAGTTGGGTTGTGTGCCATGGTGGTGATGGTGGGGTCCCAGTTGGGTTGTGTGTGACGGTGGTGATGGGGGTACCAGTGGTGATGGTGGGGTCCCAGTTGGGTTGTGTGTGACGGTGGTGATGGGGGTCCCAGTGGTGATGGTGGGGTCCCAGTTGGGTTGTGTGTGACGGTGGTGATGGTGGGGTCCCAGTTGGGTTGTGTGCCATGGTGGTGATGGTGGGGTCCCAGTTGGGTTGTGTGTGACGGTGGTGATGGGGGTCCCAGTGGTGATGGTGGGGTCCCAGTTGGGTTGTGTGTGACGGTGGTGATGGGGGGTCCCAGTTGGGTTGTGTGCCACGGTGGTGATGGGGGGTCCCAGTTGGGTTGTGTGCCACGGTGGTGATGGGGGGTCCCAGTTGGGTTGTGTGCCACGGTGGTGATGGGGGGTCCCAGTTGGGTTGTGTGCCACGGTGGTGATGGGGGGTCCCAGTTGGGTTGTGTGCCACGGTGGTGATGGGGGGTCCCAGTTGGGTTGTGTGCCACGGTGGTGATGGGGGGTCCCAGTTGGGTTGTGTGCCACGGTGGTGATGGGGGTCCCAGTTGGGTTGTGTGCCACGGTGGTGATGGGGGTCCCAGTTGGGTTGTGTGCCACGGTGGTGATGGGGGTCCCAGTTGGGTTGTGTGCCACGGTGGTGATGGGGGTCCCAGTTGGGTTGTGTGCCACGGTGGTGATGGGGGTCCCAGCTGGGCTGCGTGCCACGGGGGAGGCTCCGCGCCCCTCGGCGCGCCCCCTCCAAGCTCCCGCGGCTGCGGGCGGCCGGGCCCCTTCCCGGGGGTCTCAGCGCGGGGGCGCCCCCCGCCCACCCCTCCAGCCGGCTGACGTCACTTCCTGCCGGAAGCCTCTATGGTGGCCCGGCCGCGTCAGCGCTGCGTCAGGCTACGCCACCATAGAGACGTCGTCGAGGGGAGTGGAGCTGGCCGGGGAACCGCAATCGGGCGGGCGCGGAGCTGGGGCGGCCGAGGGGAGGCGGGGAAAGGCGGCCGGCGGAGCGAACCACTGAGGGGGAGCTCCGAGCGCCCCTGCCCTGCCGACCCGGGCCTCGCCCCCCGGCCCCGGCCTCCCCGCGCCCCCTCGCCGGCCGCCTCGCCCGCCCATGGACGCCAACGAGTATTTCTCAGGTAAAGGCCGCGCCTGTGGCCCCGGGCCGCGCCGAGGCCCGGCATCCCCCCCCCGCCCCCTCCCGCCGCCGGCCCGCGCCCGTCATCTGGGATTTAACCAATCCGATCCGCGCTCATTAGCATGGCCCGGCAGGCGAACGCCTCCGGATGAATCGGTCGCGCCGATTGGTCCATAGGGGAGCGGGGAGGGTCAGGGGATTGGGGGGATTCGGGGGTTTGGGGTTTTAATTGTTGCCTTTGGTGGTGGGTTTTTTTTTTTTGGCGGCGCTGAGAAGGCGCAGGCCTCTTAATCAATCAACCTCCTTCCGGGTCCTCAGTGGCTGGAAAGCGCTGTAGGGGGCGGGGCTGCAGGCTCCGCCTCGTCCATTGGCCGTCATGGCTTCCCCAAGCCATTCCCTCCGGGGGGCGGGCGAGTCGGCCGATGGAGGCGCGCGTCACCGCGGCCGAGTTGAGAGTTCGGGGGGCAGCTTTGTGGGCGGGGAGCCGGGAGGCGTTCCGCGAGGCACGCGTCGATTGGTCGGGAGCGCGGCGCCCCCCGCTCATTGGCTGCGGGCGGGCGGGCTCGGGCCAATCGGAGCTCGGTCTAACGCCCTTTCCCCTTCCACGCCTAAGGGGAAAGGGGCCCGCGGGAGGGCGGGGTGGGAAATGAAGGGCGGCGCCGCGCGACGTCCGCGGCCCCATTGGCCGCCTTCGCCGCTCGGCGCGCCGGCCGCCCGGGCCGCGGGCCAATCAGGACGCGCGCTCGGGCGCGCGGGGCGGCGGGGGGGAAGCGGTGGCGGCCATTTTGAGCCGCCGCTGCCGTCGCTAGTGCCGTCGTTGCGGCCGCCGCCGTCGGCTGTCACTGGGGCCGGGGCCGGGGCCGGGCCGGGGCCGGACGTTGCGGCGGCGGAGCGGGCGGCGGCGCGGAGCCGAGCGGCCGGGCCATGGACGTGAAGCGGCTGAAGGTGAACGAGCTGCGGGAGGAGCTGCAGCGGCGCGGGCTCGACACGCGCGGCCTCAAGGCGGAGCTGGCCGAGCGGCTGCAGGCGGCGCTGGCCGAGGCCGCCGCCGCCGAGCCCGAGCCGGAAGCCGAGCCGGAGGCACAGCCCGCGCCCGCCCCCGAGCCGTCGGGGCCGCCCCAGGACGGCCAGGAGGCTCCCCGGGCGACCCCGCCGCCGCCCTTCCCGGAGGCCGCGGGCCCCGACGGATCCTGCGAGCCCCCGCGAGCCGCGGAAGGAGGGCCGGGCCCCGAGGCCGCGGGCCAGGAAGGCAAGGAAGGGGCGGGCGGGGCGCGGCGGGGCGGAGGCGGCCCCGCAGCATATGGCGGCCTCCCGGGAGCCTCCCCTGCCTCCACGCGGGGGTCCCCGGGGGGCCTTGGGCACGCGCCGCCCGCACTTTGCCCTTCTTCTGGGGAAGGGCTCCCTGGTGGCGGCCCGAGTGGGGAGGCTGAGAGGCGCAGCTGCCCGGCTCGTGGAGGAGTTGCTGCGATGCTGTTGGTTCGGGTTCCTCCCTCTGAACAAGGAGCTTTCGGGGCTCAGCCCCCCGTGTACGAGTAGCGAGACAGGCCCGAAGTGGGGGGTTGCGCGGGCTGGAAAGTTAGCGGCGGAGCGCTGGCCCCCAGCCCTTCACACGCACGGGGCGCTTGGGACGGTTGGGTCGTGTGGCAGCAAAGCCTGTGGGTTCCGTGGGTCTCTGGGACCTGTTTCCCTAACCCCTAACCCCTTGGGTCTTTAGATGTCACTGGCAACACTGCAGACCAGAATCAGTTTTATGAGACCACAAATGTTCACCAGGAGAAGAAGACTGGTTATGAGAGCAAGCCCCCAGAGCTGGAGCTGGAGCAGCAGCTGGCTTCCTACCCAGGTGAGGCCTTGGGCCTTTGGGCCCCGTTTGCTAGAAGGCCTGTTGGAAGGACTTCCTTACTGTTGTTGAGTCATTGGTTAGGAAGTGCTAGTAGTTATTTTATGGGTTTTAGGAACTAAGAGGATCCAGAAGATAAGGAAATGACTGGGAGAACAGTTAGTTCAAGGGGCTGGCTGGAGAAGAAAACTAGGGGAGCTTCAGCTCACCCTCTCTGATTTTTTTTTTTTTAAGAGATCCTCAATCAGAGAGAGCAAGTTAGACTTGTTCTTAGACTGAACTAGTTGCTGAAAGTAGAAAGTCACAGACTGAAAAGTAGGTTTCAGTTTGGTATCTAGTAACTTTAAACATTTAAAACCATCCAAAAAAAATGAATTGCCCCAGAAAACTATGCGACCCTTTGGGGGGTGCCAAGCTGTTCCAAAACACATCAACTTCTCAACACCACTTCTCTAGGGAATTTTCCCAGGGCTGGTAACAAGGGAACAGAACCATCTCAGAAGGAACCAAATGACCAATGACTGGACACACAAAAGTTTGCCAGTTTCTGGCATGTTTGGTAATCATTAAGTCTACTTATGGTATTATGGACACAGCATTAGATGTTCTCTTCTGTACAGGTAGGGGTCATTCAACAAGATCACAAGTGAGCAACCCCCCCCACCAAGGCAGGTAGCCTTTGTGGGAAAGGTGCCCAGCAGGTACAGTCACCAATAGGGGTCAAAAAGGCTGAAATTAGTGTTCCTTTAAGTGCTTCCATGGATTTATGAGGCACTGTTATACTAGGTGGGGGGGGAAGGGGTAACAAGAAGTATTTACAGGGTAGTTTGGGAGGGAGGCACCTAGCAATTACTTAGATAAAGAAAGGCCTCATGATGACAGGGATACTTGAGTTGCATTTTAAAAGAGGCAGCGGAGGTGGCTCAGTGGATTGAATACCAGACCTGGGGTCGGGAAAATTCCTCTTACTGTGTTCTAATCTGGCCTCAATCACTAGATATATGACCCTGGGCAAGTCTGTTGTCTTAATCCACTAGAGATACTTTAGTATCTTTGTCAAGAAGAACAGTCAGAAACAACTACATTCTAAAAGGAAGAGAAGGGCTTCTGTTGGGTCAGTGTGGGTATTCCATCAGTCCTTTCTAAAGGACCTATATTGTCCTGGCACCTCCCCTTAGCAAGTCTGATATGTTAATGAATCAGGGATTAGAGCTGGAAGATCCCTTAGACAGGATCAGAGCCAGCCTCTTTCTCTTAGAGAAAAGGCAAGCAGTTCCCTCCTGGCCCCAGAGGAGGAGCAACAGCCCATGTTTGGGGCCTCCCAGTGATTCATGGGAATACACATGCAGCAGGCCAGAGCCCCATCAACTCTCTCAAAGCCACCTTTACTGGCCATGTGTGTCCTTGAAAGTATCTTGTGCCACTTAGCACACTCAAGTCTTCTCTGGCAGCCTGAGTGGGCCTGGTCATTGCCCTTCTTCTGGGATGGTAATTTAAAATGCTATTAAGACAGCAGCTAGGTGGCGCTATGGATAGAGGGTCAGACCTGGAGTCAGGAAGTTCCTAAATTCCCATCTGATCTCAGACTAGCTGTTTGATCCTGGACAAATCATTTCATCCTGTTTGTATCCCTTTCCTCATCTGTAAAATGACTGGGACAAGGAAATGACAAGAAAATACCAAAATGGGGTCATGAAGAGACAGGCATGATTGAAAACATTGAACAGCTATCAAAAATCATATTAATATGGAACTCAGTTCTTCAATGGTCTCCATTTCTATGTTTGACACCCTGTTCTAGACAGCTTGGTGTTTGGCTAATAACATGTGCTTTTGTTTCTGCCACATTTTAATTCTTGTATAACCTATTTAGTTTCCTCTGCTGTTAAAAACAAACTATTTTTTCTGATGATTTGGGAAGGGAGGAGATAGAGAATGACAAAGAAATGAAGGTGGGGCTATCACTTTGTCCTCCTATAAAATAATTCCTTGCCCCAGAAATGTTTCCTGGACCACTGAGACAAATTCTTTTTTTAGAGCCCAAGTAAGTATGGAAACCCTGGCTCCCTAAGGAAAACATAATTAAATCTGGATGCTAGCAGATAGTTCTCTTTCCCTCTTGTAGAGCAGTTTCTTCCACTCAAAGAACACTGGCCCTGGAGTCAGGAGTCCCTGAGTTCAAATCTGACCTCAGACACTTAATAATTACCTAGCTGTGTGGCCTTGGGCAAGTACTTAACCCCATTGCCTTGCAAAAATCTTTAAAGGGGGGGGGGGGATACCTGTCTCAGGAGATGATGACTAAAGTCTTTGTCTTGACCCTCCTTGTCTGTCTATAGCTGAAGTAAAGTCTGGAATAAAGAAGGAAGACTCCTTTGCGGGTTTCCCCCCTTCTAATCCCACACAGCCTCACCTATCAAATAGACATCATTACCAGAGCCGGAAAAGACCTTTTGAAGACAACCGGGGACGTGGTTACTATGAACACCGAGAGGATAAAAGGTAAGTAAAGAGACCACACAGTCCTAAAGGGTCCATCTGAACTTCCTTTGTTGGGTTCAGTGCTCACCAAGCTAAGAACCTTGAAGTTTGGGATCCTGGACAAGTGCAAAAACTGTCTTCCCCGGCTCTTTCCCTCCACTAGTTCAAGTTAATCTTACCAAAGCTTTGTTTTGCTCATGTCACCTCCTACTCCAGAACCTTAAATGATTCTCCTAGGGATTAAAATTCATCTTGGTGAATTTGTCTGGGAAGTCTCCCCACAGCACCTTTCACAGTCATTGTTCTCTATCTCTATATGGATATTTCAACTTCCAAGTTTTCATTTCCCTCTTTGTCACTGCCCTGTTTGGGACGAAGTTCAAACCTCTTCCCTCAGCTGGACTGTCCTGGTGTTGTTTTCTTTTCACATGTCTTTATAAACTAGATGTTTGCTTAGTCTGGTGTCCCTCACGGTGCCAGGCTATAGTACTTGACATACCAGAGGGAGTGTAGAAGCCTTGAATGAGGGGAGGGAAAGGTCACCCAGAGGTTAATCAGTCAGCAAAGACTTGGATTATGTAAGATTGGCATCAGTGGCATTATTAAAGGCCATAAGACCCAGGGTACAATCAGAAGCCTATTGGAGGAAAGGCTGGCAGCCATCACACAAAAATCATTGCACCTGCTATACCCCTTGGGCGGAGCAAGTCTGGGTGTTAATTCTGGCTTTTCCTATTCATATCCCATATGAAAATACGAAATGTGTAAGGTTTTGAGGCTATCAAATCTTGGTACAAACATTAGGATGTTTTTGAAACTGAGAACTAAATCATTTGGAATCCTCATTATCACCACTCATTTGTGCATCCCTTGGAAAAGGCTACAGCCAGACCTGTGATGCTTTCCTAAGAGCCCAGCCCTTGGCTTCTCTTTCTCCATTTCTATTGGCACATTTCAGATCTGGTCACGTATACATTGACACCTCCAGCAGAGGGCAGGAAGGGGCAACTCCTAGAGCTCAGACCTGTCATCCTGCTCAGTGACTGCTTTGGGCAGGAGGTGAAAACAGCTGGTCTCAGTGGAGGTAGTGGTGATGGGACTGTGGATTGTCCCTTAACAAGCCTCATGAGAGGCTTCCCCCAGTGTCATCTGTGAGCTACTGCTCTCTTTGATGGTTCTATCTCTCTCTCTCTCTCTCTCTCTCTCTCATCACAGGGGTCGATCTCCTCAACCACCTGCTGAGGAGGATGAGGAAGAGTTTGATGACACCCTCGTAGCCATCGATACGTGTGAGTTCTGATGAATAGCCTTCCCTTCACCTTCAGTGAGGTCCCTTTCACATCCTGCACCACCAATCTGACCTTCCTGTCCTAGCCTTTCACAAGTACTAGTCCATCCTGAGATTTGGTTTTCATCCACCAAGAAAGATGCATTGCCTTACATAGGGGTCCTCATGTCTTATGTCTCAATCTTGTAGCCATGTTTGGGACTGGACCTTGTAGAGTAGGACCTTTCTGTAAAGGGGAGAGGGTAGCATTCTAGGTTGGGAAAACAGCATGAAATGTTCTAGTGGGATTCTGCAGGTTGTATTGGAATTTAGTCTGGTGGGAATGAGGGGGCTTGGTGAGATGGGTCCTGGTTTAGCTTTTTTTATACTTGATGTATGTTTGATTGTGTGGATGCATACCTACCATCTCCTGTCTGTGCCAGGTGCTAATCTTGGGCCCTTGTGACCTTGAGCCTAGGGTGGCAGGCTGGATGGAGGAGTTTGTTCAAGCCAATGGGCCCTAGCAGTTTGCACTGGCTGTGTTTCCCCTGAAATCCATGCCAGTGGTGTGCTCAGAGGCTCTTGGTCATTGTTCCTGCCATTCAGTCTTAACTCAGTAGAGAAGGACTTTTTTTAAACCTCCATGTGGAGGGAGTAGACAAGGAATTTTGGAATCTTCCTGAGCAGACAGGACCCTCCTGAGTGCGGTAGCACAAGACAGCCCCAAGGGTTTCTTCAACAAAGCCTTTATCTGATCAGTGAGTGTGAACTTGCCATGGGGTATGGTGGCCGAAGCCCCCAGACCAGCTAGATTGTGCTCTGCTGGCCTGGCTTTCAAGGACTCAGGGTCCCAGTACACTGCAGCTCAGGAGCAGACATGGGGAATGAGGGGGACCACAGGAGGCCATGCCCTGGATAGGCTACCTTAGACCTAGAGCTTTGGATCTAGAGCAGCATAGCTAACAGCTTGGCAGGACTTGGATCAGCAAAGAGAAGAAGCACCTTCTGGGGGAAGAACATCGATCCCAGCTCACGTTTCTGTAGCTATCACTTTACACCTTGACAAAGTACTTCTGCACAGGTAGAGAAACTGAGGCTCCAAGACCAGGGAAGCATCCTGCCCAGAGACCCTTAGTTCCTCCTCACTGAGCCCACCTTTAGGCCTACTGAAGAGACAGAACAGTACTTGGTGCTACAGGGAATAATCAAGGGCCTGAATGGAGTATAAGTGCTTCGAAGCCATAAAACACTGTAGAAATGCTTGCTGAGTTAGGGAATATTTCTAGGAGAAAGCCAAGACCTCATTGGATTTGATAGTTCAGTGCTCCCTGAGGACTAGTGGAGGTAGCACAGACCTGTCCCACATAATACCTGCCTGACCAGATGTGATCAGGTGGTGAATTAGTACCACTGAACCCACATAATCATCCTCGTTAAACTGAATTATCTGGTGACCTTCGGTTGTTCATGCCTGTCTTCAGAACCATGCAGGCCAGGGCTTTGGCTGTGCCTGAGTTACAGTGAGGAGACTCCAGCCCAGGGGCTGGCTGATCATGTGGTAACCACTGTGCTTGAGGGACCCTGGATCATGTGAAAGCACAGATTCTTCATTGTTGTTTATAATTATTATCCCTTACTGGCCATGTTCTGAGACTTGTACCAGATGCCAGACTTAGAGAAGAAAGTCAGGAGGGTAGTCTAGGTATAAAGCTCAGACAAGATGGAGTGACTTGTATGAAGAAGGTCACTTGTAGGTTCATCCAAAAAATGAAAAACCTCAAAGGACTTCAGAAGCTAAGCAATGAGAGGGAGGCACCAGAGTGATCAGGGAATTAAATGAAGGATGGATCTCAGGGGATCAATCTAGCATGGGGTGATGAATGTCTGCCCAAGGGTGGGAGTCCGATAAAGGTAGATGTAACAAGTCTCAGTGAAAGGTTGGAACTAGGGGATCAAGTAATGAGGCGTTGGGAGCTAGGGGTACCTGGGCAGGGCCGGAGCAGAGGGGACAGTGATAGAGGTAATGTTATCTCTTTGGTACTTTTATACTTGAGGTGTCCAAAAAGGCAGTGATTGACAGGAGACAAGGAACTGCATGTCATAAGAGTCTTTTGCTTCCACTTGCCTTACTTTGGGTCACCCCTTCCTTTTTTCCAGATAATTGCGATCTTCACTTCAAAGTAGCCCGGGACCGAAGTAGTGGCTACCCACTCACCATTGAAGGATTTGCATATCTATGGTCTGGTGCCAGAGCCAGTTATGGGGTCCGGAGGGGCCGAGTGTGCTTTGAGATGAAGGTAAACCTTGATGGTAACTGTCCTGTCTGATTGATAGACAGGAGATGAGAAGATCATAAGAAAGGTTGGGTCAGTCTGGCCCAACCACTTACTCCACTGACACATAGTTAGGCATGCTAATGATGAGAGGGAATGACTTTGTTTCTGAAATCTGGATAAATGATAGAAAGTGGCCAGAGGTGGGGGGAATATCTTTTATTCCATTAGAAGTCCATTATATTAGCCATGCAGCTTCCTGGGAGGGCATCTTTTTGTTGGACAGATAAGTTTGGAGTAATATTTGCCTAGATGTTGATAACATTAGTTTAGACATTTGTGTTTTGCAGTGGAATTGGGGAGTATGAAAGGCCACTTGAGAGAAATGTGATATGCAGGGCTTTAGGACTGGAAGGAAAGGACATCAGAAAGAGTGGTAATCTCTTCTATAGCTGAATAGTTTATGAGGTTTCTATTTCATTTGCTTCCTGTGGCTGTCCACTTACTGGTCCTTATTCTGCCTTCTTAGACAGTGTGCATGTGCCTAATTATCTAGAGAAAAGGGAACTGGGAACATGTCTCCTCTAGCCTAACTCATTTGGAGTCTTTGACTCCCAACCCCATATTTTGAGAGGTTTTGTCCAAGTGACAGACCAGG
The DNA here is from genome assembly GCF_037893015.1 of Macrotis lagotis. Taxonomy (NCBI): domain Eukaryota; kingdom Metazoa; phylum Chordata; class Mammalia; order Peramelemorphia; family Peramelidae; genus Macrotis; species Macrotis lagotis. Next base: position 903,281,238 of record NC_133658.1, read on the forward strand.
GAAGGCACAGATCACCAAGATCCTGAGGACCTCTTGAGATGTGCAGCCTGAGAAAGGGAGTAGAGAACTGTTTCCAAGTATTTGGGCTGCTGACACTCGAGTAGGAGAGGGATCCAATTCTTTCTGGACTTCAGGGTAGAACCAGGAGCTTGGGCAGAAATGTTTTGGCTCAAGGTTTAGAAACTTCTGAGAATGGAGGAAAATGCTGCCAAAAGATCTCATCTCTGAAGGTCCGAACAGATTTTAGGACAGCCCTTGTTAGAGAGTCTTGTCAAGGAGATTCCTTCCTATTCCTTAACATTTGGCAACTGGAGACTTTTCATCCATTAACATTTTACTCTTTCAAGAACTCTGGGACCTGATGGTTTTATTCAAGACCATGGACCCAAATTATATGAATCCAGGTTTTCTCATCCATATCTAGAGCTAGAAGCAGAGAGGACTACCCTTGGGTGTCTAGAGAAGGAGGAGGTGGTTCTTAGGCAGCACCATGTCAGCCCCTGCCCCCTCCTGCAGGTGATTCTGAGGTTTTGCAGCAGTGGCCTCCTGACACCTCTCTTCACCTCTATCCTCATGATTCCCTGCTTATAGGGAGTGAAATTGGGAAATAATGAAAGGCCACTTGAGAGAAATGTGATCTGTAGGACTTGAGAGCTGGAAGGAATTTTGCAGTGAAATATGAAAGGCCGCTAGAATTACAATTCGTATAGTGTGTGCATAGAGATGTATAGTATCTCTGTAAAATGTAGCACAGGTGTAGTCCCCATTTTATAAATGAAAGAAACTGAAGCCCAATGATCTTTTTTTTGGCTCTTACTTTACATACCTGGCTCTAATAAGAAGCACCTTAAATAGACCTCTTGCAGGTGGTTCTCCCTGAGAGATAGAAGTTACACAAGTTGTAATCCATGAGTATTTTTTAACTCAGGGCCCCATGCTTTCTCTTTCCTCAGATCAATGAAGAAATCTCTGTGAAGCACCTCCCTTCCACAGAGCCTGATCCCCATGTTGTGCGAATTGGCTGGTCATTGGATTCTTGCAGCACCCAGCTAGGTAAGGATAAGAAGGTCATCTCCTCCTGATTCCCCCTGGGGAGCATCTTGAGTGGAGAGGCAAAAACCAGGTCACCTGAGCAGCCAGGTTGAAAGAGTTAGATCCTTTTTCCAGTTGGTTATTTTTACTTTTTAAGGAGTTCATTTCTTTAGTAAATTTTTCATACTTTTCCTGCATGGCTTTTATTTTTTTTTCCCCATTTTTCTCCTTCCTCTCTTCTATGATTTTTAAATTTAAGCTCTTCTATGAGGTTTTGGATTTGAGTCCAGATTTGAGAGATTTCCCCTGTAGGTAATTTGTCACTGCTTTCTTTTTTTGAGGTGGCATTGTTACATGTCTATCTGTATCATAACTTTCTATGGTTAACGTGCCTTTGGGGGGGGGTTGCTCATTTTGATTATTTGAGCTCTGCTCCTGGAATTTGGGAGTATAGCCCCAAGCTTCTTCTGGATTCTGGAACTGGGGTTTGATCCCTGGCTTATCACTGGCCAAGATGTTACACCTGTGCAGTGGTCTGTTCCCAACTCAGTTCTATCTTTGCCCCAGTGTTCCCAGGATTCAGACTTTGGGGTTGGGACCCTCCCTTCTGGTTTGCTATCTAACTGCCAGGACCAGTGCTGTTGTCTAGCTTCTGGGACCTGGACTGCACCATGATTTAAAAGCCTCTCTGGTTTTCTCGCTCTCCCACCTAGCAGGGCATTACTTCCTCTTTTTCCCCAAAGAGATACACCTTCACTGAAGGTCCTTCATGATGTCTACAGTTGAAAACTTGTTTAGATGTTGCCTTTTTTTGGTGGGATCTGTAGCTTTAATGTCTATTAGAGGCTTCATTTAATATTGTGTAGGGAAAAGCTCCAGGAGTGTGCTAGCTTCACGCCTCCATCTTGGCAGCCAAGTTTGGCTAAGAGAGGATGGGCTCCCAGAAACAGAGGGAGAGTCTTGGAAAGAAGTCTTGGATTGAACCCAGAAAATCTGGATTCCTTTCCTCTCTGAGTCTTAATAGCTTCATTTTTCAAACACAGTTCATCACATGCTGCTTTTTATCCTCTCTGTTACAGCGTTGTTTTAGAAGATATTTGGTAAACTGTACGTGCCTAACCATGGTTCTTGGGTTGGGAGGGTGGAAGTTATATATCCCTTAGTAGCCTTTTCCCATTGGCTATAACTAGACAGTTTACAAAGGAAAAAATACAAAATATAAACCTGCCAATAACTATATTTAAAATTCTCCAAAGCACTAGTATTAGGGAAATGCAAAGTAAAACAGTTCTAAAAGACCACCTCAACCATCAGATTGACTAAATTGACATAAAAAAAATGGACAAATGGTGGTAAGACAGGGGACACATACCCTGTGGATGAATTGTCAGCTGCTCTTGTCATTCAGGAAACAATATGAAACTATGTTCCAAAAGCTATTAAATGGCCCAGCAGTATTACTACTAGGTCCATGTCACAGAGAGAACAAAGAAAATGACCCATATGTGCAAAAATATTTGTAGCATCTCTTTTTGTGATGACCAAGAATTGGAAGGTGAGGGAAAACCCATCACTTGGGGAATGGCTGGACAAATTAATGTGTGTGAAGGCGATAGAGAATACTATTGTGCTGTAGGATGTGATGAAAGGGGTGGTTTCAGAGGAACCAGGAAAGACCAGATACAGAAAGAAGGGAGCAGAAGCAGGAGGACAATTTCCAGTATTACCATATATCCTTCCATCAGGCTCATGTTGAAGCATGTTACCCACCTCCTGATAGAGTTGACCAATGAGGACATTTTTTTGGATATATGTATCCAATAGCGAAGTCTTTTTTTGTTTGGATTTAACTGTACATTTAATTGTGGTTGTTGGGTAGAGGGAGAAAATTTGGTCCTGGTTATAAAATCTTTCTAAAAAAGATAAACGCTTAGCTAGATGAATTGCTACTATTTAAAAACATTTCTAGGGTTTGGTTTATTGCTAGTAATCTTAATTTTTTCAATTAGCAGAAATCTGCCTTCTCTCATCTCTCCCTCCCACTAAAAGAGAAAAAAAAAATTCTTGTCACAAATATGCATATTAATCAAAATAAATTCCCGCAATGGCCATGACCAAAAAATAAATAGATGTCTCTGTCTGTCCTTTAGATCCTCCATCCCTTCTGTCAGGAAAAGGCTAGCATTTTCATCATTATTCCTGGAATCATGATTGGTTGTTGACTGGGTTTCTTAAGTCTTTCAGGGTTATTTGTCTTCATATTCTGGTTCTGCATCAGTTCATATGGGTCTTTCCAGGTTCTTCCAAAACTATCCCCTTAATCACCTTTTTACAGTTCAAGAGTATCCTGTCACATTCCTATGCCCTTACTCATTCAGCCATTATCTAGTTGATGGACATTCCCTCAGTTGCTAGGTTTTTAACCTGGACCTCCCTAATGTCATAGTCTTCTTCAATAATGAAGGGCAAAGGGGCGGCTAGGTGGCATAGTGGATAAAGCACCGGCCCTAGAGTCGGGAGTACCTGGGTTCAAATCCAGTCTCGGACATTTAATAATTGCCTAGCTGTGTGGCCTTGGGCAAGCCACTTAACCCCGTTTGCCTTGTTAAAAAAAAAAAGAATGAAGGACAAACAGCAGGTTTTTGTCACTATGAAAAGAGCTGTTATAAATCCTCTTATAGAAATGGGTTTTTTCTTTCTTTGATGTGTCTGGACCTAATTATCTCAATGGACTGAAGGGTATGTATGGTTTAATAATTTGGGGACATTCCTCCAACATTTGTCATTTTCTTTTTCTTTTGTCTTAACCAATCTGATGGCTATGAGATAGGACCTCAGGGTTATTTCAACTCAACTTTTTCTAATTATTAGTTATTTATGAGTGGTGATAGCTTAGCTTTCTTCCTCTGAAAACTGCCTCTTCATACCCTTTGATCACTTATCAATTGAAGAATGGCTTAAGTACCTACCCTAGGTATCTCAAAAAATGAGACCTTTAACTTGGATAGATCCCCCCCCCGTTTGTCTATTTCTTGTCTGATTTTAGTTATTGATTTTGTTTGTGCAAAACTTTGTAATATTATATAACCAAAATTGTCCATTTTATTTTCTGTTCCTTTAGTCACAGACTCTTTATTCTTCCCTTTTTTTTTTTTTTTGGCAAGGCAGTGGGGTTAAGTGGCTTGCCCAAAGCCACACAGCTAAGGTAATTATTAAGTGTTTGAGGCCAGATTTGAACTGAGGTACTCCTGACTCCAGAGCCAATGCTCTATCCACTGCGCCACCTAGCTACCCCTATTCTCTCTTAGCCCTAGTCGAAAACCACCAAAAATATTTAATTTTGTGGAATATCATTTGCCCAGACTTAAGGAAGCTGAAGCATATGAGTCTCTGCAGTCCCCTGTGATCAAAGCCAAATGCAGATTATTAGGGGAACCATGAGGATTGTACACTTAATGACCATTCAGGTCATTCTAAAGGGAAGGGGAAAATCTATTTCAGAACAGGTTTCTCTATGCGATGTCTCCTTCCCCTGTACCTCACATCATAATTTAGAGTTGGAAAGGTCACTAGGTCACCTAAGCTCAATCAGCTCATTTTATAGCTGAACAGCTGAAATTCAGAGATGGTCGCATACCTTATATTCAACACTGCTATGCAATGCTCACTGCCTGGTGATTATATCTTGTCTGAATAGTGCTTGCTTTCTTTTTTTGTTAAGTTTGCTATGTAAATAAATGGCCTCTTTATCTTCACAGTAGGCTTGTGGTACAGCTAAGTAGATGAAGGAAATGGATTCCAGGGAGATGAGGGTCTCAAAGTCATAGTCTCCTGAAGACCACAAGACAGGCACTGTGTTAAAATGACCAGCCCATGTTTTGTGTCCTTTGCTTTTCAGGTGAGGAGGCATTTTCTTATGGTTATGGGGGCACTGGAAAAAAATCTACTAACAGCCGATTTGAAAACTACGGGGACACATTTGCTGAAAATGATGTCATTGGCTGTTTTGCAGTGAGTATGATGAGTAGGTGCCCAATATCTGGTGGGACCATGCCAATAAAATGATATGGGAACCACATTTCTTTTAAAAAAGACAACTAGGAGGTAACCTGGGTATCAGGCATGTCAAATAGGAGCAGCTCCTTCCCCTCAGGCAGCTTCATCCTGTTGGGTAGATGGCCAGTGTGAGATAAAATAGGTTGATGCATGCCAGGCATGGGGCACAGCTTGAGCAAAGGTCTAGAGGCAGGAGGTGAGAGGTCCTGTGCAGGAAGCAACACATAAGCCAGCTTGGATGAAATATTGAATATAGGAGGTGAAGCAGTCTCTTGGGTTTGAGTACATGACTGGTAGAGACAGAAAGAAGGGAAAGAGGGGGCGTGGCCAGCTCAAGCATTGGTCTGCAGCCCTCAATAGCAGAAGGGATTTGGGGCAGAAGAGTTGGGCAGCATTAAGTTGGGATTAGACCTTATGCTTCTGGCTGGCCTCTCCTTAGAGTTGGTGTCCCTGGGAAGAAGCTGAGACCACTCAGTGACCATGGAAGCAGTAGGGCCTTGGGGTAGGCTGGGTTTTGCTGATTTGTTGATGAGTTCTTCCTAATGGCACTCAGCTGCATTGAAGCAGCCAGATTGGAGGAAGGGCAGAGCTTGTTTTGGGCTTCCTTCTAAATCTGGAGTCTGTCCCCCCTTCAGCCTGAGAGTCTTTAGGCTCCTTGAAATTATTCACAAGTGCCCCAAGGTACCCTGTGGCTAGTCAGTACCAAGGGATGTTCTGCATATCCCCTAATAGTTCATTTGTGTTCTTGGTCAGAGTTGAGAGCTGTGCTGCTGCAGGCCCTGGTCTCTGGTTTACCTGGAGGGTAGAGAGACCCCAGGACTGCTTGCTGAACACCTCATCCTTCGTTGCTAACTGCTCAATGCTTCTGTTTGGTCATCTCTCTTCTTTTCCAGGACTTTGAATGTGGGCATGAAGTAGAGCTCTCTTTCACCAAGAATGGAAAGTGGTTGGGCATAGCCTATCGAATCCAGAAAGATGCCCTGGGTGGCCAGGCACTCTACCCACATGTCCTTGTGAAGAACTGTGCTGTGGAGTTCAACTTTGGCCAGAGGAGAGAGCCCTACTGCTCCATCATCCCAGGATTCACATTCATTCAGCATGTGCCTGTGGGGGAGCGTATTCGGGGTACTGTTGGACCAAAGAGCAAAGCAGACTGTGAGGTAAGGGCAACCCAACTTTGTGGTTCATCGATAGCGTGAGCATTTGGGGGGTTTTGCTGAAGATCACACAGGAAAAATCAGAATTTTAAGGTGGCTCCTCTTTGGACCTTCTGAGCGAGGATCATAAATAACCTGTCTCCTGCTTAGACTAGAAAGGGTCTAGGGGCAATGGTTTGACTAGAAAAGGGAACAGGGACTGGGACTGACTTCCTTCGTAATGGTTTGAAGGATGTTCTCTAGGAAGCTGTGTGGTCTCTGAGACCAAAGAGCAACCTCTGCAATGCCCCTCCTCTCCAGTTGCTCAGATCCCTGGTGTTTGCTTACCCTCCAGCAGGACAGACTGCCCCTTTCATTTCCTTTTCTTTGGGTGGTTTGGTGGAGGACTCTCATCTTTGTGACCACTGGGATCTTCTTTTATTCCACCTGAGAAGGTGGAAAAGAAGACGGGAGAAGCCACACCAGGTGGGGAACCAGGCCCAGGTTTATTCCATTTGGTCAGGGCTTTGTCTTTTTTTTTTTTTTTTTTAACATGGATCAGTTCTCTAATCTGAGGACCCAAGGTGGTCTCCTCCTTCCTCTCCCCCCAATCGTAAACTTGCTTTGTAGCCTTGGAGAAATCTTTTGTTGTCTTCCCAGAGTCTTTCAACTCTGATACTGTATGATCTGTTAGGATAGATAGCATGCCCCCTTTCACCAACCCTTGTGTATTCATGATATTCTCCACTGGATTTTCCTTAGATTCTAATGATGGTTGGCTTGCCAGCAGCTGGCAAAACCACATGGGCTGTCAAACACGCAGCTGCCAACCCCACCAAGAAATACAACATTCTCGGTACCAATGCTATCATGGATAAAATGCGGGTGAGTGTGGTGCGGCCACCATCCCTCCCCCTTGTTCACATAGGGCCCTCGACAGCCACCCAGCCTGTGTCTCTCCCCCTTTACCCCCCTCCAGGTGATGGGCCTCCGCCGACAGCGCAACTATGCTGGCCGATGGGATGTCCTTATCCAGCAGGCCACTCAGTGTCTGAACCGCCTCATTCAGATTGCTGCCCGCAAGAAACGCAACTACATCTTGGATCAGGTACTGCCCACCAGTCCCCATCAGTGTCAGTGTGCACACAAGGAGTTTGCTTTTGCCATATTTTGTTGGCTCTTTAAACCTGTGGCTTCAAGCCTGACAACAGCTTATGGCCTTGAGCCTAGATATGTTGCCACTTTTGGGGTTACAAAAGTATTTCCAAGCCCTTGTCTATCTTTGTGAGAAGACAGGAGCTAAAAGACACCCTGAGCCAGCCTCCCCGGCCCCTAAGACCTTGTTGTTGGCAGCCCCATGCTGTGGGGAGGTCTTGGTGGGCCCAGAGCTCAGCATCAAAGATTTTTGAAAAGGCAGTGACTCAGGCTCAGCAGCTGATATGCCTTTTTCTCCTGTATGACTCTTGAGGGCCAGCCCCCTTTGGGCTTCAGCTCTTCAATGACATACCAGCCTCCTCATTTTCTAGATGAGGAAATTGAGAACAGCGCTCAAACTGGGACCCTTTTTTTTTTTCACTGCAAACGGGGTTGAGTGGCTTTCCCAAGGCCACACAGCTAGGTAATTAGTAAGTGTCTGAGGCCAGATTTGAACCCAAGTACTCGTAACTCCAGAGCTGGTGCTTTATCCACTGTACCACCTAGCCGCCCCAACTGGGGCCCTTTTCAGGACTCCCCTTCTGTCTCCACAACTTAACTCAAAAAAGATGGGTCTGGAGTGGGAGGTGCTCCATCACAATGTGGTGGTCTCCAGAGTCCCCTCAGATGAGAGTTATTAAGAATGTCCACATCCTCAGAATCCATGGCCATGTCCCAACAGTATCATTTTGGGGGATGTAAAGCATCCAAAATGTGCTTTCATCAGTCAGGGAAGAAACATACTAGAAGAGATAAGGTGCTGGAAGCATTTTGTTAAAGGATTCTGTAGTGGGAAATGGTTTGTGGGGCATCTAGTTTTAAGAATTGGCTCTGTCCAAGGCCAGGGAACTGGAAAGGTCACTTCTCTCAGTTTCTTGGACTTTGAAGACAGGGCCAGGTTAGTGTGGGTCACTTGGGAGTCTGCCTGAGGGCCTGGGAGTCACTTCCAGGCAAGCAGTGGGCTCCTCAGGAATTGGCTCTGGCAGAATTCCCACAGCCTATTTAAAGTCCAGCTTGTCAGAAGGCCCAGCCCCATGGGTCAGAAAGTGCTGGTCAGTTATCCTCACTTCTGCCTCTTGTGATGAGAGACCACAAGGTGGGCCACTAGTCAGTGTACATTTATGTTTGGCAGCAGTGCAGAGAGAGAGAGAGAGACACATGTACACACATGCACATGCACATGACTCTTCTGACCATGGGCCCTTAGGTCAATAAGGGAGTATTCAGCCCCATTGGAAAACCCAGAGAACACTCTTCCACCAAGGAACTCACCCTTGGCTTCCTTTTTCTCCATTCTTGAGCCCAACTTGGTGTGTTCTTTTCCTTTCTGTGGCTGCTTAAATCAGCTCTGAGCTCCTCTGAACTGTAGCCAGCTGAGCTCGGAGGGGGGGGGGCTCCTTTTTCACAGGGGGGGGAATTGGGGGAGTCCAGCAGCCCAAGTGGAGCTGTATGTGTGTTCTTCTGTATGAGCAGCTGATGGCTGACTTTTACAGTAGCAAGAAAGAAAGAAGCCCTGCTTTCATGGACCAGGGGGATGAGGACTTTTTGACTGTCCGAAGCTGGAGGCCTTTGGAAGTGTGGGGATTGGGGTTGAGCACCTGCGTTCAGAGTGAGCCTCAGACCCTTTCTAACTGTGTGACCCTGGACAAGTCCCTTTGCTTTTCTGGGCCTCCATTTTCTCATCTTTCAGATGAAGGACTTGGATTCATTGACCTCTGAGTTCCCAGAGATGTATGACCTTATGATGTGGGGTTAGATCTCAGCTTGGCTACAACCCCAGTCTTCCCCATGAAATTAGCAGGGTTGGATTAGGTCAGGAATTTTTCATCTTTTTTCTGTCGTGGCCCTTTAGGCATCACCAGAATGCCCGACGTCTCCTCAGAATAATGTCTTCAAATGCATAAAATAAAATGCACAGGTTTGCAAAGGAAATCATTTTTGTTGAAATAAAGATGCAATTTTTTTTCCATCCTAGTTCACAGACACTCCTCATCCCATCCCAGTGGTCTTTGGCCCCCTGTGCTTTCAGGAGTCCAAAACTCAGGCCTCTGGGTATACAAGATTCAACCCAGGACCACCTTTGGGGTTTTTCTCCCACTTCTTTTTTGGCCTTGACTGTGGTGTAATCAGCTAATGAGCCTCTACATGAGGATCAGGAGGGGAGGGGAAGGGGTTTACAAGGAAAGGCCACACGATGGCAGCCCCTTCCTCAGGGGCTCCTGCTTAACTTCAAGTTGCTCTGAAGAAACAATTCATTTGTAAGGGTCAGGACATATGTACATATTGGCCCCTTGGTGTCTGGGGCCATGATTGTTTTCCTGCAGATGAAATGGTCCAAGCTAGGTGGCCTTCCCCTAAGCTGGTCAGCTGGTGGCCTTTTTGACTTTGTTACAGTAATAGAATTGGGTCTGGTGAGACCCCATGACTAGTGAGAAGAGGAGGCTCAAAAGAGGCCCAAAATTCAGACTGGGCACTCCTCTTGTGCCCTGAACCAGCTTCTGAGCTTCTCTGAGTCTCAATTTCCTTATCAGTAAAATGTTGGTGATACTCCTACTGCTTCCCTCCCAGTGTTGTGAAGAAAATGCTTTGTAAATATGTAGATGCAATACTAAATGTTAATAAAATACCTGTACAGCTGGAAGGGAAGCCAATCCACCCACCTATCCCAAGTGAAGAACTTGACAACCAAAAAGAGGAAAGGGACTTGACCTAGATCTCTCAGGTTATAAAATCAGGATGCAAACCCATCACTGTATTTTTTTTAGAGGAACATAAACCTCAAATTGGGGACTAACTTTTAGACCAGCGTAGATGGAGTAGAATAAATATTTAAGAGTAATTCTCTGGGGTGGCACAGTGGATAGAGCACTGGTCCTGGAGTCAGGACCTGAGTTCAAATCTGACCTCAGATACTTAATAATTGCCTAGCTGTGTGGCCTTGGGAAAGCCACTTATCACCACTGCCTTGCAAAAAAAAAAATAATTCTTCCATCCCCAAGGCTCCATCAGTCAGTCATAGGTCTGCCAGCAGATACTCTCAGGGGTCATCTCCCTTAGATCCTGGGCCATGGGCAGAGGAGCCAGGAGAAATGGAATGACTGATGCTCTCGATGACTGATGCTCTTGCTGTCTATGAGCACCCCTCTGCCTGGCTCCATTGTTGGAGTCTGTGTTCTTCCTAGAAGCTAGGCTGGGGGTCCCTGTGGGGCACCTGTGATTGCGGAAGTCAGCAGAACCTTGAAAGATCTGGTCAGTCCTCAGATCCTCCGGGGGAAAGCAAGAAGACTTGAACAAGAAAGAAGGAAGGAAGAAAAAAGAAATTCAAATATAGTATACTTGAGTCTGTATTCAGATGGCATCGATTCTTTCTCTGGAGGTGGATAGCATTTTTCAAGAGTCCTTTGGGATTGTCTTGGCTGCTAAAAGGAGCACCAGAACAAGGTGTATTCTGCCTCCTGCTGCCGTCCAAAAGCAGAAGCATGTCCTTAGATGGAACTCAAGCGGAAACAACCTGATCCCTCTGCCTCTGACTACTTTCCCAAAGATCCTCTCCATTTTTAATAACCTTTGCTGTCGAGTAGCCTAGATTTCCTATCACTGTTGCCTTTGTGTGGCAGGAAAGACCCATGTGGATGACACAGGCATTAGAAGTAGGAATTAGGATTTGATAGTGAGACTAAGGAAGTGTGTAGGGCCTTTATGGAGACCCCAAGACCCTGCTGGGGGAAGGGGCACTGGCTTTGCACCCTATAGGACATGCACTTAGAAGAAAGGGTTTTACTTCAGTGGATTGGGTACTCTATAGAGCTGGGGCCTGGAGGAAACTGCCAGCTGTTGGCAAGCTTGCCAGAGGAAAGTGTTATTCACACCCATGCCCCCCAGGCCCAGCCTGAGCTGCCCCTCAGGCCAGCTTTCCATCCCACACATGTGGTTCAACAAGCCAAGTCTGGGTCACTCAGTTTCAGTTTCCTCTTCAGTCTCTGGAACCATATAGGCCAAAGGCCTGCCCCCAACTACTGTGCCTCCAGTAGCTGCCCACAGCAGAAGTAATGGGGCTGTAGTCTCTTGACATACTCTTCCCCACCTACCAGGAGTACAATAGGAAAAACTATCAAGACCAGAGGAACTGGCTTCCCATGTGAATGGAAAAGTAGGCACTGCAGGCAGCAACCGCCCCCCCCCCTTCCCCCAATAGTATAACTAGTGTATCCTAGCAACCAGCCCTGGTGGTCCCTTGGTAACTGCCCTGGCGCCACATCTGGCCCAGAGGCCCTAAGCTCAGGCTCTGTTTGCTGTAGCAACAGCCTCTGAATTGGAACTATTTCCTCCCCTTTTCCAAGTGGGGAATAGCCAGAAAAACAGTCTCAGCCCCACAGTTGGAGCTGGAATTTAGCCAGTGGATTAATTTTCTAATATTTGCCACCATTGTCGCTAGGAAGCACCTCAGTATCAGATAATTTTCAAACCACAAAGTTTGGCCTTTGACTCGCCATTACTAAGTAGCCTACTTCATTCCACAGGGGATTCCAGCCACATGGTGGGGGGGGGGGGTCTGCCCCAGACTTAAAACAGACAAGCCCTACTTTGAGGATCTTTCCCCCAACTTTTGCACAGGGGCCCCAGACCCTTCCTAGAGGAAAACATCCATGGGCGCTAAATTGCTCCACTATGGAATCAGAATTCCAAGTTTATCCAAATCTCACCCTAGAGCCTTTTAAAGATGTAAGGAGACAGGGCAGCTAGATGGAGCATTGGCCCTGGAGTCAGGAGGACCTGGGTTCAAATCCAGCCTCAGACACTTAATATAATTACCTGTGTAACCTTGGACAAGCCCCTTAACCCCACTGTCTTGAAAAAAAAATCTAAAGAGTTCCTCCACAAAGAAGCCCTTGATCCCCAAAGTGAGACAAAAAAGATGGGGAGAATTGGAACCCATCTTCCTGATGGTGGAGTTGAGCTATTTACTGGTTTTCTCCTTCCTGTTGCCAAAGATCTCAGAGGTTCTACAGAATATGATGAAAGTTTATCATAGTATCCAAAAAACTGTTCTGTGACCAGTAGACAGCCAAGGTAATGTTTTTGAAGGCTGTTGAACAGTTCTAAATGATGACGAACAGGATGGTCACTGATCCACTCTGCCAAAAGAAAAGTGCCTTAGGGTGAAGGGGGGACTAGGGTCTTTGAGAGGTCCCCCTTCTGCACATCTGAGCAATATCTGAGTCAACCTGGGGAGCTTGGGACCATGGCTATTTCATCATCTTTTCCCTTCCGCCCCTTCCCAATCAGTCCCCTTATGGGTTGTAGCCATCAGGAACTGAAATTCTTCATGAAGCACCCTGTCCCTTCTTACTTTCCTCACAAAAAGGTACAATGTAGGATGGCCTAGAAACCGGGGAACCAAAACCAGAAGATGAGTGTCCTTGGTTTCACCCATTGGTCTGGCCACCTACCACAATGATTTGGTGTCAGATCTTGCAGATGAGCATCAAAGCTGGGCTGGGCAGGCTCTGAAGCCAAATTCCTCCCAAGGAAACCTGCTCAGTGATAGGACTTCCTACATCCAGAAATAGCATTATAGGCCTTTGATCTCTAAAAGTTCAGATCCCTTTAGTACCTTTGGCTTTGCCAGGGGCTTTCCTCCCAAAACATGTGAAGTGGGAAATGCCAACTATTCATCTTTCTAAGACAACATTTTTTTTGAAACTTCATCTTTGGAAAAAAAAGCAGAAATTCCATTTCCATGGTTGGACTAGGCCTCTAGCTAGTGAGACCAGCACAGGCCTGCTGAGCACTTCATGGAAGAATTGTTTTGTCCCTTGCTCATTCTACTTCAACTAAGTGTTCTTTGTCATTAAAGGGACAAGGCTTCTTGTGGAAGATGGACAGTTCAGGGTGTCTGGTGCTCCCAAAGGTGGCAATCATCAGAGCCTACTTCTGATTGGCTCCCACTTGGATGCATTTTTATGTCTGGCATCCCCTTCCTCTTACACCTTGTAAAATAGAAGTTTTTGGAAGGCAGGGTTGGTGGCATTTGGATTTTATTTCCCTAGCATCTAGCCTTCTTGGTTGTAACTTGCTTGAGAGCTCTGTGTGATGGGACCCACTCATAGAATCTCCCCTTACCCTTTGCTAAGTCATCAAAGTATCTTTCCCCACACCTGACTTTGTAGTTGCTGCTTCTGTGTATTCCCCCTGATCCAAGTGGATCATGCTTGCATCGAGGCCCAGAAGGATGGGGTCACTACACAGAACCTGGAACTTCTTAGAGACAAGAAGCCTTCAAAGTTCTCAGTATCCATGAGCAAGGAGTCCCCTTTAGAAGTAGGACAGGTTCTGCAGTTACTTTAGAGGACATCCTGAAAAGGAGGCCAAGGGCTGTAGCTCTAAAATTCACCCTCAATGCTGCTACATCTGCTGCTTTGGACAATTCATTGAGCCACCCCAGAACTTGGTTTTTCATCTATAGAATGTCATTAGCTGACTGGCCTTTTGGGCCTCTCTAGTTCTACCTCCATGATGCTGTGAAGTGAAAGCTTCCTGTGGAGTGTCTATTGACTGGCTGCTTCAGACCACCCCCAGACCAGAGATAACAAACAATTGTCTGCCTCTTCTCTGTCACTTGTCGCTAGACAAATGTTTATGGATCAGCCCAAAGACGAAAAATGCGTCCTTTTGAAGGTTTCCAACGCAAGGCTATCGTCATTTGTCCCACGGATGAGGACCTGAAAGATCGAACGATAAGACGTACAGACGAGGAGGGAAAGGATGTCCCCGATCATGCTGTATTAGAAATGAAAGGTAGGAAATGAGGGAGGAAAAGCAACTGATTCAGTCTGGACCCATGGTATTGAGGAAGGGAAATGCTATAGAGTACTGGGGTGGGGGTGGGGGGTCTTCCTCTCCTTTGTTGGTTTTCTCTGCCTTTCTTCTGTCCCTCATTTTCCCCATGATTGCCTCCAACCCTTAGTGGGGAAATTCCATAAACTGCAATGTGCTGTAGGAAAATCTCGTCCTCCCTTACTCCCCTCCCACCAAAGAAAACATACCTGACCATTGACAGTAGATGGTAAGTGTGAGATAATGGACAGAGCCCCAACCTGGGACTCCGGAGACAAATTTTAACCCTGGCCTTTTCCTTAAACCAACTGGCTGCCTGTCCAGGAGACTCAGCACATCCTTAGATATTTCTGGGAACAGTTCACCTTATCTGTCCCCTTGGAGCTGTTGTGAAATTGAAATGTGAGTGGCCAGGAACTGTTTCAGAAACACTGAGAGACTACCCACATGCAGGGTGGTATAGAGCATCATTGAAGGGCTGTCCCCAGGAGCATCCTGGTACATCAGTGATTAATAAAAGCATGAAGGGGATCTGGGAATAGAGGAGTTCTCCCTTACTGCCCCCAATCCAACCCTCTGTTTCTGAGGTGATTTGGAAGTAGCTGACCATGTCTCCTTTCTTTCCTCTCCCCTCCTGGGCATGCCCCAAAGCCAACTTCACATTGCCCAATGCCGGGGACTTTCTGGATGAAGTCCTTTTCATTGAACTCCAACGGGAAGAGGCTGACAAGCTGGTGAAGCAGTACAATGAGGAGGGCAGGAAGGCTGGCCCTCCTCCGGAGAAGCGCTTTGACAGTCGTGGGGGCAGCAACTCAGGAGGCTTCCGGGGCCGGGGCGGCACTGGGGGCTTCCAACGATATGACAGCCGAGGACCACCTGGGGGCAATCGAGGGGGATTCCAGAACCGTGGGGGCAGCAGCGGTGGCGTTGGTGGTGGTAGTGGCAGCAGCAGCAGTAGCAGCAGTGGCAGCTACCGAGGAGGTAACACAGTTCCTTCCCCCCACCCCTTCCCTTTTACCCTCCTATTGCCAGGCCAGCAAGGCTGGGTGATTCCCTAAGACTTTATGGGTCATCTTGTCTTTTCCTCTGACTATAGCTGGGTTGTCCTTTTCCCCACCCGACTAACAGGGGTCCTCTTCAGAAAAGCATCTGTAGCATTTGTTCCATACCTAGCTTCCAAGATCATCATCTGTGATCTCTCCAGTGATAACCAGAAAGGGTGAGAGTCTAATGGGGGGGGGGGGGGGAGTATGAGATTTGTAATGTAAATGTGGAAGTGAGAGACAGCTCAGAACCAGGAAGATCTGGGTTCAGATCCATCCCATGACACCTGGGTAATCCTAGCTACATCACTTCTCAGTGTTCCAGGTCACTCCCATCAGTGGTTGAGAAGGGGCTGTTCTGCTTTGGGAGACTTTTCCTTAGTAGAGAGTTGCCTCTGTCATTGAGATCCCAAGTGCAGTGTCACTTTGGGACCCTGGGCGAGTTCTTCCCCTCAGTTTTTTTCATCAGTAAAATGGAATGATTAATCCATGCTTGATCTGTGTAACTCACAGAAAAACTGAAGGGAAAGGATGTTGGTAAACCACAGACTGGCCTGGTCCCTAGGTCTCCTGCTTCCCCAAGAACAGCTCGTAGCCTACTCTGTCCCATGGGCCTGAGCAGAGCAAGTCCAACCCAAAACACTTCATTCCCTTCTTTCAACCCCAGTTTTATGTCGTGTTGTCAAGTTTGCTTACCCTAATTACCTGCCAGTATGTGAGATACATGACCAGGGTCCAGCTGGATCCTTGCCCACCTTGATGAAATACAAAGGAAGGACATGATACAGGCTAAAGCTTTCCCTTAAATTTTAATTTTGGTCATTCAATCTATCCTTCAAGCACGGTGTAATTTATTCTACATTAGGATCGTTATCTGCATTTTTGCTAAAATATGAAGTCTCTTGTTGCTTAGGACCTGATAAAAAGATTAAATCTTAGAAGCCTAGCAGTAGTGTTTTGGGACACAGCCCTAGGACTTCTATAGCCAGTGATATGGCACCATTAAACTATTCTCACCTAGTCTCTTCCATATTCTCCACAATACCACACTAGAGTCTCTAGCCTTCCCCTGATTTGCCAATCCGGTAATCCTCCCAAAAATGAGTTAAGCCATGGCAACTTCCAAGTGTTTCTGACTCCTCTTACTTTGAAAATGCTCACAAACCATTCCTTAGGTTCAGAGTTTCGAAAAAATCAAAATGGGGGCAGCTAGGTAGCACAGTGGAGAGAGCACCAACCCTGGAGTCAGGAATACCTGGGTTCAAATCGGCTCTCAGACACTTAATAATTACCTAGCTGTGTGGCCTTGGGCAAGCCACTTAACCCCATTGCCTTGCTAAAATACCTTTAAAAAAAAAATCAAATTCTTGTCCTTAAAAAAGTAAGGGGCAGCTAGGTGGCATAGTGGATAAAGCACCAGCCTTGGAGTCAGGAGTACCTGGGTTCAAATCCGGTCTCAGACACTTAATAATTACCTAGCTGTGTGGCCTTGGGCAAGCCACTTAACCCCATTTGCCTTGCAAAAACCTAAAAAAAATGTTCATAAAAAAGTAAACTACTGTGGTTTATTACTAATTCATAAACCATTCTTGTGGAATACAAAAGATAGGTATGCCCATTCTCCAACCACCTGAGGGTCCTCAGAGGGATGTCCACACATCCAGGAAAGGCCAAAGCCTGGATAGGTAGGCCATATGTATAAACCAAGGAGGGTTAGCTGTTTCCATAAAGATCTGAGGTGAGGTGTGCTGTCAACTGCACCAGCTTACCAGTTACACAGAAGCTAAGAGAAAGTCTGTTGAAGAGTCCCTTTTCTTTGGTGTCATTCCCCTCATCCCTTTTGCCTGCCAGGTGGGAATGGACAGATAGGATCTCACCTGGTCCTCATAGCCACCCAGGGAGGTAGACTCTCCATTTATAGCTGGGGATGTGGAGGCCCAGAGAGAGCAACTGATTTCCTTGGGGTCATGCAGTTGGTCAGCATCTGTAGCTAGATTTGAACTCAAGATTCCTGACTGTTCACCTGACGTCCAGTTCCCTGCCTTTAGTATTGCAAAGTCTTTGCTCCCCACGTCCCCATTTACTGCTTCTTACCTGTTCTAAGCCCATCCACCTCAGATAGCGGTCCAGCTATGTCTTTGATCTCATCTATTTGGGGTCTTTCATGGCATTCAGCAGCTTCAGTGGTCCTGTTGCTGGAATCATAGCTAACGATGGCTCATGTTTCTGTAGAACTTTCTGTGTCTCATTTGCTCTTCACCAAAACCTTGTGAGGGAAGTGTGGTACTATTAGTTTTAAAATGGGGAAATTGAGGCAGGTGGGCAAAATGACAAGCCCAGAATGGTTCAGCTGGGAAATGTCTGAGGTCAGATTTGAACTAGGGTCTTCCTGAGTGCACAACTCAGTAGTTTAGGTGGGGCATGGCATGGAATGCTGGGCCTGGAAGGAGTCTGAAAGACCCAGGTTCAAATGCAGCCTCAGGTGTCATGCAGACTCTGCTACCTCAGTTTCCTCAGATGTAGAATGGGAAGGATAACAGCTCTCACCCTCCCTGGGGTCTGTAGAGCATCCTAGAATGCTAGTTCTGCTTATTGCTCTCCAAGGGAGGCTCCATTATGGAGTTGTCTTTGCCTCTGCTTCACATTTTAAAAACTCCCAGACCTCTGCCCCGTCTTCCGCCTCTGGTCAATCTGGGAGCTTGGGGATCTCCAGCCCCATCCCTGGAGTCAGGATCTGAGTTCAAATCCAGCCTCAGACATGTATTAGTTACGTATCCCTGGGCAGGTCACTTAACCCTGTATTTGCCTCAGTTTCCTATCTGTAAAATGAGCTGGAGGAGATAGCAAACCACTCCAGCATGTGTGCCAAGAAGACCCCCCCCAAAAAAAATAGTTATGGAGAGTCAGACACAACCAGTACGACGGAAGAACCATGATCACATTGGCCAGTATGCGGGTACAGTTGTGTGGTAGATGAAAGAGGGCAGGGATGACTGAGGGGTTTATGCCTCCAAGGAACCTGAGCACTCACAATCCCGTCCCCTGTGCCCTGAAGGCCCCTGCTGCTGTGGGCAGGGATGCTGCCCAGAGTCACACACACACACACAAACACACGTGCGCGGATTCATGTTTGTCCTCCTTTCTTGAAGAAGACTATGGCATCAGGGAGGTGAGCCATGAAAAGCCAACCAACCACATCACATGATCTTTGTTTCAGGTTTCAACCGTGGTGGAGGTGGAAGCAATAACAGTGGTGGGGGCTACCCTCAGAACCGCTGGGGCACCAATAACCGGGACAACAGCTCCAACAACCGAGGCAGCTACCCTCGGGCCCCACAGCCCCAGAGCTACCCTCCAGTTAGGAGCCAGCCACCCAGCAGCATCAGCAACAGCGGCAACAGCAGCACCAGCTACAAAAGCAGCAATATCCCCACCTCGGGAGCCAGCAGTGGCGGCAGCAACCCTCCTGTCAGCAGCTACAGCCCCCCCCAGGTGAGACCCTCCTCTCCCCCATTGGGAGCTCCTGACCTTCTTGGAAGCTGTGCATTCAGATTGATTACTCATAAGATCTGAGCCTCTGGAGAGGCTGAGGAGTTATGTTTGGCATCCTGGGTGGCTTCATGGCCCTGCTCCCGGCTTCCAGAGGCCCTTGGTCATGTCTGATGCTGGGTCAGGTCTTTTCTCTTTGCCGTGCCTCGAGCCAGTCCCTCTGCCCTTTCTCGTCAGGGTTCAACTGAGGGCACTCAGAGTAGAGCAGGGGCTCCTGCCAGTGGAGCCTGTGGACCCCATTTGGAAAAGGATCTTTAATGCAGTGCATAAAGTGAGGTACATAGGATTACAAAGGAAAGTAATTTTCTTGAAGTCCAGCTATCTAGACATTTTATTTGTTTTTTGGGTTTTTTTGTTTTGTTTTTGCAAGGCAAGGGGGTTAAGTGGCTTGCCCAAGGCCACACAGCCAGGTAATTGTTAAGTGTCTGAGGTTGGATTTGAGCTCAGATACTCCCCACTGTGCCACCTAGCCACCTATCTGGGTATTTTAAAAAGAAAAAAGCAAGTTTATAATTCCCAGATAAAAACTGCAACTCTCATGGTGGACAGGAGACCAGTGGTGTGGCCTATCTTTGGGGTGCCCACATCCCTTATTCCCCAATTACCATTGAGGGATACTTATCTCCACTTCCTGGAAACTGTTTGGAAACATGTTTCCAGCTGGACAGGTAACAGCAGCATCCCATCTCAGAGCTGATCAGTTAGGTCTGGGCCTCCATTTCACAGATGAGGCAACTTAGACCTAGCTTTGGGTCATTTGCCCCTCAAGTGCCACACCTCCCTCACCTCTGACCTGCCATCAGGGTGGGGTCCGGAACCATGGGCTGCCTTGTGCCTGCTGCCTCTGGGTGTTGTAATGACTCCAATTATTTAGAAGAAACTTCAGTGGGGCCTGAGGAATTCTCAGCTGGCGCCAGAGACCAGAGCCAGAAGCAGCTCTGGGTCTGTAGCACCTGATGAGAACGCCCCTGTGCCCATCGACAAATCCCTCTGTTTTTCTTTTGCAGCAAACTTATACCCCAACCTATAATCAGGGAGGGTACACCCAGCCAGCTTACACCGCGCCGCCACCCCCTCCACCACCACCCCCTCCCACCTACAATTATGGGAGCTACACAGCCTACACCCCCCCCTATACCACTCCCCCGCCACCCCCCACCGCACAGACCTACAATCAACAGAACTACAACCAGTATCAGCAGGTAGGCCCTTGGAAGGAGGAGGGAAGGAGGGAGGGATGGAAGGAAGGTGGAAGGGTGGGAAAGTGTGGAGTGGGGGGCTGGGGCGTGCGTGGTGTGTCTGTGTCTGTAACTGGGACTGCCTTGTGGTGTGTGTGTGTGTGTTTCACAAGCACAGGTGGCCTCTCTGCCACTTGGACTTGGCCTGCATCACCCCAGATGCTGATGCCTCCTGTTCTGTCTTTCCTCTCCTATACCCCTTCCCTACAGTATGCCCAGCAGTGGAACCAGTACTACCAGGGCCAGTGGCCACCTTACTACGGCAACTATGACTACGGGAGCTATTCAGGGAACACACAGGGGGGCTCAAGTACACAGTAGCTGGGGCTGCCCCAGAGGCAGATGTGCCCTCCTGCCCGGGCAAAAGGGCAGCTGCCGCCTTGCCCTACTCTCACAAGTCAGTCTGCCCGGCCACGTCCATCCGTCCGTCTGTCCGTCCTCAGCTCCTGCCTTTCTTGCCCATCCTCCCATTGAGAAGGCGCGTGATTCCTCCGTCCTCTCCCACTCTTTTTTCCAGTTCCACAATGCAGCAAAAAAAAAAAAAAAACACCCCTTGCTTTTTATTCTTTTTTTTTCTTTTTGACTTTGGAACACCGGCACTGTGCTGCCCACCCCTGCTCCTTCCCCTCGGAGGCCTCAGGGGGCCTCCTGGAAAGCACTCGGTAGCTTCAGGGGCCAGAGGAGAGTCTGGGGGGACTGTGGCTGCCACCTTCGATTGCTCCTTGCTCCTCAGCTTTCCAAGCCTTCTTGAAACCAACCCCTGCCGGAGATGTTTTATTGTCTGAGACTTTGCAGAAAAAAAACAAAAACCAAAAAAAAAACCCAAAAGAATAAAAACGGAAAAAAATTAAAAAGATGGAGGGAGGAAGAGGCAAGCCAGATGTTTTATGGTAATTATGCTGTTTTTTAATTTTTAGAATTTATGTCAGTTTTTACTGTGGGACGGCTGTTAATATTTCATCAAGGTAACAATTTCTTTGCTGAGTTCAGGTGACTGAGGAAGAGCACGCATCCACTTGGGAAATGAAACCACGAAATCATCTTTAACCTAACTTTTTATACCATGTCTAAGTTCCCGTAACTTTGCACACACGCTTCTGTGTTGAGTTGAATTGTAACTGCTTTTTGTATTTGGAGAGAGTGACTATTGAACTTTAAAACTTTTATTCTAGACGTGCTGGTGGTCTCTTGGAGGGAGAGGGAGGGGAAGCGCCAAGGGACGGGAGGGGGGTAGCAGCCCGGACTCAGGCTCCCACTCCATGAGCTGAGCAGGAATTCTCGGGAAACCGTGCACCTGCTGCCTCAGTGGTTCTCCAAAGCCATTTCCCTTGGGGCTGCTGCTTGTTTTCTTCACTTCCACCCTAAATCAGCCAAGTGTTTGAGACCCCAGTAGGAGGAAGCCCAAACTCCCATAGGCAGAGGAAAGAAGCAGACCCAGGGAGGGTTCTTATCTGCCTCAGACTGCAGAGGGCAGCAGGCCCCATGTCCAGGCCAGTCCTTGGGCAGAAACCCACAGCAGTCCAGAAATCATGATGGGGGGTCTCAGAAGGAGCAGGCTTGGGGGGGGGGGAGGGGCTGAGCAAGGGAAGAAGCTGGATAGGACACAGACTAGCGGCCTGTGATCCCCAAGAGAACCCCAGGGAAGCAAGAGCTGTCCATTTGAACCCCACCTTACAGAAGAAGAAAGTGAACCTGAGGAAAGTGGCTCCCCACCTACCCACCCAGGGAGCATCCACACTCAAGCCCATCCTGCTCACCCTGAAAAGCCTGTCAAGTGTATGCAAGGTGCTGGTCGGGCAGCACTGGTAGAGGATAAGCCAGGCTTGGTCTCCGGTGCAGTGGGGCCAGGGGAGGACAGGTGGGCAGAGGCCCCAGCAGACAGCTGCTGAGTGGAGACCTTTGGGGAGGGCAGGGGCTGGAGCAGCGTTAGGATAAGTGTGGGAAGAGAAGTGGGCCAGGGACCAGGACTAGCGCAGTGGGCATTTAAATGGGGAAGCGTTGGATCCAGAAGGAAAGTTGGGTTGACTGGGGGAGTCTCTAGGAAGGAGGGGAGGGGGGTTGGTTTTGAGTGTGCCTAGTTTGAGGTGGGTGGAGATAGGCCATGCCCCTCTTAGATCAGGGCGAATCTGAAGCCCAGCTCTAGGCCCCCAGAGGGCCGGCCCTGTCTGGCCATGGACTGACCTGCAGCGCCCCCTGCCGGCTGGCTTCCGCTTTGTTCTCTTAACATCCCAACAAAGATGATGCCTTAAGAATACTGGCTTTCCTGAGGAGGATGGTGTAAGCTGTTAAATCTGCTCAAGTCAGTCAATCTGGTCATGTGGTGCAGAGCTGGAGAGGGACCGAGTTTCTCCAGAGAAGCCCTAAAAATGGGTGGCCGCCCCCCCCATTGTGCTTGTCCAACATGGGCTATTCCACTTTGGCAAGGCCCCTCATGAGGGAGCAGATAGGGAGGACTCGCCCTCTCCAGGACCACAGAGAGACCCCGACCTAATGCTTGTGCCTCCAGTTAGCTTGTTGCAGACACAAGTCTGTTTTAGGATCTAACCCCAGTAATGATTGTTCTGAGGAAAGCAGAGGAAGGGCCCTGGAGCCAGTGTTGTGGGGAGTGACTGTGAGAATCAGATGCTGCAGGACAAGTTCAGTGAGGTCCAAATCAAATGGAGACAGGGCCTTTCAACTGTTCACCAGGATCCCTGCAGGCTGCAGACTGGCCTGGAGAACCAGACATTTAATATGGCTTTCTTTTCCATTACTTTGATGTGTTTCCCACTTTGATCCAGTTGGGCAGCACTAGGGGGCCTCATGGCCAAGTATTTGACACCTTTGGTTCATCTGACTGCAGTTGTTCTTAAACATCCAAAAGGGGGTCAACCAGCCTCTTGCTCATGACAGCTCTGGGCTATTTAACTACTCTGAGGTCTCCCTAAGTCTCCAAAGTGTCTTTGGCATATGCCTCCTCGTCAATGGCTTAAGTAAAAATTGCCCAAGAGCTGGGTCTGTTTCAGAGTGGAACTAGAGCCGAGAAAGACTCACTTCCAAGCATGTGAATCCACAAAGACAAGTTTATTTCTGCTTCCAGCATCAGAGCAACTGGGGAACGCATTGCTCCAATGGGGGCCAGGGAGCCCAGAGAGCAGCTTTTTGACTGCCACTTCCAGTCCACTAGGATCCCCAGGTGTTGTCATGTCCAGTCTTGGTGATCCCACAGTCATAAAGCAGTTTGCCATTTCCTTCTTCAGAGGACTAAAGCAAAGAGCTCTAAGGCACTTTGGGGCAGGACAAGGAAGCCAAGGCCCAGGGAGACCGAGAGCTGCCCAAAGAGAAGCTTGAGGAGTGGGATTTCAGTCAAGGCCATCTGACTCCAAAGGGAATGTTCGTTCGTCAAGGATTGTAAAACTGGATGGGCCTTCCTTTCCTACTGGAATTAGGACAGGTCACTGGGCCTCTACCTGAAAATGAGGGGTTTGTGGACTAATATGGTTCAGAGCTGAAAGGAGCCTTAGAAGCCCCTTTTAACACCTTTTGTTTTATAGCTGTGGAAATTGGGCCAGAGTTGAGGGAACATTTATCAAAATAAAAGAGGCAATGTTGCTGAACCTCTCTAGGAACCCTAGACTGGATCTACTCAATTGATCTTAGTGGGGCCTTCCATCACAACATGGTAATCACGTTCTTCCTTGATGATCTGGAGGGCAACTAGGTGGTGCAGTGCATAGAACACTGGACCTTGGATTCTTGGGCAAGTCACTTAATCCTGATTGCCTCGCATCCAGGGCCATATCCAGGATCCACATATCTGGAACCAGATGGCTCTGGAGGCAAAAGTGAGGCTGGTGACTGAACACGCACATGTCATGGCATCACCTCCCTGATGTTGGGGGTCTTCAAAAATGAAGAACAATCATTATTAAAATTCCACTCAGGAAGTCTCTGTTGTCACTTCCTCCTCCTTCATGGATGACTTTCCTCCTTACTTTCTGTCCTCTCCACTTTGCATTCCAAACCTACCCTGTGCTATTCTCTGCTCCAGGCCCTCATAAAGAGGTGGAATGCTTCCTGCCCAAGCCAAGCCTGGATGCCATCTTCTCCTGTCTATTCTGTTTGCCTCCGCATTCTCCTTCTCTGTGGGCTTCTTCCCTGACTGATCACACAAACATTCTCAGGTCTACTCCAGTCTTAAAAAAATCACTCACTTGACCCCATCATCTCTCTAGTAATCAATCTCTCCTTTCTTTGATCTCACAGTTAAATTCTTAGGAAAAATTTTCTACACTCATTCCTTCTGCAACCTCACCTTCCTCCCACTTCACTCCTAGCCATCTGGCTTCTGACTTCATCACTGCTCTGAAGCCTCTCCAAGTTTAAATTGATTTTATTTCTAAATCTGGTGGCCTTTTCTCAGTCCACATCCTGATCATCTCTATCTCTGGCATGTCTTGCACACAGCAGGTTTTTAACAAATGCTCAATTCTTAAATCTCAGATTTTGACACAACCACCCGCTCTTCTTACCTCTCCACTTTCTCCTCTGGGTGATGTCCCATGTTAGCTCAATCATATCTGTCCCTAGAGTTAATCATAGCTAGTTCTTATAAGTGCCTACTGGGTACCTGGCACTGTTACAAATAGCTCCTTTGATCCCTGACTATCCTGAACTCTTTGGTGGCACCATTACATCATGGGTTAAATGATCATATCCTTCAAATGAGATACCTGTCACTTTGCAGAGTGGGTGAGGGGTGGAGCTGGGAGGGGATGTCCATTTTTTCATGTATTGATTGGTTTGTTGAATTTTTTTACCTTTCTGTTATTGGGGTAGCTTGGTGGTGCAGTAGATAGAACACCGGCCCCGGAGTCAGGAGGACCTGGGTTCAAATCCGGTCTCAGACACTTAATAATGACCTAGCTGTGTGGCCTTGGGCAAGCCACTTAACCCCATTGCCTTGCCAAAAAACAAAAAATAATAATTATATATATGATATATAAATATGTATTACTACTGGTGTCCTTAAAATGAGAATATAAATTACGACGAGGGCCTGTGGGCCGAGGCGCTCCCCCGTTGTGGCCCAGGCGAGGCGACCCGGCGCCCGGTGAAGGCCCTCCTTGCCAACTTGCCCTTCCAGAACTTTCCGACATCCCCTGAAGGTAAGCCGAGCAGACCCTGGGGCCCTCACCAGGGCCCGCCCTGCCCTTTGACCCGAGGTCCGCCCGGCCTGAGGTGTTAGCAGCACCCGGATGTGCGCGGCGCCCAGCCCGGGGGTGCCCGGATGTGCCCATTGTACGGACGGGAACGGCGGAATAGGCAGCCGCGCCACCTTCCTGGTGGGGGGAGGGCGAGCCCCGCGTGGTCCGGAACCAAAGACCGGAAGCGCGGGCCCAGGCAGGAAGGGTTTGGGCGCCGCACTCGGGAGCGCCGGAAGTGGGCTCGGAGAGCCCGGCTCGCGAGCGAGCGGACTCGGGATGGAGACGGAAGCGGCTCAGGGTCCCCGAGCAGGTGAGCCCCGGGCCGGGCGGTGCAGCGGCGGGAGTGCCAAGCCGCGGCGGCCCCAGACACCGCACCGGCCCCTCCGCCGGAGGCCCCCGCCCCCCGTCCGCGGGCCTTCCCGGAGAAGCCGCGCGAGACGACGGCCGCCCCGGGAGCGCCCCTTCCCCCCCGCCCTCTCGGATGGCTGGTCCCGGGGGGCCGCCCCCTACCCATCCCGGTGTTGGCGCCTGCGCACATGGAATCCCCGCCTCCTTTGGGGGCGGAGCTGCGGGGAGGGGCGGGCTTTGGAGGGAGGAGGAGCTGGATTCGAATCTTAGCTTTCCCTTGAACCTGAGGCCGCGAGTTTCTGCCCCCTCCCCCGCCCCTCTGTGAAAGGAGGCGGCTAGAGTGCGGGGGGCGGGGGACCCCCGGCGGACTGCTCACTCCTCTTCCCCGCAGCCCCCGGGCTGGGAGGCGGCGCCCTGCACTGGGGGGAGCCGAGCGGGGCGCAGCCCCCCGAGGTCGCCCGGGCCGAGGAGGAGGAGGAGGAGGAGGAGGAGGAGGAGGGCGGCCCGGGGGAGGCCGGCGTGCGGGCCATGCTGCGCGCCGTGGCCGGCGGCCGCATCCCGGTGCAGAGCCAGCAGAAGGACGAGCCCGACTTCACGGAGCGCGAGAAGGTGGCCATCCTGGGCCGCCTGTACCGGGACAAGCCGCTGGTCTTCCTGGAGCGCTTCCGCGGCGGCCTCCGCGAGGAGCACCTGGCCTGCTTCCAGCACCTGCGCGGCGACTACCGCGCCGACTTCTACTGCGCCGAGGTGCTGCGGGGCGCCGGCCGCGGCCGGGCCTCCCGCACCCGCCTGCGGAACCGGCGCTACGCCGCGCTGCAGGAGCTCATCCGGGGTACGGCGGGGCGGGGCCGGGGCGCTGACGGGGGGGGGGGGGGGGGGGGGAACACTGCCGGGATGGGGGCGGGGCCCGGGGACACTGACAGCGTGGGGGCGGGGCCCGGGGACACTGACAGCGTGGGGGCGGGGCCCGGGGCGCTAACGGGGGCGGGGCCCGAGGACACTGACACTGCGGGGTGGGGGCGGGGCCCGGGGACACTGACACTGTGGGGGCGGGGCCCGGGGACACTGACACCGTGGGGGCGGGGCCCGGGGACACTGACACCGTGGGGGCGGGGCCCGAGGCGCTAACGGGGGCGGGGCCCGAGGACACTAGCACTGCCGGGGATGGGGGCGGGGCCCGGGGACACTGACACCGTGGGGGCGGGGCCCGGGGAACACTGACACTGTGGGGTGGGGGCGGGGCCCGGGGCACTGGCAGGGGATGGGGGCGGGGCCTGGGCACAGGTAGGTATAGAGAGTGATGGGAGTCTGGGGGCTACGCAGCCTTGCAGGGCTCATGGGGTGTGGGAGGGGCAGGATGGGCATAGGGTCTCCCCATCCCACTGCAGAACAGGGGGTACACAGCACTGGAGAACTCGTCTGAGTGGGGGGGTGACACCGACAGTGATGGGGGCAGGGGGCATAGAGCACTGAAGAAGCTCATCAGGGCATGGGGGTGGGGTGGAGAGTGGGCACTGGCCATGATGGGGTTGGCTAGGCCTGGCTGCAGGAGCTCATCCAGAATTTAGTCCTGGGGGCATGGACAGGCTGGGGAATGGGGGAAGTGATGAGGAACAGGGTTACACTGCCTTTGCTGCAGGAACTCCAGGGCCTATGGCCCTGGGGGTGGGGTGGAGACAGGGACAAAGACTGAAAATGTAGTCAAGGATGCAGACCTGGGCAGGCAGCTTACAGTGACCTTGCCCGATGGCCAGGCCCCCCAAAGGTAACTCTGCCTACAAACACAGGACACAGTCACCTCCAGATAACACATTCCCCCACAGAAACTCTGGTTGAAAAACTGAGTGTGGCAGGGGAGGGAGGGAGCTGTGGTTCAGGGCACCCAGGCGGACCTGTCCTGTGTCCTGTCGTGGCCCAGGTGGGGAGTATTTCAGCGATGAGCAGATGCGAGCCCGGGACCCGCTGCTGTACGAGCAGTACATTGGACAGTACCTGAGTGAGGAGGAGCTGGCAGCTCGGTCCCCAAAGACCCTGGCGGCCGAGGGCTGCCCCCTGGCTGACCTGCTCCTCCAGTCCTACCAGGAGGGAGTGCTGCAGCGGAGGCTGCTGCAGCAGCAAGAAGAAGAGGAGGCCTGCCTGGAGGAGGACGAGGATGAAGAGGAAGATGAGGAGGAGGAGGAAAGTAAGAGAGAAGGGGCTGAGGGGGGCTGCAGAAGCCGCTCCAGGATGACCCAGCCCACCGCTTGAATGGTGTGCCCCACAGATTCTGGACCTGGCCAGGAGGAGGAGAGCTGGGTCCCCGACTCAGAGGAGAAGGTCATTCTGAGGGAAGAATTCACCAGCAGGATGCACCAGCGCTTCCTGGATGGCAAAGACGGAGACTTTGATTACAGGTGGGTCTCTTGTCCGCCCCTCACCCCAGTGCTAAAGCTCTGTGTGAGCAGGTCTGACAAAGCAGCCCAGGGAGCTCAAGAAAAAGAATATTCCGCCCGCAACATTGGCCTGGGTTGGAGAGCCCCTGGGGCTCTGAGCTGGACTCTCCAGGGGTTGAGGGGAGCAAGCCTGTTGACCCCCTTTATCCCCCCCCCCGCAGTAAGGTGGATGACAACCCAGAGTTTGACAACTTGGACATTGTGACTCGGGATGAGGAAGAACGATACTTTGATGAAGAAGAGCCCGGGGAGGCGCTCAGCACAGAGCTGGATGAGGACTAAGACTGGGGGGGCCCGGTGCCGTGGTCATCAGCCCCCAGCAGAGGGCGTCCTCTGCCAGACACAGATACCCCCCCACACACCTGTAACATGACTGTTGTGGAACCACAGCCTCTGTGCTTCTCTGGGGGCCCTCGGGCCAGCACCCCTGCCCCAGTGGTTCCTCTGTCCCCCAGGGGCTGTGTGGGTCTGTCTGCCTCTGTCCATGCTGCTGAGTGTCTCCAGCCTCTGGCTTTCTCTCCCCCGAGCCTGCCCCCTCAGCTGCTTCTCTTCCCCTTCTTTCAGGGTCCTCCTGCCCCGGCCCCATCCTTGTCAAGATCTCCCTTGCAGGATCTCCGGAGGAATGGAGTTTGTTAGAGGAGGCCAGCCCCCGGCTCCCCTCTAGTCCCCAACCACAGCCACAACTTTCCCTTCCTTCACTTCCTCCTGTCCTGTTTACACTCCCCAAATACTTGCAGCCTGTTATCATGGGCCCTGAGTCATCCTTTGCCTTCCCCCCTCTTCCCCCGTGAAGGCCTTCCCACCCCTTCAGGTCCAGCCCCATGGCCTGCCTGGGTGGGGGGCTCAGATGGTAGTCTAGCTGTGCCTAATGGGAGCCAGATGACCCTGGTGACTCAGCCAGTTGTGTGGGAACCCAGGCGTCCTGCCTTCCCAGGCCCCTGATTCCCCCTCCCCCAAGGAAAAGAAGGCTTGGATTCCCTCCCTCCCCCAAACCCTTGGGGGGAACAGGCATCTGAGCTCCTAAGCTATCAAAAGCCATGGGAAGGAGACCACCTAGCAGCTTCACCCCTCCCTTTCTTCCTTCCCAATGGGGCTTTCCTGCTGAGTCACAGTGGGAAATGGGGTGAGTAAGGACTGGGGAGACGTGCCCCACCCCTACCCTTCTGCCCGCTGGGGGGGAAGGAGGCAGGGGCAAAGTGCTGAGTTCCTGAGGAAGGTAGGACCTGCAGAAGTGGAAACAGACCAAGATGAAGTCCCACTAGCAACAGTCATAGAGAAACAAGATGTGCTCTTCTGCAAACACCAGAGGGGAAAACTCAGGTCCCAGAGGACAAAGCTCAGAAAACCCAAGCCTCTCAGCTGCCAGCCCAGGGCAGAAAATGCCAATGAAGAAATGCAGGGACTGAGGGCAGGGGGGAGGGGAGAGAAGAGTCCTCCCTTAGTGGCTGAGGCTGTTGCCAGACAGGTCTCCCTAGCTCCATCTGCCTCTCTGCTATCTGCTTCTCTACTTCCATTGTCCCTTGCTGGGCTTCCCCTCCCACGCCCCCCATTTCTCTCCTGGGACAGACTGGGTGATTCCAGGTCAGGGGATGACTGGTGTCCCCCACAGGGGACTGAGGGGGTCGGTGGGTCGGTCAGTCTGTCTGGGTCTCTCCCTGTGGGGGTTAAGAGGAGTGAGTCTGAGTCTGCGTCCCGGGCCAGGCCCAGTCTCGCCCACGGCTCTGGAGTCAGAGAAAATATTTGTGTTCCGGGCTGCCCCCTCAGGGACCCAGGCATCGCGGCCTTGGGGCGCAGTCTCTGCTCTCCCAAGCCCGGGAGAGAGGAGCTAGGGAGAGATGAGTGTCTGGGCTGGCTAGTGCCTCCCCGGGCCCCCCTCCTCAGGGTCCCCTCCCCAGGGTATGTACCATGTAAACACACCAGGCCTGGGGCTATTTATACAGTGGGCTGGGCGCTGTGCCAACGCCCACCGCAGCCCCTGCCCTCGGGCGCCCGCCTGCCACGGTGGCAGGCAGAGAGGCCCCAGGGAAGGGGGAAGGAGGGGTGGGCACAAACGCACACCCCAAGCCACAGACAACACAAAACACCAGCAGGAGGGAAAACACCCAAACTCCAAGACACAAATACACCCACTCGGCTCAGCTGAGATGCTCTGACCCCCCCAAAGAAAACTCACACATGCTCCTAGGGAAAGGGGGGCAGTGACAATCCCTTGTTTTAAGACCAGGAGGAGAGACAGGAAGGGTCCCTACCGCCCTCAGTTTCCTGCCCCTGTGGGGGCCGGACAGGAAGCCACACCGGAACCCAGGCATGCCCCCCTTCACTTCCCTCCGGCCCCAGCCTCAGGGGAGGGACTCGGGTCTTTGGGGGAGCAACCACCTTTGTAACCCTCCTCTCCCCCATCCCCCACACGCAGACTCGAACAGCTTTAGGCATGGGGTAGACGTGCCCTGACTTAGCCTGACCACCCAGCCAGGGGCCCCTGGCAGGCACGAGTCAGGCATGGGGCAGGGCCCCGGGTGCGAAATGGGGAAGGAGGAGGGGCTCTGGAGATGCCAGGGTGGCACACAAAGGGGTGGGGCTTCCCCCACCTCCCCAGAAAGGGGAAGGTGCTTAGCTACACAGTTTCTTGACTACAAGGCAGGGCGGGCACCCCTGAGGCCCAGCCCCCTCTTCTTGCCAGCTCACTGGGCATCCCTGGCCCAAGAAATTCAGCCCGAGGGCAGAAGGAAAGGTTAGGAGGAAGACAGGGGCATTCCACTCGTGTATGTATGTGTGTGGGGGGGGGTGTATGTCCACAAATGAGATATATCTGAGCCTCCATGTTCATTCAGTGTTTCCGGCTCTCTGTGTGGGTATCTCTGATCAGAGTGATGTCCATTCTGTAGTCCATGCCTGGGGAGTAGGTGAAACAGAGCTATGTGTTGGGGGGGGGGGGGTAAATGTCTGAGTCTGCTGTTGCACCTCCTCACTCAGCCCCTATCCCGACAAGTTCTGACAGTTCCCCCACTACCAACACTGCTCCCCATCAGGAGGAGCCAATTCCCAGAATCCTGGTCCTGGGTCTGGAGAGACCCTACTTTGGGAACCCAGCCTGGCTCCCAGTTCATGCCCACTGCTGGGGGGAATCCCTCAGTACTGTGAGGGATCCTGGCTGGGAGAGATGGGCAGAACAGAGACTTCAGGGAAAGATGGATGAGACAAAAGAGCTGGAGACTAGGCCGATGAGGACAAAGAAAGGAAGGAGACATGGGATAAGGAAGACAGGCAAGTGGAGACGTGCCCCCAGTTCCTCATCCCAAACAGCTTCCCCGGTGCCCTCAATAACACACAGATCCCAGTTTCTCTCTCCACCTTTAATCGGCCCCCGGGGTGGGGGGGTCCAGGTGGTCTTTAAATACCACACCCCCTCCCAGGCCAGGTCCCTCTCCCCCTCCCATAAGGGGCCAGCTTGGGGAGGAGTGGGGGGAGGGGGCCGGGCCTGCCGGGGGCTCCCCGGGGATCAGGGCAAGGGTCTCAGCTGCACTTGCAGGAGCGGACAATCATGTTGGACAGCTGCTCCACCTTGGGCTTCCGCCCCACATAGTAAACGATGGGCAAGGGCTCCAGGGCCTGGGGCACACAGCAGGGGTTCACTGATGCCCCAGGGTTGTGCTGGTTATAGAGGGCCAGGACCTGTAAAGAGGGAGATGACAAGACTGATGCACCCAGGGGCCTGGCAGTTTTCTCCACCCCCAGGCCTGCTGCTTTGACTGGGGCTCACCTTACTATACTGGTTGTCCAGGCTCCAAATGTAGGGACAGGGCCCCAGGCAGAAGTTGGCATGGTAACCTTTGGGTTCATGGATCCACTTCCAGCCCAAGTCTTTACGAAAATCAATGTAGAGGGGACGAACACAGCAGTTCTTCTCCGAGGAGCTAGAGGGAGGAGAAGAATGCCAGTGCTCACAGGGGAGGGATTGTGGTCAAAGAGTTAGGGGGGGAAATGGGGCGCTGCCAGGGGACAGTGGTTAGACAAAGGAGATGGGGCATCCAGGAGAGGGGAGAGAGAAGTAGAAGCTGGGGGGTGGGGAGCAGGCAGAATGACAAGGGTGAGAGGATATGGGAAGAGAAGCTAGGGGTGAGTTCCCAGTAGCTCTGGTAAGGCTGGAGCAGAGGGGACAAAGCAGTCATCCTCACCTGAAGCAGTAGTCGGTGTCCAGCGCCCTTCGATGCCTGCTCTGAAGGTTCTGTGCCCGCTCCAGGGGGGTGGCCATGAGCAGCAGGAAAGGACGATTCTGGTTCTGAATAATACCCATGTCGCCCCGGACGCTGTTCAAACCTGATCCAGAGAGAAGACGTGTGGATGAGACCAAAGCCACAGGTGTGGGGGGAGAGGAGGAAAGGTGGTGAAATGCTGACCCCAGAGAGGCTCCACCTCCCAGATGCCCAGATCTGCCACTCACCACTAACTTCCATATGGAGCTGGGTATCTTTCTGGTCACAGGAGCAGTGGGCACTGAGGCGGAAGGTCTCAGTCTTTTCTGGGAGCCCCAAGAAGAGAGAGAGAGAGGTGAGGAGGGGGGTGGGCAGGTGCTCAGGGAAAGTGAAGGGATAGATAGGCCTAATGTCCCCGGGGACACCTAAAGAGAGCAGGGGATCTTAACCTGAGGCAACCCAGTGCCCCCGAGGGGTAAAAAGCATCCTCGAGGGAATATCCGTAACTATGGTCTGCTGTTGAAATGAATCAGTCCCCCTCTGCTTTGTATTTCCCAGACCAAGGTTCACTGAAAGGGGGGCCCAGGAAGTCGCCCCTCCTTTCTCCCCAGTGCCCCCCTCCTCTGCCTTCCCCCACTCACCTCTGCTTCTCAACCACTCGAACACCACACTGGTGACATCAAAGGACAGCCACTCCATGTTGGGGCTGACCCGCACCCGCTGGTTGGTCAGGTACCGCCAGGAGCCGTTGCCATATTTCTTGGAGGAGAAGGAAGGGGAGTGAGGGGGCGTCCGCAGAGGGGCCCACCCCCCCCCCGGGCCCCGCACCCCGCGGCCCGGCGCCTGAGCTCACCTGATAGAGCTCCACGTGCTGCTCCACCGGGGTCCGGATCTTCAGCATCCGGAGCTCGGCTCGAGACAGCAGATGCGGGTCGGGGACGGCGTCCTGGAGCTCCGACGTGTTGAAGTGAAAGTAGATGCTGTGGGGGATCTTCTCGGCGTCTGGGGGGCAGGTAGGCAGCGGTCAGGGGAGCCGGCCCCAGGCCGCCTGGGTCTCCGGGCCGGGGCCCCTTCCTCCTCTCCCTCACTGGGTGCCTCCCCCGGCCCCTCGCAACGGCTCTCTCTGCGCCCGAGCCCACTCATCAAGCAGAGCCAGCCCCTGGGTGGCCTGGGCCCCGGGATGTAGGAGCAGAGGCGGGAGGCTCGGGGTCCAGCAGGAGGCGGCGAGGGGACCCCGACTACAGAGCAAGAGGGCGGGGAGGGGGGCAAAGAGGAGTGGAGGGGAGGAAGCTGGATGGAGGGGGACCGGACGGCGGAGGAGACAAAGGCCCCGGCTCGGGGGCCGAGAGGACACCTCGCCTCCCACGCCCCTAGCGGGCGGAGGGCTGGATTCGAACCTAGGACTTGCGACTTGAGGCGAGAAAAGGAGAGGGTGAGGGGCCGGAACGCAGAGAGGGGGCCGGGGGTGGGAGGAGGGAGAGCCGGCCGGGGTCCCCCGGGCAGGGGGGGAGGGAAGTGAACCGCCTGCCCCCAGCCCCGTGGGACCCTGGGGCTGGGTCCAGGCCGGGCCGCCCCCGGGGCCCCACGCAGCCGCGGGTCCCCCGCAGCCCCCAGTCCCAGTTGGGCCGCCCGCAGCCCCCGACCCCGGGCCGCCCCCCTCAGCCCCCGGTCCCGGGCCGCCCCCCGCAGCCCCCGGTCCCAGTTGGGCCACCCGCAGCCCCCGGCCCCGGGCCGCCCCCCTCAGCCCCCGGCCCCGGGCCGCCCCCCGCAGCCCCCGGTCCCAGTTGGGCCGCCCGCAGCCCCCGGCCCCGGGCCGCCCCCCGCAGCCCCCGGTCCCAGTTGGGCCACCCGCAGCCCCCGGCCCCGGGCCGCCCCCCTCAGTCCCCGGCCCCGGGCCGCCCCCCGCAGCCCCCGGTCCCAGTTGGGCCGCCCGCAGCCCCCGGTCCCGGGCGGGCCCCCCGCAGCCCCCGGCCCCGGGCCGCCCCCCGGCTCACCCGGGCTCTGGGGCAGCATGAGCACGCGCGTGACCTCCTTGGCGTAGTAGTCGGGCTCGGCCTCGGGCCGCGGCTGGGCCACGCGGTCGCGGGTGCTGTTGTAGAGCGCCAGCACGGCGTCGGGCAGCGGGCCCGGGGGCGCCTCGGCCGCGGCGGGCGGGCTGTCCAGCCGCAGCTTGGACAGGATCTGGCCGCGGATGGCCTCGATGCGCCGCCGCCTCACCAGCTCCATGTCCAGCGTCTTGCAGGTGGACATGGCCGCGGCCGGGCGCGGCGGCGCCAGCAGCGGGCCCAGCAGCAGCAGCAGCGCCAGCGGCGGGGCCGGGCCGGGCGCCCGCGGCCCCGGGGGCGGCATGGGGGGGCGCGTCCCCCGCCCGGCGGCGGCTGGCGGCGGCTCCGCGGCCCCGGCGGCTCCTCGGCCTTCCTGCTTCCTCGGCTGCGGCCGCGGCCCGGGCCCCGCTAGAGCCGGGGGCGTCCCGGCCGGCCCCGGGGGCCCCGCATGGGCCGGGCGGGGCTGCGCGGCGCGGCGCGGGGGGCGGCTCGGGGCGCGGCGGGCGGCGGCGGGGGGCGGCGGGCGCCGAGGGGCGGCGGGCTCGGGCTTCGGAGCTTTTTGAAGCGGCTGCGGCCCCACCCAGGAAGCGCGCGCGGGGGCCGGGGAGGAAAGGCGGGGGGGCCGAGGGGAAGCGGGGAGGGGGGAGCGCGGCGCCCCGGCACCGGCCGCGCCCCGCCCCCGGGACCCCGGCCCCCCCCCCCCCGGCCCGCCGGCCAGCGGGGGCTTCCCTCGGGCGGGGCGTCTGCCGGACCGGCCGCCGCGGGGAGGGGCCGTGGAGCGCCGGGCGCGGGGGACCGCCGAGTCTTCCCCCTCGGGGCGGCGGCGAGTGTCCCCCCCATGCGCGGTGGGGGCTGCCTCTCCCCGGGCCCCGATCTGCTCTCCCACCTCCCCACCCCTCCATCCCCACAGTCAGACGGGCAGCCTAGGTCAGGCTTAGCCTGCCATCCAAGAGGGTCAGGAGGGAGAGATGGGCACGGGATGGCAGGAGGGAGAGATGAGGGGCACAGGACGGCAAGAGGGAGAGATGGGCACAGGATGGCAGGAGGGAGAGATGAGGGGCACAGGACGGCAGGAGGGAGAGATGAGGGGCACAGGAGGGAGAGATGGGCACAGGATGGCAGGAGGGAGAGATGAGGGACGTAGGACAGCAGGAGGGAGAGATGAGGGGCACAGGAGGGAGAGATGGGCACAGGATAGCAGGAGGGAGAGATGGGGCACAGGAGGGAGAGATGGGCACAGGATGGCAGGAGGGAGAGATGAGGGGCACAGGAGGGAGAGATGGGCACAGGATAGCAGGAGGGAGAGATGGGGGCACAGGAGGGAGAGATGGGCACAGGATGGCAGGAGGGAGAGATGAGGGGCACAGGATGACAGGAGGGAGAGATGAGGGGCACAGGACGACAGGAGGGAGAGATGAGGGGCACAGGACGGCAGGAGGGAGAGATGAGGAGCACAGGACGGCAGGAGGGAGAGATGAGGGGCACAGGACGGCAGGAGGGAGAGATGAGGGGCATAGGACGGCAGGAGGGAGAGATGAGGGGCACAGGAGGGAGAGATGGGCACAGGATGACAGGAGGGAGAGATGAGGGGCACAGGACAGCAGGAGGGAGAGATGAGGGGCACGGGACAGCAGGAGGCAGAGATGAGGGGCACAGGAGGGAGAGTTGGGCACAGGATGGCAGGAGGGAGAGATGAGGGACATAGGACAGCAGGAGGGAGAGATGAGGGGCACAGGAGGGAGAGATGGGCACAGGATAGCAGGAGGGAGAGATGGGCACAGGATGGCAGGAGGGAGAGATGAGGGGCACAGGAGGGAGAGATGGGCACAGGATGGCAGGAGGGAGAGATGAGGGGCACAGGAGGGAGAGATGGGCACAGGATGGCAGGAGGGAGAGATGAGGGGCACAGGATGGCAGGAGGGAGAGATGAGGGGCACAGGACGGCAGGAGGGAGAGACAAGGGGCACAGGACGGCAGGAGGGAGAGATGAGGGGCATAGGACGGCAGGAGGGAGAGATGAGGGGCACAGGAGGGAGAGATGGGCACAGGATGGCAGGAGGGAGAGATGAAGGGCACGGGACGGCAGGAGGCAGAGATGAGGGGTACGGGATGGCAGGAGGCAGAGATGAGGGGCACGGGACGGCAGGAGGGAGAGATGAGGGACACGGGACGGCAGGAGGGAGAGATGAGGGGCACGGGACGGCAGGAGGGAGAGATGAGGGGCACAGGAGGGAGAGATGGGCACAAGATGGCAGGAGGCAGAGATGAGGGGCACAGGAGGGAGAGATGGGCACAGGATGGCAGGAGGGAGAGATGAGGGGCACAGGATGACAGGAGGGAGAGATGAGGGGCACAGGATGGCAGGAGGGAGAGATGGGCACAGGATGGCAGGAGGGAGAGATGAGGGGCACAGGATGACAGGAGGGAGAGATGAGGGGCACAGGATGGCAGGAGGGAGAGATGGGCACAGGATGGCAGGAGGGAGAGATGAGGGGCATAGGATGGCAGGAGGGAGAGATGAGGGGCATAGGATGACGGGCTTCATGGGAGGGATGGATAGGGCAGATAAGGGACAGGAGGCCCTGGGGATGGGGAACAAGTCTCACTTCAGCCCACCCCCACAGGGGAAGGCATTGCAGTAAGACTAGGGAAAAACTCCAGAGGGAGAGGGAAAGGTGGTGAGAATAGTAGAAATGGGGATGGAGGGACAGGTGAGACAGAAAGATGTGAGATGCCAAGGACATAAGAAATGGGGCCCAAGGAAAAGAGGAAAAGGGAAAGACCAGAGGGCAGGAGTCAGCCAGAGGCCAGGAAGTAGGCCCAAGGAAGATGCCCGGCCAACGGCTGGGGTCCCTTTGGGGAGGTTCCCTTTCCTTCATCGACCTCTAGTTCCCTATTCTCCAAGAGTAGGTTGCAACCAGATGGCATCTGGGGGTCTCTACGGCTCCTTTTAACTTAACATTCTGGGACTCGGTCACTGGAGTCCCCGGGCTCAGTTTCCCCCTCTGCAGACATCTGAGGCCCATTTTTCTTTGACACGGTAGGGGAAGGTTGGAGACCAGGCGTTTTGCACTCAGTAGCAATCTTGAATATACCAATATCTATATTTCTTTCCACAAGGGCTCCTCATTAACATTGCTGCCTGGGGCTGCCCGGCTTGTTCCTGGCATCCCCATAAGTATTCAGTAACAGTTTGGTGGCCCCCAGCCAGGGCAGGGGTTTGGGGACAGACAAAAAAAGAGGAGGGGAGGGGAGGAAGGGAGAAGGAGGTGGGTAGGGAGCTGGCCGAGGTGCTCAGCACTCAACCCCATAGCGGGAAAAGTTTCTCAGGATCACTGCCAGCTCCAGGTGCACGGTGCCCCCCGCTGCCGTGTGGAGCCTGTAGCGGTCGGCCCCGCTGTAGACAACATCACTGTGTAGCAGCTGGGGCCCACCACCTACGAAGGCCCTCGCCAGCTGCTCTCGCCAGCCCCCCAAGGGCCGCCATGTCACACAGTCGAGGCTGTGGGCTCCGGGGCTGCTGGGGATGTGGGAGAAGCCATAGCCAGACAACTGGCAGCGTCCAAAGCTGTCCTGAGACCATACTTGGAGGTGGATCCGAGGCCAGCCTGGGGGGAAAAACGGGGCCCGAGGTCTCAGCCGGTGTGCCAACCTTCCACGGACCAAGTCGGTCCTCCTTCCCAAGCCTGGAGCTCCTGGCCCCCTTCCATGCCTTTGCTAAGGCTGCTGTAGCCACCCCACATGTCTCCCGCCCACCAATGATCTCTCCACTCTGACCAGTTCTCATCTCCCCACCCAGAAATGACAAGTCTATGTTAAACAACACAGACTGTCTGTCTCTTTTCTCCTTCTCTTCAGTCCTCCCAGTTGTTCTGGGTCCAGAAGGGATTCCCATTCCCTTCAGGGAAGCCTCTTGGCAGGGCCAACCCCAGAGTCCAGCCTTGGGCTCCCTTCCAGCCTGGAGAATGGCCAGGTTCCCTGAAGTGGACACTGTCTCTTTCCTGCTTACTTCCAACCAGAGGGCCCCTTCCCTTACCCTGGAGGCCTTTGGTGGCAAAATGCAGATCAATTGGGTGAGACCAGTAGGCCATGTTGCCCAGCTGGGGGGTGTCCACTTGAGTCTGGCCCTCACGAACACCAGATAGCAGTTTCCATGCTCCCCCTGCCAATCAGGAAAGGAAAGGGGCACTGAGGAAGGGGGGCCAGGGGAGGAAGGACTAAAGGGAAAGGGGTTCAAGTCCTGGTCCTGCCAATAACCTAATTAGGCCTTAGCTTTCTTAAGTTTCTTGAATGTGGGTTCTCTACAAAGGTCAGTAGGGTTTGGTGTAGGACAAAGACCTGTCTCTGAAGCCCACTCTGTCTCCAAAGCTAAGGGTTCCTCCTAATAAGAAAGGATTGGCACTCACAGTCTCAGAGACAAGGAGAATAAGAGGGGGGTCTGCCATGGGGTGTGGGTCCTGAAGAATCAGGAGGAGGGCCTCAGGGCTCTCACTCTGCTGTGAAGACTCAGCTTGGGTCCTGAAGAATCAGGAAGAGGACCTCAGGGCTCCCACCCACACATACTCTCCAGTTGTACGGACCAGGAAGGTCAAGGAGGGCCAAGTTTCCTACTTGGGGAGGGGTGGGTGGTATATGGGAGTCCCCAGGGAGCCAAGCAGTAGAGGCTGGCTTCCCCCCCACCCACACACACACCTGTATGGACACCCCACTTGCAGAAAAGGCTGCTCTCAGAAAAATCTGTTGCCCCAACGATCTGCCCAATGACATGGACCTCAGCCATGGCCGGATAAAGAGGAGAGGAGACCCCAGGAAGGCCACCCTTGGAGATCAGCAGGGACCAAACTGCTGCCCGGACTCAGACATGCCTCTGGGTCTGTGTTCCCCTGGACGGGCCTCAGTTTTCTCATCTGTAAAACGAGTGCACCGAGACTTCAGCAAGCTGGCTCAGTGGACTGAGCACCAGACCCAAAGTCTTGACCATCTAAATCCAGCCTCAGAGGTTGGCAAGTCACTTCACCTGTCTGCCTCAGTTTCCTCCTCTTTAAAATGGGGACAATGAGAGGTCGGACCTCCAGGGTTGTTGTGACGCCTAATCAGGTAATATCTGTGCAGCGCTTTGCACTGAAAACAATATATGGACGGGTGGGTGGAGGGATGGATGGATGAATGTATGGGAGGATGGATGAATGGATGGATGGGTGGGTGGATGAATGGATGGGAGGATGGATGAATGGATGGATGGGTGGGTGGATGAATGGATGGGAGGATGGATGGATGGATAGATAGGTGTGTGGATGGACAGATGGGTGGATGGATAGATGGATGGATGGATGGATGGGAAGATGGATGGATGGGTGTGTGGATGGATGGGTGGGTGGATGGATGGATGGATGGATGTGGGGATAGATGGGTGGGTGGATGAATGGATGGGAAGATGGATGGACGGATGGGTGGATGGATGGACGGATGGATGGACGGATGGATGTGTGGATGGATGGGAAGATGGATGGATGGGTGTGTGGATGGATGGGTGGGTGGATGGATGGACGGATGCATGTGTGGATGGACGGATGGGTGGATGGATGGGTGGATGGATGGGAAGATGGATGGATGGATGTGTGGATGGGTGGGTGGATGGATGGGAGGATAGATGTAGATGGAAGGATGGGTGGATGGATGGGAAGATGAATGGGAGGATGGAGGTCAGAATATGCCGTCTTCAGACTCCTCCCATCTTTATAGCCCCTCCCCCTCGTTGCCTCTAACCCCGCCCCCAACTCCAACTAGGCATGCGCAATATCCCTGGAACGGAGCAAAAGGCCGGGGATTGCAACCCCCGCGCAGGCGCCGTTCCTCCGGCCAGCTCCCGCAGAACTCCGCGGGGACGTCCCCGCGTCTCTCCACGCCCGGCCCCCGCCTCCCCTGCCCCTAATTCACCCGAGAAACCTGAAGACTTCGGGACCGTCGGCAGGCTCTCCGGGGTCCGGAGCCTGCTCAGGCCGTTGCTCCGGCAACTGAGGCTCGCGGTCTGGCCTTAGCGGCAGTCGCGCCCGCCCTCGCGCCGCTGATTGGCTCTCCGAGAGGAAACGGGCGGGGCAGGAGAGGGCTCCGGCCTTTCCCCGCCTCATACGCCGTTGATTGGGCCTCAGATAGAACCGGGGGGGGGGGGGCTCCCGACACGCCGCTGATTGGCCCTTGCGGAAGGGAATGGGCAGGACTAACGTCTCCTCCCTTCCAGGATGCCTTGCGCCCGCCCCTTTGACGCTGTTTGGTGTGTGACTAAGACACCGGGCCGGGACCAGGGCTGACGGGCGCCATATTGAGTGTGGCGTGTGGTGGGCCTTGGCGTGACGCCATGTTGAGTGTGGCTTCTTTGCCCTCTCATTCCAGACAAACACGAAGAAAACCCGGGCCCCCCCCCTCCGCCCGCGTCTTACCGGTCAGGGCTCCCCCGTGTAGCGCCCCCACCCCGGCCCAGAGCCCCAACCGGGCCGCATTTAGCAAAGGCCTCCTCGTGGCCCTGAGGGCTTGTTGCCGCGACCCGCTGCTCTAGGCTGCGGACTCGATAGAGAACCCGAGCATGGGTTGGGGGGGAATCAGCACTTAGGAAGCGCCTCCTGCATGCCAGGAGGCCAGAATGGCCCGGGGCGGGGGGGGGGGGGCAAAGGACAAAAGGAGACCCGGGCCCTGGACTTGTACCGGATGGCTGGGCGGCCGTCAGGGACACTGCGCGGCGCTGGGTGTTGCATGTGCCCAGAGACGCAGCAAAGGTGGATGGAGGGAAGGTGGGCAGACAGGGATGTGTGAGGAGCCAGGTGGAGAGGTGGGGGTGGGGCGGCTGACCCAAGTTCAAATCCGGCCGCGGACACTTACTAATGACCTAGCTGTGTGGCCTTGGGCGAGTCACCCGACCCCGCTGCCTTGCCCCCCAAAAAACTTAAATAGACGTGGATGGATGAATAGATGCTGGGTAGATATGGAAATGTAGAGTGAAATCAATAGCTGTCAATGGATGCTAGGTAGCTGAGATATGTAGAGGAGTGAGATCAGTAGGTATGGATGGATGCATAGAGGAGGGATAGCAAGGGGGCGGCTAGGTGGCACAGTGGGTGGAGCACCGGCCCTGGAGTTCAAACCAGCCTCAGACACTTGACCTAGCTGTGTGGCCTTGGGCGAGTCACTCGACCCCACTGCCTTACAAAAACCTAAAAAACAAGTGAGATCAATAGATGTGGACGGATGGAAAAGATCGAAAGATAGATATGGCTATATAGAGGAGTGAGATAAATGTGGATGGCCTTTGTTCTTGAAGAACATCAAGGAGGTGGACGCCATGACAAACACATGGATTGGATTTTGAACGAGGGGAGGGCTGTGCAGAAGTCATCAGCTTCACTTTCCGCTCCGGAGTCCTCTGGCTGGGTCCAGTGGCTGGGTCCAGCTCCACTTGGAGACAGCCTGGATGCAAGGCAATCAGGGTTAAGGAACTTGCCTAGGATCACATAGCTAGTAAGTATCTGAAGCTCAATTGGAATTCAGATCCTCCAGACTTCAGGGCTGATTCTCTACCCACTGCACCATTTAGCTGCCCCAACCTGGTACAGAGAAGGAATATCATTCTATGGTAGCTGGAACCTTTTCTGGAATTGAACCCTTTTGGCTGTCTGATGTAGCCTATGGATACACCTTTCTTAGAATAATGCTTTAAAATACATAAAATGAATAGGATTTCAAAGGAAATCAATGATATTGACTTTGTTAGCAAAATATTTAAAAACAAACCTCAAGACAAAAGCTCCTAAAATTACCTAGAATGTTGACAGTTAAGTGACTTGGGACAGCTAGGTGGCACAGTAGATAGAGCACTAGCCCTGGAGGCAGGAGGACCTGAGTTCAAATTTGGCCTCAGACAATAATTACCTAGCTGTGTGACCTTGGGCAAGTCACTTAACCCCATTATGTTAAATAAATTTTTTTTAAAAAAACAAAGTTAAATGACTTGCCTAAAGTCACACAGCTAGAATATGTCAGAGGCAGAACTTGAACACAGGTTTTTCTGTTTTCAAAACTGGTTTTCTAGCTATGCCACACTTTCTCTTGTATGCCAACTGACACCATATAACACCATATAGCTAGCTTAATAATGATAGGGCATTAGATAATAACCTGTTCTTTTTCATTAAGCTGTCCTCCATTACATACATGTTTTCCAAACAAGTCATATGTTGGAAGGAGCATCTTTCCAATCATAAAAATGGGACAGTACTCTCATAATTCATAAAGATAGTCTCTGAAGAGTCCCATAGGTCTAATACTGAGCAGGAAGCAGTCTGTCCATTTACTGTCAACAAAACTTCTCTTGTTCCAGTCTGACTGATTCTGATGGCAGAGCTTTCAAAAATGAAGGAGCACAGCCTCCTTCTAGGTTGTGGACCTGAAGAGCCAACATACTTTCCTGAGTATATAACCTATAATTATTGTTAAGAATCCTGTTCCCATTAACATCACTACAGATTGGGGTGGATGTTTGGGAGCTCATGATTCCCCATTGTTTCCAGGATATCTTCTAAGCTAATGAATACTGAGAGTAAAGCTCCATCTGACCTGATTATGTTCTGTCTGTCCAGATCTGCTCCAAAGACATAGAACAGCCAAAAAACCTTTTCCCATGCTGTGGCCAACTGGAAACATGTTGATGATAAGTGTGATCTCTCCTGGCATCACATGACAGTATTTTGTTGGGGATTTTTGAGCTACAAGACTGTGGTTCTGGACTCCACATGTTAGAAGGATGTTGACAAGCTTAAGACTGTCCAGAATGCAGAAGACACTGGAAACCTTGTCATACAAAGAGGAACTGGTCCTATTATTTTAGCCTGGGTAAAGAGAGACACAGTAAAGTGGAGGAGGGGTGTAGTTTTTGAGGAACTAACAAAAGAAAGGGGGAATTAAACTTAGAAGGGATACTAGCAGGGTTAGCTAGGTGGTGCAGTGGATAGAGCACTGACCCTGGAGTCAGGGGGACCCAAGTTCAAATCCGACCTCAGACAATAATGACCTAGCTGTGTGGCCTTGGGCAAGTCACTTAACCCCATTGCCTTGCAAAACAAAAAAAGGAATGCTAGCTTCAGAGCTTGAAAGAACCTCAGATAGAGAAACTGAG
Organism: Macrotis lagotis; assembly: GCF_037893015.1. Classification (NCBI taxonomy): domain Eukaryota; kingdom Metazoa; phylum Chordata; class Mammalia; order Peramelemorphia; family Peramelidae; genus Macrotis; species Macrotis lagotis. The sequence continues at coordinate 903,324,690 of NC_133658.1, forward strand.
GCCCAGAGAAGTGAAGTGATTTGGCAAAATTCATAAAGGTAGTGTCAAAGGTGGGCTTTTTACTCAGTTCACCTAACTCAGAAATGGGCACGCTTGCCATTATACCACAGTGGTTGGTACCGGAAAGATGCTGAGGAGAGGTAAATGAAGGATTGAATTTTTTTTAAACTTACTAATATTTAGAGCTATCCAAAAGTGTAATGGACTGCCTCTGGGAACACTGAATTATCCCTTATCAGAAGTCTTCAAATAAAGATTGGATGGCCACTCATCAGGACCATCATATAGGACAGAGGTAGGGAGTATTTTTTCTTCCAAGGGCCATTGGATATTTATAACCTCAATCACAGGCCATACAAAATTATCTACTTAGAAATTAACCTGCTATATTTGGTCAACCAATTAATTCACCCCTTAAAAGCTCCTAGATTTATTGAATTTTGAGTCCTGACTGCAGTTGACATAGCAGTGCCAGGCCAAATGATTTCTGGGACCTTAGACTCCCTGAGGGCCGGATGTTTCCTGTTGCTGATATAGGAGATTTCCTGCACTGGTAGAGATGATCTCAGTCCTGAGATTCTCCTAATTCTGTGGTCTAGTCCCAACCCGTACATTTTACAGATCAGAAAAACAAGACCCAGAGTGAGTCATCGATTTCCCCAGTCACACAGAACTAGATTTTCAAACCTTGATCCTCAGACTCCATCATCAGTACCTCCAACCCAAAGGATGGATGGATCGGTAGATGTGGATGGATAGTCAGATAGTTTAGATAGAGATATAAAGAAGTGATTCCCTAAGTGTGGATGGAGAAATAAGAGATGGGTTTGTAAACTCTGTCTGAAGCAACTTATTTCAACCTATACCTGTTGTCTTCTCCTACAATATCTTGGGATTGAGGATGTTTAGAGAAGACAAGTAACTCTGGTGTAAGGGCTGCTTTCCAACATTGGTGCTCTTGATCCACCTACCTCTCATCTGTGCCTCCAAGAAGTTGCAGCATGCACAGTGGCCACATGCCGTCAATTGTTTTGGCATATGGGTTAAACCAGATTGTGGGTAACTAAGGGGTCTCAATCCTATTGGTGGTGTCTACCCCAAGTGTGTAAAGATGGCTTCCAGTGGAATGGGGATAAGTGAACAAGAACAATTTGTTCCAACAGCCACAAAGGTAGCCAACACAGGCTCTGTGGAATGCTAAGAGCTTGGTTTGATATCAAAGATGCCAAGGACATACCCTGTATCTAGAACCCATCACCAATTGTCTTGACTCTGTCCTGCCACTGGACTATGATGTCTCTGGAAGAAAGAATGAGAATGACAACTTTGTGCAACTCTGAGCCATTTAAATCTAACTTATATACGAATCACCCATACTATATCACCATTGTTATCTCAAAGTCCTGTGGCAATAGGCAAGTGATGCAACAGCAGGTGTGGACACACTGGCAGGGGGATTCAGCAGTCCCTGGGTGTCTGAGTAGCCTTTTAAGGATCACATTACTCACTTGTTTTGGGGAAGGGGCTAGAAAAGGTGCCCTAAGAGTTGTCTGCTTACTTAACCCTGATCTGATTACTGAGGCAGATGGGGATACACACACAAACATACACACACACACACACACACACACAGAATGTACAAAAATGTCTTCAGAGATGGTTCCATTTACCATCAGTACATGGAATATGTGCACACTCAGAGACAATACAAAATCTGGTACACCTCCCTCTACTGCAGAGAATACAACTCCAATGGGCTGTTCAGACTGTTCGAATGCCAAAGGTATGTGTGCCAAAAAAACATATATTTTATGGAGAACTCACACGGGCAAGCACTCCCTGGAGGATCGGAAAAAGTGATACCAGTCCAACCTCAGACACTTAATAATTACCTAGTCATGTGGCCTGGGGCAAGCCACTTAACCCCATTGCCTTGAAAAATCTAAAAAAAAAAAAGTGATACCAGAACACCCTGAAGGTCTCTCTTAAGAACTTTGTAATTGATTGTGCATCCTGGGAGACCCTGGCACAGGAAAACCCAGCCTGGTGGGCCTTCATCAGAAGAGCTGTACTCTATGAACACAGAAGAATTGCAGCAGCTCAGAAATATGTCAATCTAGGGAATCCACCCCAAATGTTCATATGGACTATTTATGCACCACCTATGACCTGTGGTAGGGCACTGTGGCTCCTATTGGTCTGAGCTGCCACAGTCAAACTGTAATTTTTTTTTAATGTTTTTGCAAGGTAAATGGGGTTAAGTGGCTTGCCCCAGGCCACACAACTAGGTAATTATTAAGTGTCTGAGACCAGATTTGAACTCAGGTACTTCTGACTCCAGGGCCAGTGCCCTATCCACTGTACCACCTAGCTGCCCCTCAAACTGTAATCTTGACTTTGCACAGCGGATAAAGCACCGGCCCTGGAGTCAGGAGTACCTGGGTTCAAATCTGGTCTCAGACACTTAATAATTACCTAGCTGTGTGGCCTTGGGCAAGCCACTTAACCCCATTTGCCTTGGAAAAACCTAAAAAAAAAAATAAAACAGCTCATGATGCTTGGCCTGGAGAACAAGAGGTCCAAAAGTCAGCAAATAAGGGAGGAAGAAGAGGCACCTGTCAGAAAAAGAAGTGACAGCTAGGAGATGGAGTAGCTCAAGAAGGTAGTAGCTAGATAGAGCTGTGCATAGAGCTGGAGTCAGGAGGACCTGAGCTCAAATCCTGCCTCAGACACTTACTACTTACCCAGCTGTGTGACCATGGGCAAGTCACTTAACCCCATTAACCCAAACAAAAAACCAAAACAAAATCAAAAGAAGGTAATGGGTTAATGTGATTCCAGAGGAGGTAATTCTTCCACTTTGCTGGCTAACAGATGGAGATTATTTGACTCAGAATCACCTAGGTCTGAAATGGGTCTAAGGTGACTTGCTTCTCCTTTTCCATCAATGTTAAAACCAACAGGGGTGGGGGGAATCCTGACTTCAGATCTGCTGCTGCGTGATTTTCTCTCTTCAGCTTGATTATGCAAAGTCCTGTCATCTACATAGGAGCTGAATAATCCCTTCAAGTTGATGCTGCGGTGAAGGAGAGAGGAAGAGACCCTGCCTATGGGGGCTAGAGCCATTTCTTAGTGCCGATCTTTGTTTGGGTTAGAAACACCCATTGCTTTTGGCTAGACAGACTCCCCAAGAATGACATTGAAATCTGGAGGAACCCAGGGACCAGGCAGGGCTCCAGGCAAGCGGAGCAGGGGGACAGCTGGGGCTTGAGCTTGCCCAGTTTGCCGGGGGCTGATTTCCACTTGGTGGGGACCCACTCATGCACAATGACTCTGGTTCATGGTTCTGGGCTTCAGGTGCCCCCTGGTGGCCAACTCGGATAGGACACCTGGAGTAACTTCAAGCTACACCTGCCTTGGGAGCCAGTGGAGAACAGCCAGGTGCCTCAATGGTAGATACATGTCCTTTTTCATATGAAAAGGAAAATGGTACATGAAGTGGCTCTCTGAAAGAGGCACAGGAATGATACTAGGGGAAATTTTGGTGATGTAAAAAATTTTTAAAATATATCAAATAAAATATCAATAAAAAATATCAGTTAAACAAGTTTGAAACAAGTTTGGGCATCAGGCAGGTAGAGGTGAAGAAAGAATGCATTCCAGGCAAGAGGGATAAAGTGAGAAGATGGAAGAGCCCTCCCTGGGGATGGCGAATGAGCCAATTTGGCCAGAAAGAATAAGGGGAATCCAGGGTGGAAAGGCAGACTGGACATAGTCTGTGAATTCTACGTGTCTGGTAACAAAGGGATTGGAGAATTGTCTAGGGTGAAAGGAAGGGAGGCAATATGCATTTATGGGCCTATGGTGGGACAGGCACACCGGGAAGATCCATTATAACATACTTGACCATCAGCCATTCAGGGTCTGAGGTAGGATCCACCAGCTCTCAGGGCAACTTATTTCACTATTGGATATTTACTGTACAGTAGGGATGATAACAGCCTTTACCTCAACCCCATTTTACAGTTGAGAAAACTGAAGTCGAAGTTAGTGTGCTCGCTCAGGACCACCAAACCAGGATCTAAGGACAGATTTGAACTCAGGTCTTCTTGACTCTTGGTTCAAGACTCTTCATCCTTGAGCTGCCTCAACTAGAGATGAAGTTGCAAAAGAGTGGAACAAGTTGACTTGTCAGGATCAATTTCCTACAAATTAAAATTATCCAGGAATTATAAAAGCCTCCTTCAGAGGTGGCAGATTCTACCTCAGACACTGGATGACTAAGGGTCAAGTATGTTATAATGGAAGATCATGGCAACATGGGATGTCCAAGGAAGTTCATGAGGATTGTACATCAGTTCCATGATGCCATGCCTGCCCGGGTTCTAGATAATGGACCATACTCTGGAGCTTTCCCAGTCACCAGTAGAGTGAAGCAGGGTTGTGTGCTTGCTCCTATGTTTTTTAGCATGATGTTTTCAACAATGTTATCAGACACCTTCAACAAGGATGAACAGTGTTAGGAAACTTCAAATGGAAAAGGCTTGATACAAACCAAGACTGAAGTGGAGGGAAAGTTGGTCCATGATGACTGTGCATCAAAGCTAAGGCTGAGATAAAGCAGAGTACAAATTTATATTTGTATCTACCGCTTGTGCTAATTTTGGCCCAACATTTAACACCAAGAAAACACAGATTCTCCACCATCCATATGTGGAAACATTGGTTACAGCCAATGGAGAGATTTTCAAGGCTGTGGTTCATTTGCTTACCTTGACTGTGCTTTCCAGGGATGTCCACATAGATGCTGAAGTTGACACACACATTGCCAGAGCTAACCCACGGTTTGGGAGGCTCTGAAAGCATGTGTGGGAAGGAAAGTTTGGTAGGCTGCCTTCCAAACTGAAGGCCTGAAGAGCCTTGTGCTGACCTCATTGTTGTAGACCTGTGAAACATGGACAGGCTACCATGCCAGGAAACTGAATCATTTCCATCTGAATTCTTAGGAAGATTCTGAAGATCCCCTGCAGGATAAGGTACCAGACACTGAGGTCATTCCTCCAAATGAACCGCCAAACATCCAAATTCTACTGCAGAGAACGCAACTCCAATGGGCTGGCCATGTTGTTCAAATGCCAAACATTCCCTTACTTAAAAGACTACTTTATGGAGAACTCACAGAAGGCAAGCACTCACAAGGAGGTGAACAAAAGAGAAATCAGGACACTCTGGAACTGATACACGATCTTCATGAACTTCCTTGAGCATCACGTGTTGCTATGATCTGCCATCATAACATACTTGACCATTAGTCATCCAGAGTCTAAGGTAGAATCCAACCGCCTCTCAAGGCAGCTTCTTTCACTTCTGGATAGTTCTAATTGTTAGGAAGTTGGGTCCTGAAGAACTTTGGAATCAGTTTTGAGACATGGGAGACGCTGGCAAGGACCGTTCAACATGGCAGGCCCACATCAAAGAACAACAGCCAAGTTACGAGGGGAAGGCAGCTAGGTGTGGCCACAGTGCATAGAGCACTGGACCTGGACTCAGGAAGACCTGCATCTGGCCGACCCCAGATATTTCCTACCTAAGCAAGTCAACTTGATTTGGTTTATTAATCTGTAAAATGAACTGGAGAAGGAAATGGCAAAATCGCTTCAGTTTCTCGGAATTCCATAGCATCTAACATGACTGAAAAGTGATTGAATATGTTATAATGGTTTTTGCTTTCTGATCTGGGTTAGATCCACTGGTTTCTGATGCCTCTTCCAACTCTAAATTCTCTGAATTTGTATTTTAACTAAGAGATAGGAATGTTCTGGTAAATAGTTAAAAACCAAGGGGCGGCTAGGTGGCGTAGTGGATAAAGCACCAGCCCTGGAATCAGGAGTACCTGAGTTCAAATCCAGTCTCAGACACTTAATAATTACCTAGCTGTGTGGCCTTGGGCAAGCCACTTAACCAGATTTGCCTTGCAAAAACCTAAAAAAAAATAGTTAACCAACTCTCTAGGAAAATATGCAGCAGGACACACTTCTAAGTTGAATTTGAATTATTGGCATTTCTTCCATCACTGTCATGTCTAGACAACCAAACAATAAATACACCAAACTCAGGTTTAGCTTAGATTTAAAGCCCTTGCAGTTGTCTGAGGTAGAAGTATTCATTCTAAAAATTTAGCAATCGGTTCTGAGTTCCGATTCCATTAGGCTTCCCCATCCAGTGCAGAGGTGCAATAAAGAACCCTTGAAGGTTTCTAAGCAGAGGAAAGAAAGAGAAAGACCAGTGGAAGATGATTTTGGTGGCTCCATTGAGGATGGATCAAGGAGGCTGGCCTAGCAGCAGGGAGTCCAACTTGCAATAGCACAAGTAAAGGAGGAAGTAAAAAAGGGAACCCACCAAGGATGGCATTGAAAATATGTTTTGCGGGGCAGCCAGGTGACCCTACAGTCAGGAGTACCTGGGTTCAAATCTGGTCTCAGACACTTACTAATTACCTAGCTGTGTGACCTTGGGCAAGTCACTTAACCCCATTGCCTTACAAAAAGAAAATATGTTGTGCATGTATAATCTATATCAAATTACTTTCTATTTTAGGGAAGGCAGAGGAAAGGGTGGAAGGGAAAACATTTTACAAAAATGAATGCTGAAGGGGCGGCTAGGTGTTGTAGTGGATAAAGTACCGGCCCTGGAGTCAGTAGTACCTGGGTTCAAATCTGGTCTCAGACACTTAATAATTACCTAATCGTGTGGCCTTGGGCAAGCCACTTAACCCCATTTGCCTTGCAAAAAATAAACTAAAAAAACAAAAAAAAATGAATGCTGAAAACTGTTTTGCATATAATTGGAAAAATAAATAATTTTTTTTAAAAAAGAAAGCTATCCTGGAGTTAGAATGGGTAAGAGTGGTAGATGATGAGAGAGGATATTGAAAAGAGGCCAACTTGAGCTGGCAAACCTGGTAAAGTGGAAAGGACAGTGGCATCCTCAACAGAGAAAGGGAGGGGAATGTGGTCTTGGGGAAAGGCAATGAGTTGTTTTGGACATATTGAGCTTGAGATGATGATGCGCATTCAGATGATATGGAACTGGAGCTCAGGAGAGTGGTGAGGCCTGACTATTGAGATGATGGGGATAGGGATGCAAAGGGATGATCACTGAGCCCATGGGAGCTGATTGGGCCACCAAGGGGGAGGGTGGTACAGAGGGAGCACCCCTTTATCTTGAGGGTGATGAGGAAGCTGAGCAATGGTCAAAGGACCAAGAAAGATCTGGGTCCCAAAAGCCTCGAAAGGAGAGTGTTGTGTCAGAAGCTGCAAAAGGGTCAATGAAGACTGAGAAAAGATCATCAGCTCTGGGGTTTGTGGGTAACTTTGGAAAGAGCAGTTTCAGCTGAGTGATGAAGTGGGAAGTGAGAAGCCAGATGGGAAAGAGTTGAGGGGAGGAGAGGATCTGGAAACAGCAAGAATAGACCACTTTTCCAGGAGTTTGACTGAAGGGGCCTGAAGGATGCTCTCTTGAGAGAAGAGTCAGATCTGTTGAAGATTTCGAAGGAGGCTCCAGAGTTGGACACATTGGAAAGCAATAGGGAATGAATCACTGGACAAGGTGAGGCTGAAGCCTGCAGACTAGGCTGAGGATGTAACCTGTGAGAAGATGCAGGGGGCTGGGGTCAAGGGTACCTAGAGAGGGGTTAGAATGCCTATTTTGGCTCCACTTTTGGTCTGGCAGACCCATTTCTGAGATGAGCATGTTGGGACCGGGATGCCAGAGAAAGGCCAGTTCCTTGACTCAGAGATCTATTCTATTTGACCTCAGAGGGAAGGACCAGAGAGGGCAGAGCTCAACCTGAACAAGTCCTAAAGTATCCCTAAAGACACATCCGTTTCCCTAAAGATAATGAGGATTTTCCCCAACCTCTAGTCATTGCTTGGCTTAGTCTCAAAATCAGGTCTTCCCATGAACCTTCATTGTCCCTTCTCCCCCATCCCCTCTTTGATGACCCTCAAACTCTGCCCCACTGGAAATCATAAAAGGGAGGTTTCAGTGACAGGCAGAGAGGGCTAGAAAGTCGCCCGACTCTCCCATCAACCAGGAAGAGGACTATAGAAGTTAGAACCCAAGGAAATCTGGCCTAATAGTGTTACTTATGGGAGAAGGCCATCTCCTCCATGAAGCCTTCCCTGATTTCCATCCCTCTTCAAAGGAATATATATTTATCAAATACTGTGCCAACTCCCTGTGGGTGTAGTGTCCCCATTTCCTGGAATTTAGTAAGTGCTTAATAAAATCATAGTAAGAAGACATGAATTGTTGGATGAATGAAATTCAGTTTGGAATCATGATTGTGAACTGGGAATTTAGAGATTATCTAGTACAATCTTCTCATTTAACAGAGGAAGAAACTGAGGTTCAGAAGGAAAGGTGAGCCCAGATTAACCACAGATAGTTAGGCGTAAGAGTCCTGGGAGTTGCAGTTAGACCACCAGCCATCATCTGGGGAGGCACAGAAGGAGTCCTCTCTCCCCACTGGGACGTCAGCCAACTGCCCCAAATCTCGGGGCTGGCAAGCCAGCCTAGCTGAAGGAAAAGGGTCCTGAGGAAGAGACGGGGAACAGCAGATGCCAGGTAAGTCAACCCCATGGTTCCCCCTTGGCCACCACCTCCCTCCAGGTCCTGAGCCCAACGCCTTTGGGATGGTGGGGCTTCTGGCCCAGGGGCTGCAGCCCACAGCTCCCAAGGTCCCAGAAGGAGCCTCCTGGTCCTGCCAAATGGCTCCATGTCAGTGGTTTGTTGGTCAGTGGAGAAGACACGGAAGAGGCCTCACCATCTGTTCTCTGACTGCCCCCAAGGCCTCGCGCCCTGCTCCCGGCTAGAGGGGAAGCGAGCAGGGGCTCCCTCTTGCCTGCTTGGACCCCTAGTGATAGCATGGTTGTTAAGTATTTAATAACAGGGTCCCTTTCCGACCAGAAGGCCGACTCTGTCCTCGCCATCCCTCCGAATCTGCCCTGCCCCCAAGAAGAGCCAGGCACATCTCCAATATCTCCAGACAGTTCCTGGAAGGAATAAACGAAGCCAAGGCCCGCCTGCTCGCACCCTGCCCCCAGACTCAGGAGGTGTGGGAGCTTCCAGGCTTCCCCACTCCAGAGCAGGCTAGCTCCCACCCCTGGCCCCATGCCCCACCCCACCCCCCAAGACAAAGCACCAGGTTTTCCCAGCCTCCTCTCTCCCCTGAGAGACAGCAGATGGAGTGTGTTTGGCACCTCCTGATCCTGTGCCGGCTGGTGATAACCAGACCCTGCAGTTCTGGAAGGGATGCCAGTGCTGGGGGGGGGGGGCACAGAGAAGCCCTTCCTAGTGTGGAGAAGAAAACAGCCCTCCTCCTTCCCGGAGAGGAGTAACCTCCCCTGAGCAGTCTCATCTCACCCCCCATCTTCACCCATCCCCAGAGCCCGTAGCAAACCCTCACAACCACCTTCTGTAAATGAGAGGCTGGGCTGGATCCTCTTACCCCCCCATTCCTTTAGCCTTAACATGCCAAATTTGGGGGGTGCTAAGATGGTAGAGACAGAAAACTGACCCCCGTTCCCAGTCACAAAGATGTGCGTCCAGGATCTGCCTCAGACACAGACTAGCTGTGTGAGCTGGAGATCAGCACTAGGAGGGAAAGTATCCACGGTGGGAGTCCCTGCTCCAGTGAAATCACAGGGCTGAACCTCCCCAAAATGTCCAGACCCAAAGCAGCTCTGGGGCTCCCTGGGTCCAGTTCGGCGGCCAAGGGGCCAGCATCTGCTCATCATGGGCCTGCTGGGCAGCTCCCCCAGACCCCACTCGCAGACCAGAAAATCATTCAATCGAAACCCAAAGGATGTTAATCGTGACAGGGGAACCTAACAGAGTGACTCCTGACCCTCGACTGGCTGCCTGGGAGCCTCAGCCCGCAGTCCACCGGGAGCTGCCCTGAGCAAGCAGACTGGATGGGAGCCCTAGAGGACGACAGGCCCTGGGCTTGGTGCAGCCCCTGGAAGGGGCCTGAGGACCCCAACTGGAGCTGGGGCCTGGGTGTGAGAGCTGCACACGTGTGTGTGTGTGTGTGTGTGTGTGTGTGTGTCTGTGGCTTGGATACTTTATGGGTCAGCAGACCTGCCCTGGATGACCTTTAAGACCCCTTCCACTATATATCCATAGCCCTGAAACTTCCCTTCAGGGGACTTGGTTTCCACATTTGTTTTTGGGGGTTTTTTTAGGTTTTTGCAAGGCAATGGGGTTAAGTGACTTGCCCAAGGCCACACAGCTAGGTAATTATTAAAGTGTCTGAGACCGGATTTGAACCCGGGTCCTCCTGACTTCAGGGCCGGTGCTCTCTCCACTACACCACCTAGCCGCCCCGGTTTCCACATTTGTAAGATGATCACCTCATGTCTCCATGGGAGCAGGGCTGTGTTGGAGGAAGACCCATAGCCTCGTGGTATTGGGGCCTTTGGGGGTAAAGGGTACATCGCCTGAGGTAGCCCTAGGAAGGCAGAGGCAGAGCGGAATCTGGAACCAAGGTCATCTGATGGTGGAAAGGGGAAAGCTTCAGGCCCTATCCCCAGGAAAAGAAAGCAACCCCTGAACCCCCCCCACCCCAAACTGAACCCCTTCAGGCTGACCCAGCTCTAGTGCTGGAGGATAAGATTCACCCAAGGAGGCTGGAGAGGCTCCTGGCCCTAGAGATCAAGGATAAGGGCAGAATTCTGGGGGGGGGGGCTGCACATTTAAGGGGAGGGGGCCTTGTGCTGAGAGCCAGGAGGGGTTATGAAAGAGTATTTGAAGGGGAGGAGAGGATTTGGGGGGTATTATGGGGAGAAGAGGCTATTAGGGTATTATGGGAAGAAAAGGGTTTTGAGGTTATTATGGGAAAGAGAAAGTTTTGGGGTGTTATGGGGAGAGAAGAAGTTGTGATTGTTATGGTGAGAAGGTATTGGGTTGTGATAGGAAAGAGAGGGTTTAAGGGTATTATGGGGAGGGGAAGGTATTGGTAGTGCTATGGAGAGTTTTGGGGTGGAGAGGGGAGGAGAGGTTTTGGACATATAATGGGAAGGTTTGGGGCATAATGGGGAGAAGAGGTTTGGGGGATGGTATAGGGAGGAGGGTTGGGGGATGTTATGGGGAGGAGAGGTTTTGGGGGATATTAAGGGGAGGAGGGTTGGGGTATTCTAGGGAAGAAGGTTTGGAGTATAATGGGAAGGAGAGTTTGAGGGATGTTAAGGGGAGGAGGGTTTGGGGATGTTAAGGGGAGGAGGGTTGGGGGTATTAAGGGGAGGAGGGTCAGGGGTGTTGAGGGGAGGAGGGTTTGGGGATGTTGAGGGGAGGAGGGTTTGGGGGTATTGAGGGGAGGAAGATCGGGGTGTTGAGGAGAGGAGGGTCAGAGTGTTGAGGGGAGGAGGGTTTGGGGGTGTTGAGGGGAGGAGGGTTTGGGGGATGTTAAGGGGAGGAGGGTTTGGGGGTGTTGAGGGGAGGAGGGTTGGGGTGTTGAGGGGAGGAGGGTTTGGGGATAAGGGGAGGAGGGTTTGAGGGTGTTGAGGGGAGGAGGGTCAGGGTGTTGAGGGGAAGAGGGTTTGGGGGATGTTAAGGGGAGGAGGGTTTGGGGGTGTTGAGGGGAGGAGGGTTTGGGGGTGTTGAGGGGAGGAGGGTCAGGGTGTTGAGGGGAGGAGGGTTTGGGGGATGTTAAGGGGAGGAGGGTTTGGGGGATAAGGGGAGGAAGGTTTGGGGATGTTAAGGGGAGAAGGGTTTGGGGTGTTGAGGGGAGGAGGGTCAGGGTGTTGAGGGGAGGAGGGTTTGGGGGATGTTAAGGGGAGGAGGGTTTGGGGAATAAGGGGAGGAGGGTTTGGGGGTGTTGAGGGGAGGAGGGTTTGGGGAATAAGGGGAGGAGGGTTTGGGGGTGTTAAGGGGAGGAGGGTTTGGGGAATAAGGGGAGGAGGGTTTGGGGGTGTTAAGGGGAGGAGGGTTTGGGGGTGTTGAGGGGAGGAGGGTTGGGGGTGTTGAGGGGAGGAGGGTTTGGGGGATGTTAAGGGGAGGAGGGTTTGGGGGATGTTAAGGGGAGGAGGGTTTGGGGGTGTTAAGGGGAGGAGGGTTTGGGGATGTTAAGGGGAGGAAGGTTTGGGGGTGTTGAGGGGAAGAGGGTTTGGGGATGTTAAGGGGAGGAGGATTTGGGGGGTGTTAAGGGGAGGAGGGTTTGGGGGTGTTGAGGGGAGGAGGGTTTGGGGGATGTTAAGGGGAGGAGGGTTTGGGGGATGTTAAGGGGAGGAGGGTTTGGGGGTGTTGAGGGGAGGAGGGTTTGGGGGATGTTAAGGGGAGGAAGGTTTGGGGGTGTTGAGGGGAGGAGGGTCGGGAGTGTTAAGGGGAGGAGGGTTTGGGGATGTTAAGGGGAGGAGGGTTTGGGGATGTTAAGGGGAGGAGGGTTTGGGGGGTGTTAAGGGGAGGAGGGTTTGGGGGTGTTGAGGGGAGGAGGGTTTGGGTGATGTTGAGGGGAGGAGGGTTTGGGGGTGTTAAGGGGAGGAGGGTTTGGGGGTGTTGAGGGGAGGAGGGTTTGGGGGTATTGAGGGGAGGAGGGTCGGGGGTGTTGAGGGGAGGAGGGTTTGGGGGATGTTAAGGGGAGGAGGGTTTGGGGGTGTTGAGGGGAGGAGGGTTTGGGGGATGTTAAGGGGAGGAGGGTTTGGGGGATGTTAAGGGGAGGAGGGTTTGGGGGATAAGGGGAGGAGGGTTTGGGGGTGTTGAGGGGAGGAGGGTTTGGGGATGTTAAGGGGAGGAGGGTTTGGGGATGTTAAGGGGAGGAGGGTTTGGGGGGTGTTAAGGGGAGGAGGGTTTGGGGGATGTTAAGGGGAGGAGGGTTTGGGGGTGTTGAGGGGAGGAGGGTCAGGGTGTTGAGGGGAGGAGGGTTTGGGGGATGTTAAGGGGAGGAGGGTTGGGGGATAAGGGGAGGAGGGTCGGGGGTGTTAAGGGGAGGAGGGTTTGGGGGATGTTAAGGGGAGGAGGGTCGGGAGTGTTAAGGGGAGGAGGGTTTGGGGGATGTTAAGGGGAGGAGGGTTTGGGGATGTTAAGGGGAGGAGGGTTTGGGGATGTGAAGGGGAGGAGGGTTTGGGGATGTTAAGGGGAGGAGGGTTTGGGGGTGTTGAGGGGAGGAGGGTTTGGGAGTGTTGAGGGGAGGAGGGTTTGGGGATGTTGAGGGGAGGAGGGTTTGGGGGTATTGAGGGGAGGAAGATCGGGGTGTTGAGGAGAGGAGGGTCAGAGTGTTGAGGGGAGGAGGGTCGGGGTGTTGAGGGGAGGAGGGTTTGGGGGATGTTAAGGGGAGGAGGGTTTGGGGGTGTTGAGGGGAGGAGGGTTGGGGTATTGAGGGGAGGAGGGTTTGGGGATAAGGGGAGGAGGGTTTGGGGGTGTTGAGGGGAGGAGGGTTTGGGGTGTTAAGGGGAGGAGGGTTTGGGGATGTTAAGGGGAGGAGGGTTTGGGGGGTGTTAAGGGGAGGAGGGTTTGGGGGTGTTGAGGGGAGGAGGGTTTGGGTGATGTTGAGGGGAGGAGGGTTTGGGGGTGTTAAGGGGAGGAGGGTTTGGGGGTGTTGAGGGGAGGAGGGTTGGGGGTATTGAGGGGAGGAGGGTCGGGGGTGTTGAGGGGAGGAGGGTTTGGGGGATGTTAAGGGGAGGAGGGTTTGGGGGTGTTGAGGGGAGGAGGGTTTGGGGGATGTTAAGGGGAGGAGGGTTTGGGGGATGTTAAGGGGAGGAGGGTTTGGGGGATGTTAAGGGGAGGAGGGTTTGGGGGTGTTGAGGGGAGGAGGGTCGGGGGTGTTAAGAGGAGGGTTTGAGGGATGTTAAGGGGAGGAGGGTTTGGGGATGTTAAGGGGAGGAGGGTTTGGGGATGTTAAGGGGAGGAGGGTTTGGGGGGTGTTAAGGGGAGGAGGGTTTGGAGGTGTTAAGGGGAGGAGGGTCGGGGTGTTGAGGGTCGGAGGGTCGGGGTGTGGAGGGTCGGAGGGTCGGGGGGTTGAGGGGAGGAGGTCCGGGCCCAGCGGCAGGCCGGCGCGGGGGCGCTGTGCTTGCACTCAGGGCTCGGCCCCCTCCCCGCCGTGCTGCCAACATCCAGGTCCAGGGTAGCGCGGGGGAGTGCAGGGAGGAGGGGGAGTGCGGTCCTGGGCGCCTGGGGCTCCGGGCGGGGGCGGCGGGAGCAGCTGCGCAGAGCGCGGCGCCCAGAGCCCAGGACCAGTCTGCTCAGCTCCGCAGCAGCAGCCTCGGCCCGTCCTTCCCGGCCTTGCCCCCCTCTCCCCGGGCACCCTGAATCCGCAGGCTCAGGAGGCTGGGCTGCCCAGTCCCGGAGGGACCGGGTGAGTGGGGGGCGGCGGCGGGAGAGGGAGGGCTCCTGGGAGAGCGCGGGGCACTGCCCATCCCCCCGGCAGGGGTGGGGGGCGATGGGGGCACGGGGGGGGGTTGCCCAAACCCCTTTGCCGCAGGCTTCCAGGGCTCTGCCTCCGATCCCCCCACTTCCTCTGTTTAGGGGGAGGGGGCGAATATCGGAGGATCAGAGGAGCGGGTGGATGGGTGGGCAGCCTTGGAGATCTACGGAGCTTTTGGGGGGTAAGGGGGGTGGGGGGCAGGTAAGCTTTCCTAGAATGCCAGAACCCTGAAATGCTAGTGTGAAGGGAGGATGAGCAAATGGGGGAGGGGAAGAGCTGGGGAGAAGCCTGGTTCTGACCCTGACCCCTTGCTGGGCCTCAATTTCCCCACCTGTCAAAGAGGGGGGCAGGGATTAGACCCCGGCCAGGCCGGATTCCAAGGAGAAGGTATGTCTCTGCTCTTCTGACGGACCTCCCCCTTCTCCCCCTCCCCAAGGGAGTCTAGACAGACCATGGACAGTCCCCAGGAACTGCACCAGCCCTTGCTTGGGCCACCACCAGATGGGTCCCCGGTCGTGGAGCCCCCCAGCACCAAGCCCCCCAGCTCTAAGCCCCCCAACTCCACCCCAGGACCAAAGCGGGCCTCTCGCAAAGAGAAGAGCAAAGATAAGCTCAAAGAGAAGGAAAAGGAGAGGATCAGGGAGATGCTTCAACTGCCCACTGTGAGCTTGGGGCTGCTCGAGCCCAAGAACCCCGATTTAGAGGTAGGAACTGGGGGGGCAGACCATGCCCTGGTAGTCGTGCCTGGGACCCTTTTTCGGTGGCCTGTCTCCTCGGGGTCTCTGCCTCCCAGACGAGTGAGCTCCCTGTCCATGCAGGCTCCAAGCAGGGCCACTTGTTGGGGCTGTGGAGCCCCCCCCTTCACTGCAGCTTGCCATGGCTGGCTCAGCCCGCCTCCTTTGTCCCCGCTCCCCTCAGCCTCTGGCCCCTGTCCGTGGTCCTGGCCCTGGTCCCTGCCCGTCTCCCTACTCCCGGCTGCCCTGGGCCCCATGGGCCCCCTCCTGGCCCTCTGGGGCTGCCCCTGCTCCATCCCTCTGCAGTCTCCTTGCTTTGTCCCCACTTCCGCCTCTCTCCAGCTCCCTCCTTGGCGTGTCTCTTTTTCGTTTTGTCTCCAGCTGTTCCTCTGGGCCTCTGCTGCGTGCTGGCTCTGCTACTCTGCCCCTCCCCTCTTTTGGGGAGGGAGGGGGGCTCTCTCTCCCATGGAAAGCCTGGGTTGGAAAGGGAGGAGAGGGAGGCTTGGTCCTAGCAGCTCCCCTTCAGCTGAAGGGGGGTTCGCCGGGCCTGGCATGACACCCCCCCTCCCAGATGCCCCTCGGATCCATTTTGTCTCCCACCAGTAGAATGGAAGCTGGAGGAGGAGGGACTTTCAGTCTTGCTCTCCTTGCTGCCTCACACAGGTGTTAGGGAGGCCTTGCCAGTCTCTCTGCATCTGCCCAGGCTGGGGGTGGGCATTGAGGCTGAAGGTCGCCCCAGGCAGGGCCCCACCACACACACACACAGACACACACACAGACACACACAGACACACACACACAGAGACACACAGACACACACACAGACACACACACAGACACACACAGACAGGCACAAGACACACACACAGACACACACAGACACACACAGACACACACAGACAGGCACACAGACACACACACAGGCATACACAGACACAGACACACAAAGACACACAGACACACACACAAACACACAGACACAGACACACACAGACACACACACACAGAGACACACAGACACACACACAGACACACACACAGACACACACACACACAGACACACACAGACACACACAGACACACACAGACACACACACACTCTCTCTCTCCTCTCTGTCTCCTTCCTCCATAGGATTGCTGGTCCAGTGACAGTGACTACGACGGAATGGGGGTCGGCCAGTTCACCCCACTGCTGTCTCGGGATTATGTGGGCCTGGCGGTCTTCTCTATCCTCTGCTGTTTTTGGCCTTTGGGCATCGCAGCCTTCTCTCTTGCCCAGAAGGTCAGCAAGTGCTGGAGAGGAGGGGGAGGGGAAACGGGGGAGGGGGCCTCTGGGACGCAGGGCTCACGGTCTCTTCCCCTCTTGTCTCCTCAGACTAACAAGGCCTGGGCAGCAGGTGACGTTCGGGCAGCCGGGGCATCTGCCCGGCGGGCTTTCCTGCTGGCGGTGCTCGCCATTGGTCTGGGGGTCTGCATCTACACGGCAGCCCTGGTCACTCTGGCCACCTACCTGACCTCTGGGGATTCCCTCTAGAGGCTCAGCCTGGCTCCTCCGTGTGGGGCCAGTGTGGTCTCAAAAACACAGCAACTGGGACCACAAGGACCTACCCCACTATCCACCCCCCTCTACCCATCCCCACCCTCACCCGCTATACTCCCCCTCCCTCTCTCCCCCAGTCCCCACCTTCACCCCATTTCCCATCCTCACCCAACTGAGCCCATTCCCCACCTCTGCTCCCTCCCATTTCCCACTCCCACCCCCGCCATTCCCCATCCCTATTTGCCCCAACCCTCAGTCCCTCCCCATCCTACCCTCAGCCCAGGAAGAAACAAAGAATTAAACCTGGGATTCATCTGAAGGCAAACTGTTGTGTGTCTGTGTTGGGGGGATTGGGACCCCCTAAGCCCTGCTCTGGGAAGGGTCTCCAGAAATGGCCAACCCCAACACCACCTAGGTCCTCAAGAGGACTCTCTCTCCAGGCAGAACCAAGACTCTGAACCATCTCCCCCTTCAAGGAGGTGACCCTGGGGCCCTCACCTCATATCACATTTCCCAACTCCTCGCCTTTGCCCAGGCATAGTTCACATTCCCTCTTCTCCTCTGCTATCATTCCTTCAAGGCTCAGCTTGGGAATCAAGTGCCCTTGGTCTGCCAGCACCAGGCATAAAAAGACCAATGGCCTGGTGCTGGGTGGGAAGATGGCACAATGCCCGGAGGGCACCATGATGCCCCGAGTTCAAATCCAGATTCAGACATACACTGCCAGGATAACTCTGGGCCAGTCACTTGCCCTAACCATTTCCTCAAATGTAAACTGGGGATAACAGTCCCAAGTCCATCGTGAAAATGAAAGAGACCATCTAAGGTGAAATCCTTAGCTAGGGCCTGGCATAAAGTAGGTGCCACATGAAGGCCCATCAGTCCACTCCCCAGCACAGGGTTAAAGTTGGATGGGTTCTAGAAGGCCAGAGTCTGAGCCCCAGCTCATAGTGGGCAGCCGGTGGGCCACAGAGGACAGAGGCTAGCTGGGGTCACGAGGCCGGTGGGCTCAGAGCAGGGGTCTCAGGGTCTTGCCCAGCACCCCCCAACAACCCCTCCCAGGACAGACAACATCTCAGACAGGTTCTTGAGGCAGACAAAAGATGTTTCATTTTTCCAGGGAATGTGGGAGGAGGGCAACAGCGTTCCAAGCAGAGGACACCTAAGATGGCTTCGTGCAGCCCCTTCTGTTACAGAGGGGTCGCCTGGGCCTGGCCCGGGCCCCGGGAGTGCTGGGGGGGTCCCATCTGGCTGTGGGTCAGCTCTTGGAGTATCGTCGCTGCAGAGAGTCTCTGTAGAACCGAAAGATGTGATGGGAAGCGTGCTGAGCAGCGGCAAGACACTGCTGGAACTGTGGGAGAAGAACAGGGGGTCAGCAACTCCTGGGGCTCCTCCCCTTCTCCCCCCCCAGGACTTCAGGAGAAGGGTTACAAAGGGTCATTGGAGAAACCTCCCCCCATCCCCACCTCAAGAGTTGGCTCCGAGGATCCTCCCTGTCAACTCTCCAAGGCTGGGAGGAGCCAAGTGCACTCCTGCTCCAGGTTACAGGGCCAGGAAGCATGGCAACACTAGGTGTACCCAGGTCACCTTCTGGGTGAAGATGCCACCCTCCACCACAGCTTGCTGTCTGTCTCCTGGAGGGTTGGGGTCCCCCTTCTCCAAATCCCTGTCCAATAAGGGGGCTGCAGGGACCAGCACTGCAGCAGCCAGAGGGACCCCAGGAAGAGCCCCAAGAGTTGGAGTCTCTAAGAGTACTGGGAAGGTGGTGAAGAAGCTGGTGTTCTAGAAAGGAAAGGAAACCACCACCCTGACCTCAAGCCAAAGCCACCAGGGGCCGGAGGACAAATGGGCCTTTTGATCTGGGAAGGGCTGGCCTCCTCAGACAGACCCTCAGCCCCACCACGGAATGCCCTATTAGACCCCTCAGAAAAGTCACTGGGGCCACCGAGGCTCCTGGGGCCTGGGAGGTTACCTCGGCCACAGAGTAGAGTCCCTTGGTGGTGGACATCAGCAGCTTCTGCTCTGTGCTGTCCAGGGCAAAGGTAAGGATGGCCCGAGCCTCCTAGAAAACAAAGGGGGATGAAACTCCTGCACCCCCTCCCCCCCCATCAGGCCCATCTGTCCATTCTGCCTCTCCCTCCACCGGCCATACGTACACATGACCCAGAGTCACCTGTCACCCATGCATTATGAGGCCCTCCTCTCTGGCAGAGCAGAGCCCCCCATCCCTGTGGTCAGGTGGAGGACTGCCAGGTCTTGGGCACACCCTCCAGGTCAGAGCTCCAGGTCTGGCCATGTGATCGGCCTCCCGTGGGACCATTCATTCCTTCACTCCCATCACCTATGCTTCTGCTCACCTTCTCCTGCTTGGCTGTGGGGTCAAGGACAAGGCCGCCATCTGGGTCAAGGACACAGGTGACCCCGCAGAACAAGGCCCGCATGGGCACCCCAGCATCCACCAGGGCCAGACAAGCTGCGTTCAGGCAGCAGGCCAACAGCTGTGCAAAGGTCAGGGTCAAGGAGGCAGGGTGTGGGTGAAGGATTTGGCGATTTGGGGAAGAGGGGTTAGATGAACTGTCTCGTCACCATCCAGGCCAGGCCAGGACTTTGGAGCAGACTGTGGGTCACAGGGTCACTGTTCTAAGCCAGGAGGGAGCTCAATGGTGACCAAGAGTCTACCTCCTGGCTGAAAAGGGGCTGGATACACACTAGCCAATCCGGAGGGCCTCTCCCCCAACCCCCCTCATGCAGAGGCCCTTCTCCGGAGGGAGGCAGCTCCCACATGCAGGCTTCAATTTCTCTCAGCCACTTCCATCCCAGGCTCCCTGGTCTCCCCTCTACAGCCCTTCAGATGCCTGGATATGGCTCCCCAGCCTTCTCTTCTCCTGAACAGCACAGACTGACCTGAGCCACCCTCCCTCCAGCTTATCCACCCCCTTCCTAGACCAAGGCTCCCAGAAAGGATCAAAATCCCTCTACTGTGCCCTCAATATCAACCCCTTATCTGGAAGCCGTGGATCTTCTGATGAAGTTCCAAACTCTAAGGCTTTGGGAGCTTCTCCCTCCCACTGCAAACACCCAGGGAGTTTGCTGATCACTTGCTTTCTAAATGAGTAATCTGACCCCCCAGAAGGCTTTGGAAAGGGTTAGCCCCAAACCATTTGAGAAATTAGGTGTGTTGGTCACCAGCCTGGGGAAGGGGCTCCAGCCTAGAAGAGGGAGGAGAGGGAGGCCCCCAGAGCAGAGGATACAGAGCCAGCATCACTGATGATCTGCAGTACGATGGTGATGGAGGTTCGGGGGTGCAGGGTCCCCAGAACAACAGCCTCACATGTGTTTCGGATCAGCCGCTCCCTGCTTTTCTCTGCCACTCCTGGGAGGAAGAAACAAATGGAACTGGGCCCCGGCTCATCAAGGGCCCTGCCAAGCCCTCTCATGCACCCCCTCATTTTACAGCAGAGGAAGCAGTCCACAACTAGTCAAAAGTGAAGCTGACTTTGGCCCACCATTTTAAACTTCAAATCAAGTCTTCCTTCTACTGCAGCGCACGATGTCTGCGGTTGAATCCACTGGACGCCGGACCAGCGAGCAGCCCAGGAGGGGTGGCAGGAGAGACGAAAGCTACAAACACACCCCCAAACATACACAAGGATGCAGACAGACAGAAATGCCTCAGCAGATGACCATGATAACAAATCCAATGAGAAGACCAAGGCCATCTGCTTCAAATTCCTCTTTTATTCACTAAACTCCAGTCTGAACCAGCCCTCCTCCAGTCTCTGAAGATGTGGCTCTCCTCTGCCCCAGCCCTCAGACCCATCCTCCCACTGGCCTCCCCCGAGGATTGCTCCCCTCTCTCATTTTCTATCTAACTCCCTATGCAGGCTCTTTCACCATAAAATATCTCTGCCTTCCTCTGACCCAGCCAACCCCTCCAGTCATCATTATTTCACTTATGACAGCTAGGTGGCACAGTGGACAGGGCACTGGCCTTGGAGATGGGAGGACCAGAATTCAAATCTGTATTCAGAAAACTGACACTAGCTGTGTGACCTTGGGTAAGACACTTCACCCTCACTGCCTCACATCCAGGGCCATCTCCAGCCAAACTGATTTATAACTAACTACTGGACCCCGATGGATCCGGAGGAGAAAGTAAGGCTGGTGACTTAGCACAGCACACCCTCACTCAAAATCTAATTCACTTGATTGTCACAGCATTGCCTCCCTGAGTCATGGTCTCCTTTGAGAATGAAGGCCAAACATTATTATGACTTCTAATCTCTGCTTCTCCCTCTTCTCAAGCAATCTCTCAAGACAGCCCCTGGACGCTCAATGGAGAAATCTTAAGGTTGCCTTTTTGTCATCCTCATGCTTTGGGGGTCTGGACACAAATGACCAGCCTCTTCCTCCTAGATAACCTCTCCTCCCTTGCTTCTTAGACCTGGGATCTCCTGTCCTCCTCCTCCTTCCTCCTCCCACCCATGCAAACGGCTCCCATGTTGTTCAGTCAGGTCCAACTCATCAAGAGCCCACAGACCATACTGACCTTTGGTTTTCTTGACAAATTTTCCTGGAGTGATTCGCCATTCTTTTCTCCACTGATTAAGCCATAGAGATATTAAGTGATTTACCCAGAGTCATCGAGTTAGTGAGAGTATGAAAAGGATTTGAACTCAGAAAGAAAAGTCTTTCTGACTTCAGGCCTAGTGCTCTATCCACTGTACCATCTAGCTGCCATTTTCTTTATTTACTTAACCCCATTTGAGGCTTTTTAGTGAAGATACTGGAGAGGTTTACCATTTATTTCTATAGGTCATTTTATAGATGAAGAAACTGAGGCAAACAGGGGGAGGGGGTCAAACAGCTAATGTGTCTGAGGTGAATTTGAATTCAGATCCTCCTGACTTCAGGCCCAGGGCGCTAACCATTGCATCATGCAGTCACCCTAAAGCTCCTTTTATCTGTTCTAATAATGACTCAAACTTCTTTAATGCTTTGAGGACTGAAAAATTTGAGAGAGATGTTCCAAGTATTACCCCAATTCACAGATAAGCAAACTGAGATTTGAGTGATTTGTCTCAAATTATACCACAGACCCTTAGGAAGGTGCCCTCATCTTCTTTCCACTGCCAAACCCCTAGCCCCAGCTGGCACAGATTTGACCAGGTCATCCTCTACTGAAAAGCCTTCACAAGGCTAATGTGGAAACATGTTTTGCATGACTTCACATGTACAATCAATATCAAACTGCTTACCTTCTCAGGGAGGGGGAGGATTTGGAACTCAAAATTTTTTAGAGTGAATGCTAAACATTTTTATATGTTACTAGTAAATAATTAACAAAATAAATATATAAATAAGTGCACATATTTTTAAAGGTCTCCAGTGGTTCCTACTGTTTAAATGAAAAAGGAAAAGCAGCTTCTCCTGGTGTTCATGGCCCTCTACTTTCTAAATCCGACCTACCATTCCAGACTTCCTTCTTTTTCTGTCCCTTTTAATATCATTTGATTCTAGAATCACTTTCACTTTGGGGAGCACATGCCTCCTTCTCCTATCCAGTAAACCATGTCTTGTGGTTAGAAATTTAAGAAAATAAAGGAAAAATGCAGTTTAGCAACTAGTCAACTATTGTCTTATCTGCAACATCCCTACCCACAGTCCTCCACCTCTGCTGAGAGGCAGCCAAAGTGCAATTCCTCTGCCACATTCTTGACCACCACTGGCACCCCCTACTTTTCACCATAACTATTGTTAGAAAGGAAGTCAATTGCCCCATGACTCTGGTTCATGGATCACTGAAGCTGAAGTCAGGAAGACCCAAGTTCCAATCCAGCCTTAGACACCCAATGACCAAGTCCCTGAAGTGCTCTCTGGCCACAGTTTCCTCATCTGCAAAATGGGGATAATAAGAGCAGCTAGCTCCCAGGGTTGTTGTGAGGACCAAATAGGGTAATCGGAAAGGATTTTGTGAACTTAAATGATTCACCATCTTTATCATTTTTACCAAATACTTCCCTGACCCCAACTCATTTGTGTTGTCTCCCTTATGAGCATTCACACCTGCATACATATGTGCAGATACATGCCCCACAGACACACATATGCTCATCCAGCTTACTTAATAAAAGCTTTTTCTTTCCTTCACTGACCTCTGCAAACACAGGAGAAGGGTACTTCTTCCTGCCTCTTCTCTAGCTCATTATGATCGGTAGCTATGTAATAAGAAGCTGGAGCATTTCTTGGCTCTTTCCCATGACATCACCATCACTGCTGTGGTCCTGGCTCTGCCTGCTTCCTCCCTGCATCAGTTCTGTCAAGTCTTACCGGACATTTCTCATTTGTGAACCAGACTCTTTCTAGCCCTGGGCAGTATTCCTACAACTCTAAGGATCCCTGACCCCACCCCCTTCCCCCAAGGATGGGCCGAGAAGAATAAAGAGGTAAAACAGAATAAACGAGGGTCTCCGGCCCACTCCTTGCTCACCGGGCAGCCCTATTTTGGGCTTCAGGATCACCTCCAGCGTGGCCTTGTTGAAGATCTCCTTGCTGACTTTGACCTCTGCCGGACCATAGACTCCGACTAGGACTGACGTGTCACCTGCAGAGACGGGGGCAGAGGAGGAAAGTTCTGGTCTGAACACTTCTCCCATCTCTAGACCACTCCCCGCTCCTCCCTCCGTCTAAATTAGTTCCACTTGACGATAACTGGGGTTTCAGAGCGATGCAGCTTGGAGCTGTTAAGACTCCTCTTTCTGAGTTCAAATCTGGCCTCAGACACTTTCTAGCTGTGTGACCCTGGGCCAGTCACTTCACCCCGTCTGCCTCAGTTTCCTCGCCTGCGGCTGACCCCTCCAGTGTCTCTGCCACAGTCAGGCAGGGCAGGGGCACCGTTTCCTACAGTCCTTCTCCCTGACGGGACGGGACGCGCCTGACGGTTCTTGTATGTTTCTCTCTCGGGCCATGACGTCAGGGGGATGATGTCATGACGGTGACGTCATGGCGAGCGCACCTAGCGGGTGCCGGGGAGGGGGAGGGGCGCCCCGTGAGCCTCCGCCTCCTCTGGGGGCCGGGCAGTCGGGGCGCAGGGGCTCGCCCAGGGCCCCCCCGAGTCATGAGCGCCGCCGCCACTCCCCTTTGACACATGAGGCCGGTTAGGGCGCCAGGACTCGAACTCGGATCTGAGGGGTGCCGCTCGTCCAGAGGCGGGGTGCCTCCGCCCCCTCCGGATTGTCCTGCGAGGACGCGGCCACATCGCCCCGCCCCGCCCCCCCCGGGATGCTCCTTTTGCGGGGGGGGCTCCCCCACGGGGGGGCACCCCCACGGGGGGGGGGGCGGGATCTACCGGAAACAGGCCATTCCCCGGAAGCAAAGGGGGAGGGCGGCCCTTACCCTGCAGGAAGGAGGCGGAGCCGTCGGGGCGGGAGAGCAGGTTCTGTTCGCAGGCGAAATGCCGGAGGCTGCAGCCGGCGCCCCGCGGGCCGGGCTCCGCTTCGGGCCCCGCGCTCTCCGTCTCCATCTCCCTCCACGTGAAGGCCGGCCGGGACCCAGCTACTTCCGGGGTGGCCGGGGCGCATGCCCGGAGCCCTCGGGGAGCATGCGCGAGGTCGTTGTTTGCTCGGGCACGTGGTTTCGGTCCACTTCAACCTCCCTCCCTCCCTCCCCCCAGCTCCTGCGGACGGCTGCAGCGCCGCACGAGCGGCGGGAGAGGGCGCTCGCGGCACGGTGGCGACACTGTTTGCCGTGGCCGGACGCCACGCTTTCCCTCAGCCCCGCCCCCGGCCGAGGCCGGAGAAGGCTATTAGTTGTCCAGAGCGGGGAGGCGGGACCGGAAGGGCGCGAGGCCCTATCCCGGCCCGGGCCCGGCCGAGGGGCGGGGCGTCCGAGGACCCGACCTCCCCGGGCTGACCGCGCCGCCGAGGGCCCGAGGGGTGTGGCTGACGCGGGGCGGCGGCACAGGCCGGGCAGCGGCGGCACAGGCCGGGCAGCGGCGGCGGCACCGCGCGGGCACGGCTCCGCTCCAGATGGCGATGGCGGCGGCGGCGGCGGCGGCGGCGGCGCGAGCCTGGGCCCTGCGAGGGGGGCTGGTGTGGGCCCGGCGCGGGCCCCGCGGACTGGCGGGATCCGTGAGTGCGGGGCGCCCCGGCGGGGAGCGGGGAGAGGAGGGGCCCAGCCGCCTGAGCCCCCGCCGCCCGCGGCTCGGGGAGCCCCCCGGAACGCGGCCCGGGCGCGGGGAGAGCCGGCGGGCCGCCGCCCCTCCCCCCGAGTCCCGGAGGGCCCGAGGGGTCGGCGCCCCGCCCCTCCACGTGGGCAGGTCCTGGGCGGGGCGCGGCGCCTCCTGCCCATTGGCCGGGCCGGGGGGGCGGGAGGGGCGCTTGGAGGAGGCGGCGCTGGTTCCGGGGCCCCCCGGTTCCAGGGGCTCCCCACTCTCTCCAGGGGCACGCGTGGGCCCCCCAGCGGGCTGCCTGGAGCCTCGCGGGCGGGGGAGTGGGCCAGGCCGAAGCGGGGCCTGCGGGTGGCGCCCCCCACCCGCCCCCACGGAAGGGCCCCTTCCTCATCCGCGGCCACGCCACGGCCGTCTCTAGTGACCTTTCACAACTCCCCACAGCCCTTTTAAGCCTCAGCAGTCTAGGAACTCGGGCCAGGATTTGGGGGTCGGGGGCTCTGACCGGGCCTCAGTCCCACCCTGCTCCCCCACGGAGCCCCCGGGGAGGCCACCGAGGCCCCCCTGAGAGACCTTGCCTGGATAGACCCGGGCCGACTTTGATCTTGGCTGCTCTCCCCACCCACCCACACGCTAACGAGCAGAACTTGCCCTTGTGGGGAGCAGGGAGGCAGAGACCCGGACTGGTCTGGGCAGGATGAGGGGAGCTGCTGCCCGAGGAGGGCCCACCCACCTGCCCTCCCCCTGCAGTCTCCCACTGCCCTGGCTGGTTGTCTTGGAGCAGGCTGAGACTCCTGTCACCGCCAGAAAGGGCACCGGGCCCTTGACCTTCAGTTGGCTGTGGGCAAACTCTGAGCCTGTTTTCTTTTCTATGAAATGGAGATAAAACTTTTCACCAAGATATCTCACAAGGTTGTCCTAGAAGTGAGCCCCGATAAGGGGTGCTAGGTGCTTTGTAAACCTAAAGACTAGAAATGTCATTTGTCCCCCTTGACCTGGGCCTTGGAAAGGAATGCGGCTGTACTGAGATGATGGAAGGTGGTGGAGTCTGGAGAGTAGCTGAGGCAGAGGGAGACAGATTGACCCAGACATGCCCCACTGCCCAATGGCTCTTCTTTTTTGTTGTTGTTTTTAGTTTGTTTGCAAGGCAATGGGATTAAGTGACTTGCCCAAGGTCACACAGCTCGGTCATTTTTACAGGTCTGAGGCCAGATTTGAACTCAAGAGACTCCCTACTCCAGGGCTGGTGCTTTATTCCACTGTGCCACCTAGCTGCTACCCCCCCCCATGGCTCTTCTGACTAATTAAATCAAGCCAGACCTCCTTCAGGCTCTCAAGGCCATGTATTGGGAGGGCATCACAGAGAAGGCCCAATGTGGGGCAGGCTGGCTGATGCAACTGCCCAACAGCCAAGCTGAGAAGGAGTCAGCTGCCCAGAGCTATGTCTTCTAGGACTACCTGGGCGGCTGGAGCGGCCTCACCCTTACCTTCTTCCTAGTTTGGAAATCAGTAAGCCCCTCCCTTGTGCCCAACTGGGCTAGGCCCTGCAGCCACACTTTGGAAAAAAAAGTTTGCCTTCCTAAGGCTCATAATTTAGAGGCAGATGAGGATGGCAAGTAAAGAGGGATAGGAAGACCAGAGGAGGACAGCCTCAGTGGGCAGTGCCCCTGAGAGGGCCATCAGAGGGCAGCTGAGCCAGCTTGTCCTGGGGGATGATAGCCTTTGAGGTGCTAGTGGGGCCCTCACCTTCCTGACACATTTGCCTCCGCTCTGTCTCAGGCCACCCATAGGCAGCAGG
This sequence comes from Macrotis lagotis, assembly GCF_037893015.1. Taxonomy (NCBI): domain Eukaryota; kingdom Metazoa; phylum Chordata; class Mammalia; order Peramelemorphia; family Peramelidae; genus Macrotis; species Macrotis lagotis. The sequence goes on from NC_133658.1 coordinate 903,351,348, forward strand.
AAAATTTTTCATCCCTGGATGAAAAGCCCCAGTTCCCTGGTGCCTCTGCTGAGTTTGTGGATAAGCTAGACTTCATTAAGCCCAATGTCATTTCTGGCATCCCCATCTACCGGGTGATGGATCGTCAGGGGCAGATCATCAATGTCAGCGAAGATCCTCAGGTGAGTTCTTGCTGGTGTCCTAGACCCTTAGCCTTTTCCCCTAAGCCCTCTGTCTGGCTCAGACTCAGACCAACCCCAGCCTTCTCCTTGCTCTGTCCTCAGCTGCCTCAGGAGGTGGTTCTGAAGCTGTACAGAAGTATGACCCTTCTCAACACCATGGATCGGATCCTCTATGAGTCCCAGAGGCAGGTAGGAGTGGGTCAGACACCTGGGGAGGGCAAGACTGGCTGTTTACAACAGATGCGATGAAGAGAGAGAGAGACACACACACACACACACACACACACACACACACACACACACACACAAACACAAGGTAGGGAGGGCCGGGCTCCTGAGACCTGACTTCTGTGAGCCTACCTGAGCTCCTGTGATGGGGGAGGAGACAGAGTGGCAGAGAGGGAAAAGGACAGGAGGCTGCCTGGTCATGACCCAGTGCCAGGTCACGCCCTGGGGAGCTCAGTCTGCAGCTGGAAGCTGCCCAAGGGCAGGCCGGAATTCCATGGGTTCTAGTCCAGTGCTTTCCTCAGGGTTGTAGCTTAGAGGATCTGGGATTGTTGGGGTGGTATGGCCAGAGAGGGAAGGTGAGAGATGCATGGAAAAGGATCTGGAGGCATCTGTGGGACTTGGGGGGCTCCCTTTTTCCATTTCCCCCATCCCCATGCAGGGCCGGATCTCCTTCTACATGACCAACTACGGGGAGGAGGGCACTCACGTGGGCAGTGCAGCTGCCCTGGAGGACACAGACCTGGTGTTTGGCCAATACCGAGAAGCAGGTATGTCTTCTGCCCACGCAAGCTGGGTTCTATAGGTGGAGCCAAGGGGAACTGACAGAGGAAGCATTGTGTGAGTCTGTGATGGGCCTTCCCTGTGTTCAGGGTGCTACCTGCCCACCCAAGCCCAGCTGAGCAAAAACAGCCTGAGGAAGTAGGGGCAGGAGGGATTGAGGGAGCCAGAGAACTCCTGAAGATCAGCCTTCACTCTCCTGCCACATAGGAGAGGAGAGGCTGCCCATCTCTAACCCTGGACCATGGCAATTCTGCCTTTCCTTTCCCCTCAATCCTCTCCAAGCTCAGGGAAAGCAAACGCACTCCGAATTTGCCTCTGATCTGCCCCACTGCCAGCTCCCTGGGGCCTGACCGAGCCCTCCCTCCAACTTAAAACTGCATAGGAGTGGATACTGCCAAGTGACTTTCCCAAAGCCACACAGCTAGGTCATTGTTAAATGTCTGAGGCCGGATTTGAACTCAGGTGTTCCTGACTCCAGGACCGGTGTTCTATCCACTGTGCCACCTAGCTGCCCCATGGGGAGCCCTTTTAAACCGGCAGCTTGAGTCACCCTTTGGAGAGCATCCACTGCCCTGGAGCATTGTTGGTGCATCTTATCAGACATTAGGCATTGTTCCCCCCTCAGGAATAACCTGGGTGTTCAGTACAGGGATAGGGAGGAAATTTCCCCATCAAGACAAGTTGGCACCTTCTCTCTCACTGCCAGTCTGGGAGCTGCCTACTTCCAGTTTCAGTTCCTTTCCATCCTGCTGCCCAGGCTAAATAACAGAAACCAGGAAGGTCTAATCATGGGGTTATGTATCAGAAGGGTCACTTCAGCCAAGCTTCAAAGAAAACTAAGGACTCCACAGTCAGAACTAAATGGGGGGGGTAATACCAAACTTGGGGCTCAACCAAGCCTGTCCTGGTCAGGGTCACTGTGTGCCAGCTTTAGTGGTACAGACATCTGTCTGTCCTGGAAGCACTCCCTAAGCTGGTCTGATGTGCCAAAGGCCAGACTGAGCCAGGCTCCAGCAGAGCCACAAAGCTTTCTGCAGGTAAAAATGGAAGTGACCTGGCATTGTCAGGCTCTGTCATGGAGGTTTCTAGATCCCCACAGGGCACAGCACATTGAGCACCAACGCTATGCATGTGGGTACAGAAGATTGGGCAGGGCTGATGGAGGCTCTAGGGAGGCTCATGTGAACCCCAGACAGCGTCCTCAGGAGAAGAGAGGCAGGCCTCAGAAAAAAGACCACCCTGGGGCAGCTAGGTGGTACAGTGGATAGAGCACTAGCCTTGGAGTCAGGAGTACCTGGGTTCAAATCCGACCTCAGACACTTAACGATGACCTAGGTTTGTGGTCTTGGGCAAGCCACTTAACCCCATTGCCTTAAAAAATCTAAAAAAGGCCACCTTGGCTTGGATATCCTCATGAGTGGGATTGGTCTTCACATCTAAGACCAGATCTGTAACCTCCTTCCTCCCCCCAGGAGTGCTGATGTACCGGGGTTTCCCCCTGGAGCTGTTCATGTCCCAGTGCTATGGCAACTCAGGAGACCCCAGCAAGGGCCGCCAGATGCCAGTCCACTATGGCTGCAGGGAAAGGAACTTTGTCACCATCTCCTCCCCACTGGCCACGCAGATCCCACAGGGTGAGTGTTGCTGCTATTGGGAGAAGGCCCTGTCCACCTTCAGGGCTGGCTAGCACAAGAGATGTGGCCCTAGTTCTTAGAGGTTCTCCAGGGTCCTGGCCGGCCTCCCCCTGGGAGGGGAGGATGGGTCAGAGCAGATAATGTGCCCCTCACCACATCCCTTTTTCTTTCCTAGCGGTTGGAGCAGCCTACGCAGCCAAGAGGGCCAACTCCAACCAGGCTGTGATCTGCTACTTTGGGGAGGGGGCAGCCAGTGAGGGTGATGCCCATGCTGGCTTCAACTTTGCTGCCACCTTGGAGTGTCCCATCATCTTCTTCTGCCGCAACAACGGCTACGCCATCTCTACTCCCACCTCAGAGCAGTATCGGGGTGATGGCATTGGTATGCTAGAGTTGGGGCTTCCTCCTTTCTTTTCCTCCCTGCCCCTCCCCCCAAAAAAGCTGCAGAGTCTGTGGCCTGGGCCTCTTGGTGCTTGGTCGGGCATTTCCCCTGACCGGCCTTTCTTTTCATCCTCTCCATGAAGCAGCTCTGACAGGATTGTCCTCCTTCACCCAGGATTCTGATGTTTGGTGTCATCTTGCTCGACCACACACCCTCTTTAACTCTTCTTACTGGCTTTGGCCCTGAGTCCTGGTGCAGAGGATGGGGGGGTGGGGAGTGGCCAGCAAGAATCAGGATAGGTCCCTCTTTTACCCTCCCCCTGCCCCATTGCACTGGAGCTCTTGGTAGTTCCCATGTGAAGGTAAGGGGGTTCTCCCCTGGAGCTGACTGGGGCCTTCTCCACAGCTGCCCGAGGCCCTGGCTATGGCATCATGTCCATCCGAGTGGACGGCAATGATGTGTTTGCAGTGTACAATGCCACCAGAGAGGCCCGGCGGCGAGCAGTGGCTGAGAACCAGCCCTTCCTCATCGAGGCCATGACTTACAGGTGTGGTGAGGCTCCCCCTCCCAGACTCCTCTGGGGTTGGGCATCTTCTCAGGTCCCTTGGCAGGCACCCCAGACCAGCCCCCGCCCCATTCTTCCCAGCTGTCTCCTCCCACAGGATAGGGCACCACAGCACCAGTGACGACAGCTCGGCCTATCGTTCTGTGGACGAGGTGAACTATTGGGACAAGCAAGACCACCCCATCTCCCGGCTGCGCCAGTACATGCTGAGCCGAGGGTGGTGGGATGAGGAGCAGGAGAAGGCCTGGAGGAAACAGTCCAGAAAGAAGGTGGGAGTCTGGAGTGCCTGAGGGGGAAGCCAGAGGCTCCTTGAGGCATAGGAAGGGAACCCCTTGGGGGGGGGGGCTGGAGGCCTAGGCCGCTTGGCAGGCTTCAGAAAGCTTTCTCTACATTCTCTTTGGACCTCCCAGGCACAGCCAGACCTCTAAGGGTCTGCCTAAAGTGAGTTGACCTTCCACATCAGCTTCAGGCAGGACAGTGGGGGAAGCCTGTGAACCACTTGGGGTGAGATACTACCCCAGGACTGGGGTCTGTGAGGATCCTCCCCTGTACTGCAGGCCACACGTGGCCAGGCCTAGTAGGGGAAACTGAGGCCCAGAAAGCCAGACCAACATCCCTGCTGGCTCAGACTGAGACCAATGACAAGACATGTCCCTTCTTGGGCCTGTCCAGGGA